>NW_028227278.1:7440165-7485165 GCF_978045245.1 Mus caroli
ACAACTAGGAAAAAGAAGTGACAGTGTAACTTGGGGTAGGGTACCAACAAGAGAAAGCTTTCTGTTACCACTTACAAACACCAGTAGCCTTGCACCCTTCTGCCCAGGTCCCTGCCTTCCTTTCTAGGCATTCTAAGGATGCCAGGGGGTGGGGGAATCCAGATTAACTTTTTTAAAAACAAAGACTTGGTCTTTGATGTCTATAGGAAGCCCTTCTCAGTGCCTTTAACTACCACTGAACTTTCAGGGCTGTGACTCAACTGTAACAAGGAACAGGGCTAAGAACCTGCAGCCTTTGAAAACAACTATTTTTTTAAAGTGGGGGACACAAATCAGCAGTAGAAGCCCTCAGGTTCAGCCATAATACTTGTTAGGGAAAGAGCCTCAATGTCCGGAGCTGAGGTCTCATGGGTGAACTGCTTCAAGCTCTGAGTATCATTGAAAGAAAGAAAAGATATCATGTGGTTGCTTAATTTATTTATTTTATTATTTCTATTTTTTGTTTTCTTTTGTTTTGTTTTAGAAAAGGCCTCAGTCTGTAGCTATGGCTGACCTAGGACAGACTACATGTGTTAATTAGGGTTTCACAGCTGAGAAACAGACCATACCTATGTAAGATTTAGAAAACCCAACAGTCAGTGGTGGCTCGAGCTCTTAATGAGAGCACTCTGGAGGCAGAGGCAGTCAAATTCTGAGTTCGAGGCCAGCCTGGTTAAAGACAGGGATAGGCAGGGATAGGCAAGGCAGGGCTGGGCTAGGCTAGGCTAGGCAAGGGGCTGGGATAGTCAAGGCAAGGGACTAGGCTAGGCTACTCAAGGGGCTAGGCAAGACAGACAGACAGAGAGAAAGACAGAAAAGGATGGCAGTCCTGCCTGGTTTTTCTTTCTTTCTTATCCCTTTTAAAAAAATGTTTATTTATTTATTTATTTATTTATTTATTTATTTATTTATTTATTTATTTATTAGATATAAGTACACTGTAGCTGTCTTCAGACACTCCAGAAGAGTGTGTCAGATTCTGGAGAATCTATATCCCTCTTATGGTCTGCATATGATGTACATAAACACAGCCTCACATTTACTTCTAAAAATTTAAAGATGTGTGGGGCCAATGAAAGGGATCAACAATTAACAGCATTGTCTCCTCTTATAGAGAACCTGGGATCAACTACCAGCAACTATATGGTGGCCCATCTCCAGTTCCAGGGGATCAGACAGACAGACAGACATACAGACAGATAGAGTTAAGGATGGCAGGCCTACCTGGTCTTTCATTCTTTCTTATCCTTTTTAAAAAATGTTTATTAATTTAAGTAGGTATTTATTAGATTTAAGTACACTGTAGCTGTCTTCAAACACTCCCGAAGAGGGTGTCAGATTCTGGAGAATCTATATCCCTCTTATGGTCTGCATATGATGTACATGAACACAGCCTCACATATACTTCTAAAAATTTAAAGATGTGTGGGGCCACTGAAAGGGCTCAACAATTAACAGCACTGACTCCTCTTCCAGAGAACCTGGGATCAACTACCAGCAATTATATGGTGGCCCATCTCCAGTTCCAGGGGATCAGACAGACAGACAGACAGACAAGGATGGCAGGCGTGCCTGGTCTCTCTTTCTTTATTATCCTTTTTAAAAAATGTTTATTTGTTTATTTATGAATTTATTAGATATAAGTACACTGTAGCTGTCTTCAGACACTCCAGAAGAGGTTGTCAGATTCTGGAGAATCTAAATCCCTCTTATGGTCTGAATATGATGTACATAAACACAGCATCACATATACTTCTAAATATTAAAAATGGTTGGGGCCACTGAAAGGGCTCAACAATTAACAGCATTGTCTCCTCTTCCAGAGAACCTGGGATCAACTACAAGCAACTCTATGGTGGCCCATCTCCAGTTCCAGAGGATCAGACAGACAGACAGACAGACAGAGATAAGGATGGCAGGCCTGCCTGGTCTTTCTTTCTTTCTTATCGATTTTAAAAAATGTTTATTTCTTTATTTATGTATTTATTAGATATAAGTACACTGTATCCGTCATAGACATTCCAAAAGACGGTGTCAGATTCTGGAGAATATAAATCCCTCTTATGGTCTGAATATGATGTACATAAACACAGCATCACATATACTTCTAAATATTAAAAATGGTTGGGGCCACTGAAAGGGCTCAACAATTAACAGCATTGTATCCTCTTCCAGAGAACCTGGGATCAACTACAAGCAACTCTATGGTGGCCCATCTCCAGTTCCAGAGGATCAGACAGACAGACAGACAGACAGAGATAAGGATGGCAGGCCTGCCTGGTCTTTCTTTCTTTCTTATCGATTTTAAAAAATGTTTATTTCTTTATTTATGTATTTATTAGATATAAGTACACTGTATCCGTCATAGACACTCCAAAAGAAGGTGTCAGATTCTGGAGAATATAAATCCCTCTTTAATGGTATGAATATGATGTACATAAACACAGCATCACATTTACTTCTAGAAATTTAAAGATGGGTGGGGCCACTGAAAGTGCTGAACAATTAACAGTATTGTCTCCTCTTCAGAAGACCTGGAATCAACTACCAGCAACAAAATGGTGGCCCATCTCCAGTTCCAGGGGATCAGACAGACAGACAAACAGAGAGACAGATAGACAGACAAAGATAAGGATGGCAGCCCTGCCTTGTCTTTCTTTCTTTCTTATCCTTTTTAAAAAATGTTTGTTTATTTATTTATTTATTTATTCATGTATTTATTAGATATAAGTACACTCTAGCTGTCTTCAGACACTCCAGAAGAGGGTGTCAGATTCTGGAGAATCTAAATCCCTCTTATGGTCTGCATATGATGTACATAAACACAGCCTCACATATACTTCTAAAAATTTAAAGATGGGTGGGGCCACAGAAAGGGCTCAACAATTAACAGCATTGTCTCCTCTTCCAGAGAACCTGGGATCAACTACCAGCAACACTATGGTGGCCCATCTCCAGTTCCAGGGTATCAGACAGACAGACAGACAGACAAAGATAAGGATGGAGGCCTGCCTGGTCTTTCTTTCTTTCTTATACTTTAAAAAAAATGTTTGTTTATTTATTTATTTATTTATTTATTTATTTATTTATTTATTATAAGTACACTGTAGCTGTCTTCAGACACTCCAGAAGAGGGTGTCAGATTCTGGAGAATGTAAATCCCTCTTATGGTCTGCATATGATGTACATAAACACAGCCTCACATATACTTCTAAAAATTTAAAGATATGTGGGGCCACTGAAAGGGCTCAACAATTAACAGCATTGTCTCCTCTACCAGAGAACCTGGGATCAACTACCAGCAATTATATGGTGGCCCATCTCCAGTTCCAAGGGATCAGGCAGACAAAGAGACAGACAGACAAGGGTGGCAGGCCTCCCTGGTTTTTCTGTCTTTCTTATTCTTTTTAAAAAATGTTTATTTATTTATGTATTTATTAGATATAAGTACACTGTAGCTGTCTTCAGACACTCCAGAAGAGGGTGTCAGATTCTGGAGAATATAAATCCCTCTTATGGTCTGCATATGATGGACATAAACACAGATTCACATACACTTCTAAAAATTTAAGATGGGTGGGGCCACTGAAAGGGCTCAACAATTAACAGCATTGTCTCTTCTTCCAGAGAACCTGGGATCAACTACAAGCAACTGTATGGTGGCCCATCTCCAGTTCCAGGGGATCAGACAGACAGACAGACAGACAGAGATAAGGAGGGCAGGCCTGCCTGGTTTTTCATTCTTTCTTATCCTTTTAAAATAATGTTTATTTATTTATTTATTTATTTATTTATTTATTTATTTATTTATTAGATATAAGTACACTGTAGTTGTCTTCAGACACTCAAGAAGAGGGTGTCAGATTCTGGAGAATCTAAATCCCTCTTATGGTCTGCATATGATGTACATAAACACAGCCTCACATATACTTCTAAATATTTAAAGATGGGTGGGCCCACTGAAATGGCCCAACAATTAACACCATTGTCTCCTCTTCCAGAGAACGTGGGATCAACTACCAGCAACTATATGGTGGCCCATCTCAAGTTGCAGGGGATCAGACAGACAGACAGGCAGACAGAGATAAGGATGGCAGGCCTGCCTGATTTTTCTTTCTTTCTTATCCTTTTTAAAAATGTTTATTTATTTATTTATTCATTTATTCATTTATTCATTTATTCATTTATTCATTTATTCATTTATTCATTTATTCATTTATTTATTTATTTATTTATTTATTTATTTATTTATTTATTTATTTATTTATGTATTTATTAGATATAAGTACACTGTAGCTGTCTTCAGACTCTCCAGAAGAGGGTGTCAGATTCTGGAGAATCTATATCCCTCGTATGGTCTGCATATGATGTACATAAACACAGCCTCACATATACTTGTAAAAATTTAAAGATGGGTGGGGCCACTGAAAGGGCTCAACAATTAACAGCATTGTCTCCTCTTCCAGAGGACCTGGGATCAACTACCAGCAACTATATTGTGGCCCTTCTCAGGTTCTAGGGGATCAGACAGACATACATACAGACAGACCGACAACGATTGCAGGCCTGCCTGGTTTTTCTTTCTTTCTTATACATTTTAAAAATGTTTATTTATAAATATATATATATATATATATATATATATATATATATATATATATATATTAGATATAGTACACTGTAGCTGTCTTCAGACACTTCAGAAGAGGGTGTCATATTCTGGAGAATCTAAATCCCTCTTATGGTCTGCATATGATGTACATAAACACAGCCTCACATATACTTCTAAAAATTTAAAGAAGGGTGGGGCCACTCTAAAAGCTCAACAATTAACAGCAATGTCTCCTCTTCCAGAGTAACTGGGATCAACTATCAGCAACTATATGGTGGCCCATCTCCAGTTCCCGGGGATCAGACAGACAGACATACAGACAGTGATAAGGATGGCAGTCCTGCCTGGTCTTTCTTTCTTTCTTATCCTTTTTAAAAAAATGTTTATTTATATATTTATTTATGTATTTATTATATATAAGTACACTGTAGCTGTCTTCAGACACTCCAGAAGAGGGTGTCAGATTCTGGAGAATCTAAATCCCTCTTATGGTCTGCATATGATGTACATAAACAAAGCCTCACATATACTTCTAAAAATTTAAAGATGTGTGGGGCCACTGAGAGGGCTCAACAATTAACAGCATTTTCTCCTCTTTCAGAGAACATGTGATAAACTACCAGCACCTTATGGTGGCCCATCTCCAGTTCCAGTGGATCAGACAGACAGACAGACTTATCCTTTTTAATAAATGTTTATTTATTTATTTATTTATTTATCTATTTATTTATTAGATATAAGTACACTGTAGCTGTCTTCAGACACTCCAGAAGAGGGTGTCAGATTCTGGAGAATCTAAATCCCTCTTATGGTCTGCATATGATGTACATAAACACAGCCTCATATATACTTCTAAATATTTAAAGATGGCTCAACAATTAACAGCATTGTCTCCTCTTTCAGAGAACCTGGGATCAACTACCAGCAACTTTATTGTAGCCCAACTCCAGTTCCAGGGGATCAGACAGACAGACAAACAGACAGACAGAGATAACGATGGCAGGCCTGCCTCGGCTTACTTTCTTTCTTATCCTTTTTAAAAAATATTTATTTATTTATTTATTTATTTATTTATTTATTTATTTATTTATGTATTTATTATATATAAGTACACTGTAGCTGTCTTCAGTCACTCCAGTAGAGGGTGTCAGATTCTGGAGAATCTAAATCCTCTTATCATCTGAATATGATGTACATAAACACAGCCTCACATATACTTCTAAATATTTAAAGAAGTGTGGGGCCACTGAAAGGGCTCAACAATTAACAGCATTGTCTCCTCTTCCAGAGAACCTTGAATCAACTACAAGCAACTATATGGTGGCCCATCTCCAGTTCCAGGGGATCAGACAGACAGACAGACAGACAGAGATAAGGATGGCAGGCCTGCCTGGTCTTACTTTCTTTCTTATCCTTTTTAAAAAATGTTTATTTATTTATTTATTTACTTATGTATTTATTATATATGAGTACACTGTAGCTGTCTTCAGTCACTCCAGTAGAGGGTGTCAGATTCTGGATAATCTAAATCCTCTTATCATCTGAATATGATGTACATAAACACAGCCTCACATATACTTCTAAATATTTAAAGAAGTGTATGGCCACTGAAAGGGTTCAACAATTAACAGCATTGTCTCCTCTTCCAGAGAACCTTGGATCAACTACCAGCAACTATATGGTGCCCATCTCCAGTTCCCGGGGATCAGATAGACAGACAGATAGACAGACAGAGATATGGATGGCAGGCCTGCCTAGTCTGTCTTTCTTTCTTTCTTTCTTTCTTTCTTTCTTTCTTTCTTTCTTTCTTTCTTTCTTTCTTTCTTTCTTTCTAATCCTTTTTAAAAAATATTTATTTATTTATTTATTTATTTATTTATTTATCTATTTATTTATTAGATATAAGTACACTGTAGCTGTCTTCAGACACTCCAGAAGAGGGTGTCAGATTCTGGAGAATCTAAATCCCTCTTATGGTCTGCATATGATGTACATAAACACAGCCTCACATATACTTCTAAAAATTTAAAGATGTGTGGGGCCACTGAGAGGGCTCAACAATTAACAGCATTGTCTCCTCTTTCAGAGAACCTGGGATAAAATACCAGCACCTTATGGTGGCCCATCTCCAGCTCCATTGGATCAGACAGACAGACAGACAGAGAGACAGAGTTAAGGATGGCAGTCCTGCCTGGTCTTTCTTTATTTCTTATACTTTTTAAAAAATGTTTATTTATTTATTTATTTATTTATTTATTTATTTATTTATTTATTTATTTATGTATTTATTAGATATAAGTACACTGTAGCCGTCTTCAGACACTCCAGAAGAGGGTGTCAGATTCTAGAGAATCTAAATCCTCTTATAATCTGAATATGATGTACATAAACACAGCCTCACATATACTTCTAAATATTTAAAGAAGTGTGGGGCCACTGAAATGGCTCAACAATTAACAGCATTTTCTCCTCTTCCAGAGAACGTTGGATCAACTACCAGCAACTATATGGTGGCCCATCTCCAGTTCAAGGGGATCAGACAGACAGACAGACAGACAGAGATAAGGATGGCAGGCCTGCCTGGTCTTACTTTCTTTCTTATCCTTTTTCAAAAATGTTTGTTTATTTATTTATTTATTTATTTATTTATTTATTTATTTATTATATATAAGTACACTGTAGCTGTCTTCAGACACTCCAGTATAGGGTGTCAGATTCTGGAGAATCTAAATCCTCTTTTAATCTGAATATGATGTACATAAACACAGCCTCACATATACTTCTAAATATTTAAAGAAGTGTGGGGCCACTGAAAGGGCTCAACAATTAACAGCATTGTCTCCTCTTCCAGAGTACCTGGGATCAACTACGAGCAACTATATCATGGCCCATCTCCAGTTCCAGGGGATCATACAGACAGACATACAAACAGTGATAAGGATGGGAGGCCTGCCTGGTCTTTCTTTCTTTCTTATCCTTTTTAAAAAAATGTTTATTTATATATTTATTTATGTATTTATTTGATATAAGTACACTGTAGCTGTCTTCAGACACTCCAAAAGAGGGTGTCAGATTCTGGAGAATCTAAATCCCTCTTATAATCTGAATATGATGTACATAAACACAGCCTCACATATACTTCTAAATATTTAAAGATGGGTAGGGCCACTGATAGGGCTCAACAATTTACAGCATTGTCTACTCTTCCAGAAAACCTGGGATCAACTACCAGCAACTTTATGGTAGCCCATCTTCAGTACCAGGGGATCAGACAGATAGACAGACAGACAGACAGAGTTAAGGATGGCAGGCCTGCCTGGTCTTACTTTCTTTCTTATCCTTTTTAAAAAATGTTTATTTATTTATTCATTTACTTATGTATTTATTATATATAAGTACACTGTAGCTGTCTTCAGTCACTCCAGTAGAGGGTGTCAGATTCTGGAGAATCTAAATCCTCTTATAATCTGAATATGATGTACATAAACACAGCCTCACATATACTTCTAAATATTTAAAGATGGGTAGGGCCACTGAAAGAGCTCAACAATTAAGAGCATTGTCTCCTCTTCCAGAGAACCTTGGATCAACTACCAGCAACTATATGGTGGCCCATCTCCAGTTCCAGGGGATCAGACAGACAGACAGACAGACAGACAGAGATAAGGATGGCAGGCCTTCCTGGTCTTACTTTCTTTCTTATCCTTTTTCAAAAATGTTTATTTATTTATTTATTTATTTTTGTATTTATTATATATAAGTACACTGTACCTGTCTTCAGACACTCCAGTATAGAGTGTCAGATTCTGGAGAATCTAAATCCTCTTATCATCTGAATATGATGTACATAAACACAGCCTCACATATACTTCTAAATATTTAAAGAAGTGTGGGGCCACTGAAAGGGCTCAACAATTAACAGCATTGTCTCCTCTTTCAGAGAACCTGGGATAAATTACCAGCACCTTATGGTGGCCCATCTCCAGTTCCATTGGATCAGACAGACAGACAGACAGAGAGACAGAGATAAGGATGGCAGGCCTGCCTGGTCTTTCTTTATTTCTTATACTTTTTAAAAAATGTTTATTTATTTATTTATTTATTTATTTATTTATTTATTTATTTATTTATGTATTTATTAGATATAAGTACACTGTAGCCGTCTTCAGACACTCCAGAAGAGGGTGTCAGATTCTAGAGAATCTAAATCCTCTTATAATCTGAATATGATGTACATAAACACAGCCTCACATATACTTCTAAATATTTAAAGAAGTGTGGGGCCACTGAAAGGGCTCAACAATTAACAGCATTTTCTCCTCTTCCAGAGAACGTTGGATCAACTACCAGCAACTATATGGTGGCCCATCTCCAGTTCAAGGGGATCAGACAGACAGACAGACAGACAGAGATAAGGATGGCAGGCCTGCCTGGTCTTACTTTCTTTCTTATCCTTTTTAAAAAATGTTTGTTTATTTATTTATTTATTTATTTATTTATTTATTTATTTATTTATTTATTTATTATATATAAGTACACTGTAGCTGTCTTCAGACACTCCAGTATAGGGTGTCAGATTCTGGAGAATCTAAATCCTCTTTTAATCTGAATATGATGTACATAAACACAGCCTCACATATACTTCTAAATATTTAAAGAAGTGTGGGGCCACTGAAAGGGCTCAACAATTAACAGCATTGTCTCCTCTTCCAGAGTACCTGGGATCAACTACGAGCAACTATATCGTGGCCCATCTCCAGTTCCAGGGGATCATACAGACAGACATACAAACAGTGATAAGGATGGGAGGCCTGCCTGGTCTTTCTTTCTTTCTTATCCTTTTTAAAAAAATGTTTATTTATATATTTATTTATGTATTTATTTGATATAAGTACACTGTAGCTGTCTTCAGACACTCCAAAAGAGGGTGTCAGATTCTGGAGAATCTAAATCCCTCTTATAATCTGAATATGATGTACATAAACACAGCCTCACATATACTTCTAAATATTTAAAGATGGGTAGGGCCACTGATAGGGCTCAACAATTTACAGCATTGTCTACTCTTCCAGAAAACCTGGGATCAACTACCAGCAACTTTATGGTAGCCCATCTTCAGTACCAGGGGATCAGACAGACAGACAGACAGACAGACAGAGTTAAGGATGGCAGGCCTGCCTGGTCTTACTTTCTTTCTTATCCTTTTTAAAAAATGTTTATTTATTTATTCATTTACTTATGTATTTATTATATATAAGTACACTGTAGCTGTCTTCAGTCACTCCAGTAGAGGGTGTCAGATTCTGGAGAATCTAAATCCTCTTATAATCTGAATATGATGTACATAAACACAGCCTCACATATACTTCTAAATATTTAAAGATGGGTAGGGCCACTGAAAGGGCTCAACAATTAAGAGCATTGTCTCCTCTTCCAGAGAACCTTGGATCAACTACCAGCAACTATATGGTGGCCCATCTCCAGTTCCAGGGGATCAGATAGACAGACAGACAGACAGACAGAGATAAGGATGGCAGGCCTGCCTGGTCTTACTTTCTTTCTTATCCTTTTTCAAAAATGTTTATTTATTTATTTATTTATTTTTGTATTTATTATATATAAGTACACTGTACCTGTCTTCAGACACTCCAGTATAGAGTGTCAGATTCTGGAGAATCTAAATCCTCTTATCATCTGAATATGATGTACATAAACACAGCCTCACATATACTTCTAAATATTTAAAGAAGTGTGGGGCCACTGAAAGGGCTCAACAATTAACAGCATTGTCTCCTCTTTCAGAGAACCTGGGATAAACTACCAGCACCTTATGGTGGCCCATCTCCAGTTCCATTGGATCAGACAGACAGACAGACAGAGAGACAGAGATAAGGATGGCAGGCCTGCCTGGTCTTTCTTTATTTCTTATACTTTTTAAAAAATGTTTATTTATTTATTTATTTATTTATTTATTTATTTATTTATTTATGTATTTATTAGATATAAGTACACTGTAGCCGTCTTCAGACACTCCAGAAGAGGGTGTCAGATTCTAGAGAATCTAAATCCTCTTATAATCTGAATATGATGTACATAAACACAGCCTCACATATACTTCTAAATATTTAAAGAAGTGAGGGGCCACTGAAAGGGCTCAACAATTAACAGCATTTTCTCCTCTTCCAGAGAACCTTGGATCAACTACCAGCAACTATATGGTGGCCCATCTCCAGATCCAGGGGCACAGACAGACAGACAGACAGACAGAGATAAGGATGGCAGGCCTGCCTGGTCTTACTTTCTTTCTTATCATTTTTCAAACATGTTTATTTATTTATTTATTTATTTATTTATTTATTTATTTATTTATTTATGTATTTATTATATATAAGTACACTGTAGCTGTCTTCAGACACTCCATTATAGGGTGTCAGATTCTGCAGAATCTAAATCCTCTTATCATCTGAATATGATGTACATAAACACAGCCTCACATATACTTCTAAATATTTAAAGAAGTGTGGGGCCACTGAAAGGGCTCAACAATTAACAGCATTGTCTCCTCTTCCAGAGAACCTTGGATCAACTACCAGCAACTATATGGTGGCCCATCTCAAGTTCCCGGGGATCAGATAGACAGACAGACAGACAGACAGAGATATGGATGGCAGGCCTGCCTAGTCTTACATTCTTTCTTACTTATCCTTTTTAATAAATGTTTATTTATTTATTTATTTATTTATTTATTTATTTATTTATTTATTTATTAGATATAAGTACACTGTAGCTGTTCAGACACTCCAGAAGAGGGTGTCAGATTCTGGAGAATCTAAATCCCCCTTATGGTCTGCATATGATGTACATAAACACAGCCTCACATATACTTCTAAAAATTTAAAGAAGGGTGGTGCCACTCTAAAAGCTCAACAATTAACAGCATTGTCTCCTCTTCCAGAGTACCTGGGATCAAGTACCAGCAACTATATGGTGGCCCATCTCCAGTTCCAGGGGATCAGACAGACAGACATACAGACAGTGCTAAGGATGGCAGGCCTGCCTGGTCTTTCTTTCTTTCTTATCCTTTTTAAAAAAATGTTTATTTATATATTTATTTATGTAATTATTAGATATAAGTACACTGAAGCTGTCTTCAGACACTCCAGAAGAGGGTGTCAGATTCTGGAGAATCTAAATCCCTCTTATGGACTGCATATGATGTACATAAACACAGCCTCACATATACTTCTAAAAATTTAAAGATGTGTGGGGCCACTGAGAGGGCTCAACAATTAACAGCATTGTCTCCTTTTTCAGAGAACTTGGGATAAACTACCAGCACCTTATGGTGGCCCATCTCCAGTTCCAGTGGATCAGACAGACAGACAGACAGAGAGACAGAGATAAGGATGGCAGGCCTGCCCTGTCTTTCTTTATTTCGTATACTTTTTAAAAAATGTTTATTTATTTATTTATTTATTTATTTATGTATTTATTAGATATAAGTACACTGTAGCCGTCTTCAGACACTCCAGAAGAGGGTGACAGATTCTAGAGAATCTAAAACCCTCTTATGGTCTGAATATGATGTACATAAACACAGCATCACATATACTTCTAAAAATTAAAAATGGGTGGGGCCACTGAAAGGGCTCAACAATTAACATCATTGTCCCCTCTTCCAGAGAACCTGGGATCAACTACCAGCAACTTTATGGTAGCCCATCTCCAGTTCCAGGGGATCAGACAGACAGAGAGACAGACAGAGATAAGGATGGCAGGCCTTCCTGGTCTTACTTTCTTTCTTATCCTTTTTAAAAAATGTTTATTTATTTATTTATTTACTTATGTATTTATTATATATAAGTACACTGTAGCTGTCTTCAGTCACTCCAGTAGAGGGTGTCAGATTCTGGAGAATAAATCCTCTTATAATCTGAATATGATGTACATAAACACAGCCTCACATATACTTCTAAATATTTAAAGAAGTGTGGGGCCACTGAAAGGGCTGAACAATTAACAGCATTGTCTCCTCTTCCAGAGAACCTTGGATCAACTACCAGCAACTATATGGTGGCCCATCTCCAGTTCCAGGGGTCAGACAGACAGACAGACAGACAGAGATAAGGATGGCAGGCCTGCCTTGTCTTACTTTCTTTCTTATCCTTTTTCAAAAATATTTATTTATTCATTTATTTATTTATTTATTTATGTATTTATTAGATATAAGGACACTGTAGCTGTCTTCAAACACTACAGTATAGGGTGTCAGATTCTGGAGAATCTAAATCCTCTTATAATCTGAATATGATGTACATAAACACAGCCTCACATATACTTCTAAATATTTAAAGAAGTGTGGGGCCACTGAAAGGGCTCAACAATTAAGAGCATTGTCTCCTCTTCCAGAGAACCTTGGATCAACTACCAGCAACTATATGGTGGCCCATCTCCAGTTCCCGGGAAATCAGATAGACAGACAGACAGACAGACAGACAGAGATATGGATGGCAGGCCTGCCTGGTCTTTCTTTCTTTCTTATCCTTTTTAAAAAAATGTTTATTTATTTATTTATTTTTTTATCTATTTATTTATTAGATATAAGAACACTGTAGCTGTCTTCAGACACTCCAGAAGAGGGTGTCAGATTCTGGAGATTCTAAATAACTCTTATGGTCTGCATATGATGTACATAAACACAGCCTCACATATACTTCTAAATATTTAAAGATGGGTGGCTCCACTGAAAGGGCTCAACAATTAACAGCATTGTCTCCTCTTCCGGAGAACCTGGGATCAACTACCAGCAACTATTCGTGGCCCATCTCCAGTTCCCAGGGATCAGATATACAGACAGAGAGACAGACAGAGATATGGATGGCAGGCCTGCCTGGTCTTTCTTTATTTCATATACTTTTTAAAAAATGTTTATTTATTTATTAATTTATTTATTTATGTATTTATTAGATATAAGTACACTGTAGCCGTCTTCAGACACTCCAGAAGAGGGTGTCAGATTCTAGAGAATCTAAATCCCTCTTATATCTGCATATGATGTACATAAACACAGCCTCACATATTCTTCTAAAAATTAAAAATGGGTGGGGCCACTGAACGGACTCAACAATTAACAGCATTGTCTCCTCTTCCAGAGAACCTGGGATCAACCTCCAGCACCTATAAGGTGGCCCATCTCCAGTTCCAGGGGATCAGACAGACAGACAGACAGACAGAGATAAGGATGGCAGGCCTGCCTGGTCTTTCTTTCTTTCTTATCCTTTTAAAAAATATTTATTTATTTATTTATTTATTTATTTATTTATTTATTTATTTATGTATTTATTAGATATAAGTACACTGTAGCTGTTCAGACACTCCAGAAGGGGGTGTCAGTTTCTGGAGAATCTAAATCCCTCTTATGGTCTTCATATGATGTACATTAACACAGCCTAACATATACTTCTAAAAATTTAAAGATGTGTGGGGCCACTGAGAGGGCTCAACAATTAACATCATTGTCTCCTCTTTCAGAGAACCTGGGATAAACTACCATCACCTTATGGTGGCCGATCTCCAGTTCCAGTGGATCAGACAGACAGACAGACAGAGAGACAGAAATAAGGATGGCAGGCCTGCCTGGTATTTCTTTATTTCTTATATTTTTTAAAAAATGTTTATTTATTTATTTATTTATTTATTTATTTATTTATTTATGTATTTATTAGATATAAGTACACTGTAGCCGTCTTCAGACACTCCAGAAGAGGGTGACAGATTCTAGAGGATCTAAAACACACTTATGGTATGAATATGATGTACATAAACACAGCATCACATATACTTCTAAAAATTAAAAATGGGTGGGCCACTGAAAGGGCTCAACTATTAACAGCATTGTCTCCTCTTCCAGAGAACCTGGGATCAACTACCAGAAACTATATGGTGGCCCATCTCCAGTTCCAGGGGATCAGACAGACAGACAGACAGACAGAGATAAGGATGGCAAGCCTGCCTGGTCTTACTTTCTTTCTTATCCTTTTTAAAAAATGTTTATTTATTTATTTATTTATTTATTTATTTATTTATTTATTTATTTATTTATTAGATATAAGTACATTGTAGCTGTCTTCAGACACTCCAGAAGAGGGTGTCAGATTCTGGAGAATATAAATCCCTCTTATGGTCTGCATATGATGTACATAAACACAGCCTCACATATACTTCTAAATATTTAAAGATGGGTAGGGCCACTGATAGGGCTCAACAATTAACAGCATTGTCTCCTCTTCCAGAGAACCTGGGATCAACTACTAGCAACTTTATGGTAGCCCATCTACAGTTCCAGGGGATCAGACAGACAGAGAGACAGACAGAGATAAGGATGGCAGGCCTGCCTGGTATTACTTTCTTTCTTATCCTTTTTAAAAAATGTTTATTTATTTATTTATTTACTTATGTATTTATTATATATAAGTACAATGTAGCTGTCTTCAGTCACTCCAGTAGAGGTTGTCAGATTCTGGAGAATCTAAATCCTCTTATAATCTGAATATGATGTACATAAACACAGCCTCACATATACTTCTAAATATTTAAAGAAGTGTGGGGCCACTGAAAGGGCTCAACAATTAACAGCATTGTCTCCTCTTCCAGAGAACCTTGGATCAACTACCAGCAACTATATGGTGGCCCATCTCTAGTTCCCGGGGATCAGATAGACAGACAGACAGACAGACAGAGATATGGATGGCAGGCCTGCCTGGTCTTTCTTTCTTACTTATCCTTTTTAAAAAATGTTTATTTATTTATTTATTTTTTTATCTATTTATTTATTAGATATAAGTACACTGTAGCTGTCTTCAGACACTCCAGAAGAGGGTGTCAGATTCTGGAGATTCTAAATACCTCTTATGGTCTGCATATGATGTACATAAACACAGCCTCACATATACTTCTAAATATTTAAAGATGGGTGGCTCCACTGAAAGGGCTCAACAATTAACAGCATTGTCTCCTCTTCCGGAGAACCTGGGATCAACTACCAGCAACTATTCGTGGCCCATCTCCAGTTCCCAGGGATCAGATATACAGACAGAGAGACAGACAGAGATATGGATGGCAGGCCTGCCTGGTCTTTCTTTATTTCATATACTTTTTAAAAAATGTTTATTTATTTATTAATTTATTTATTTATGTATTTATTAGATATAATTACACTGTAGCCGTCTTCAGACACTCCAGAAGAGGGTGTCAGATTCTAGAGAATCTAAATCCCTCTTATGGTCTGCATATGATGTACATAAACACAGCCTCACATATACTTCTAAAAATTAAAAATGGGTGGGGCGAATGAAAGGACACAACAATTAACAGCATTGTATCCTCTTCCAGAGAACCTGGGATCAACCTCCAGCACCTACAAGGTGGCCCATCTCCAGTTCCAGGGGATCAGACAGACAGACAGACAGACAGAGATAAGGATGGCAGGCCTGCCTGGTCTTTCTTTCTTTCTTATCCTTTTAAAAAATATTTATTTATTTATTTATTTATTTATTTATTTATTTATTTATTTATTTATTTATTAGATATAAGTACACTGTAGCTGTTCAGACACTCCAGAAGAGGGTGTCAGATTCTGGAGAATCTAAATCCCTCTTATGGTCTTCATATGATGTACATAAACACAGCCTAACATATACTTCTAAAAATTAAAAGATGTGTGGGGCCACTGAGAGGGCTCAACAATTAACAGCATTGTCTCCTCTTATAGAGAACCTGGGATCAACTACCAGCAACTATATGGTGGTCCATCTCCAGTTCCAGGGGATCAGACAGACAGACATACAGACAGTGATAAGGATGGCAGGCCTGCCTGGTCTTTCTTTCTTACTTATCCTTTTTAAAAAAATGTTTATTTATATATTTATTTATGTATTTATTAGATATAAGTACACTGTAGCTGTCTTCAGACACTCCAGAAGAGGGTGTCAGATTCTGGAGAATCTAAATCCCTCTTATGGTCTGCATATGATGTACATAAACACAGCCTCACATATACTTCTAAAAATTTAAAGATGTGTGGGGCCACTGAGAGGGCTCAACAATTAACAGCATTGTCTCCTCTTTCAGAGAACCTGGGATAAACTACCAGCACCTTATGGTGGCCCATCTCCAGTTCCAGTGGATCAGACAGACAGACAGACAGAGAGACAGAGATAAGGTTGGCAGGACTGCCTGGTCTTTCTTTATTTCTTATTCTTTTTAATAAAGTTTATTTATTTATTTATTTATTTATTTATTTATTTATTTATTTATTTATTTATTTATTAGATATAAGTACACTGTAGCTGTTCAGACACTCCAGAAGAGGGTGTCAGATCCTGGAGAATCTAAATCCTTCTTATGGTCTGCATATGATGTACATAAACACAGCCTCACATATACTTCTAAAAATTTAAAGAAGGGTGGGGCCACTGAAAGGGCTCAACAATTAACAGCATTGTCTCCTCTTCCAGAGAACCTGGGATCAACTAACAGCAACTATATGGTGGCCCATCTCCAGTTCCAAGGGATCAGACAGACTGACAGACAGACAGACTGACAGAGATAAGGATGGCAGGTTTGCCTGGTCTTTCTTTCTTTCTTATCCTTTTTAAAAAATGTTTATTTATTTATTTATATGTTTATTAGATATAAGTACACTGTAGTCGTCTTCAGACACTCCAGAAAAGGTGTCAGATTCTGGAGAATCTAAATCCCTCTTATGGTCTTCATATGATGTACATAAACACAGCCTAACATATACTTCTAAAAATTAAAAGATGTGTGGGGCCACTGAGAGGGCTCAACAATTAACAGCATTGTCTCCTCTTATGGAGAACCTGGGATCAACTACCAGCAACTATATGGTGGTCCATCTCCAGTTCCAGGGGATCAGACAGACAGACAGACAGACAGACAGTGAAAAGGATGGCAGGCCTGCCTGGTCTTTCTTTCTTTCTTATCCTTTTTAAAAAAATGTTTATTTATATATTTATTTATGTATTTATTAGATATAAGTACACTCTAGCTGTGTTTAGACACTCCAGAAGAGGGTGTCAGATTCTGGAGAATCTAAATCCCTCTTATGGTCTGCATATGATGTACATAAACACAGCCTCACATATACTTCTAAAAATTTAAAGATGTGTGGGGCCACTGAGAGGGCTCAACAATTAACAGCATTGTCTCCTCTTTCAGAGAACCTGGGATAAACTACCAGCACCTTATGGTGGCCCATCTCCAGTTCCAGTGGATCAGACAGACAGACAGACAGAGAGACAGAGATAAGGTTGGCAGGACTGCCTGGTCTTTCTTTATTTCTTATTCTTTTTAATAAAGTTTATTTATTTATTTATTTATTTATTTATTTATTTATTTATTTATTTATTAGATATAAGTACACTGTAGCTGTTCAGACACTCCAGAAGAGGGTGTCAGATCCTGGAGAATCTAAATCCTTCTTATGGTCTGCATATGATGTACATAAACACAGCCTCACATATACTTCTAAAAATTTAAAGAAGGGTGGGGCCACTGAAAGGGCTCAACAATTAACAGCATTGTCTCCTCTTCCAGAGAACCTGGGATCAACTAACAGCAACTATATGGTGGCCCATCTCCAGTTCCAAGGGATCAGACAGACTGACAGACAGACAGACTGACAGAGATAAGGATGGCAGGTTTGCCTGGTCTTTCTTTCTTTCTTATCCTTTTTAAAAAATGTTTATTTATTTATTTATATGTTTATTAGATATAAGTACACTGTAGTCGTCTTCAGACACTCCAGAAAAGGTGTCAGATTCTGGAGAATCTAAATCCCTCTTATGGTCTTCATATGATGTACATAAACACAGCCTAACATATACTTCTAAAAATTAAAAGATGTGTGGGGCCACTGAGAGGGCTCAACAATTAACAGCATTGTCTCCTCTTATAGAGAATCTGGGATCAACTACCAGCAACTATATGGTGGTCCATCTCCAGTTCCAGGGGATCAGACAGACAGACAGACAGACAGACAGTGAAAAGGATGGCAGGCCTGCCTGGTCTTTCTTTCTTTCTTATCCTTTTTTTAAAAAAAATGTTTGTTTATTTATTTATTTATTTATTTATTAGATATAAGTACACTGTAGCTGTTCAGACACTCCAGAAGAAGGTGTCAGATTCTGGAGAATCTAAATCCCTCTTATGGTCTGCATATGATGTACATAAACACAGCCTCACATTTACTTCTTAAAATTTAAAGTGGGGGGGCACTGAAAGGGCTCAGCAATTAACAGCATTGTCTCCTCTTACAGAGAACCTGGGATCAACTACCTGCAACTATATGGTGGCCCATCTCCACTCCCAGGGGATCAGACAGACAGAAGACAGACAAGGATAAGGATGGCAGGCCTGCCTGGTCTTTCTTTCTTTCTTATCCTTTTTAAAAAATTTTTATTTATTTATGTATTTATTAGATATAAGTACACTGTAGCTGTCTTCAGACACTCCAGAAGAGGGTGTCAGATTCTGATGAATCTAAATCCCTGTTTTGGTCTGCATATGATGTACATAAACACAGCCTCATATACACTTCTAAAAATTTAAAGATGGGTAGGGCCACTGATAGGGCTCAACAATTAACAGCATTGTCTCCTCTTCCAGAGAACCTGGGTTCAACTACGAGCAACTATATGGTAGCTCATCTCCAGTTCCAGGGGATCAGACAGACAGACAGACAGACAGAGATAAGGATGGCAGGCCTGCCTGGTCTTACTTTCTTTCTTATCCTTTTTAAAAAATGTTTATTTATTTATTTATTTACTTATGTATTTATTATATATAAGTACACTGTAGCTGTCTTCAGTCACTCCAGTAGAGGGTGTCAGATTCTGGAGAATCTAAATCCTCTTATAATCTGAATATGATGTACATAAACACAGCCTCACATATACTTCTAAATATTTAAAGAAGTGTGGGGCCACTGAAAGGGCTCAACAATTAACAGCATTGTCTCCTCTTCCAGAGAACCTTGGATCAACTACCAGCAACTATATGGTGGCCCATCTCCAGTTCCCGGGGATAAGATAGACAGACAGACAGACAGACAGAGATATGGATGGCAGGCCTGCCTGGTCTTTCTTTCTTACTTATCCTTTTTAAAAAATGTTTATTTATTTATTTATTTTTTTATCTATTTATTTATTAGATATAAGTACACTGTAGCTGTCTACAGACACTCCAGAAGAGGGTGTCAGATTCTGGAGATTCTAAATACCACTTATGGTCTGCATATGATGTACATAAACACAGCCTCACATATACTTCTAAATATTTAAAGATGGGTGGCTCCACTGAAAGGGCTCAACAATTAAACAGCATTGTCTCCTCTTCCGGAGAACCTGGGATCAACTACCAGCAACTATTCGTGGCCCATCTCCAGTTCCCAGGGATCAGATATACAGACAGAGAGACAGACAGAGATATGGATGGCAGGCCTGCCTGGTCTTTCTTTATTTCATATACTTTTTAAAAAATGTTTATTTATTTATTAATTTATTTATTTATGTATTTATTAGATATAAGTACACTGTAGCCGTCTTCAGACACACCAGAAGAGGGTGTCAGATTCTAGAGAATCTAAATCCCTCTTATGGTCTGCATATGATGTACATAAACACAGCCTCACATATACTTCTAAAAATTAAAAATGGGTGGGGCCACTAAAAGGACACAACAATTAACAGCATTGTATCCTCTTCCAGAGAACCTGGGATCAACCTCCAGCACCTACAAGGTGGCCCATCTCCAGTTCCAGGGGATCAGACAGACAGACAGACAGACAGAGATAAGGATGGCAGGCCTGCCTGGTCTTTCTTTCTTTCTTATCCTTTTAAAAAAATATTTATTTATTTATTTATTTATTTAATATTTATTTATGTATTTATTAGATATAAGTACACTGTAGCTGTTCAGACACTCCAGAAGAGGGTGTCAGATTCTGGAGAATCTAAATCCCTCTTATGGTCTTCATATGATGTACATAAACACAGCCTAACATATACTTCTAAAAATTAAAAGATGTGTGGGGCCACTGAGAGGGCTCAACAATTAACAGCATTGTCTCCTCTTATGGAGAACCTGGGATCAACTACCAGCAACTATATGGTGGTCCATCTCCAGTTCCAGGGGATCAGACAGACAGACAGACAGACAGACAGTGAAAAGGATGGCAGGCCTGCCTGGTCTTTCTTTCTTTCTTATCCTTTTTTTAAAAAAAATGTTTGTTTATTTATTTATTTATTTATTTATTAGATATAAGTACACTGTAGCTGTTCAGACACTCCAGAAGAAGGTGTCAGATTCTGGAGAATCTAAATCCCTCTTATGGTCTGCATATGATGTACATAAACACAGCCTCACATTTACTTCTTAAAATTTAAAGTGGGGGGGCACTGAAAGGGCTCAGCAATTAACAGCATTGTCTCCTCTTACAGAGAACCTGGGATCAACTACCTGCAACTATATGGTGGCCCATCTCCACTCCCAGGGGATCAGACAGACAGAAGACAGACAAGGATAAGGATGGCAGGCCTGCCTGGTCTTTCTTTCTTTCTTATCCTTTTTAAAAAATTTTTATTTATTTATGTATTTATTAGATATAAGTACACTGTAGCTGTCTTCAGACACTCCAGAAGAGGGTGTCAGATTCTGATGAATCTAAATCCCTGTTTTGGTCTGCATATGATGTACATAAACACAGCCTCATATACACTTCTAAAAATTTAAAGATGGGTAGGGCCACTGATAGGGCTCAACAATTAACAGCATTGTCTCCTCTTCCAGAGAACCTGGGTTCAACTACGAGCAACTATATGGTAGCTCATCTCCAGTTCCAGGGGATCAGACAGACAGACAGACAGACAGAGATAAGGATGGCAGGCCTGCCTGGTCTTACTTTCTTTCTTATCCTTTTTAAAAAATGTTTATTTATTTATTTATTTACTTATGTATTTATTATATATAAGTACACTGTAGCTGTCTTCAGTCACTCCAGTAGAGGGTGTCAGATTCTGGAGAATCTAAATCCTCTTATAATCTGAATATGATGTACATAAACACAGCCTCACATATACTTCTAAATATTTAAAGAAGTGTGGGGCCACTGAAAGGGCTCAACAATTAACAGCATTGTCTCCTCTTCCAGAGAACCTTGGATCAACTACCAGCAACTATATGGTGGCCCATCTCCAGTTCCCGGGGATAAGATAGACAGACAGACAGACAGACAGAGATATGGATGGCAGGCCTGCCTGGTCTTTCTTTCTTACTTATCCTTTTTAAAAAATGTTTATTTATTTATTTATTTTTTTATCTATTTATTTATTAGATATAAGTACACTGTAGCTGTCTACAGACACTCCAGAAGAGGGTGTCAGATTCTGGAGATTCTAAATACCACTTATGGTCTGCATATGATGTACATAAACACAGCCTCACATATACTTCTAAATATTTAAAGATGGGTGGCTCCACTGAAAGGGCTCAACAATTAAACAGCATTGTCTCCTCTTCCGGAGAACCTGGGATCAACTACCAGCAACTATTCGTGGCCCATCTCCAGTTCCCAGGGATCAGATATACAGACAGAGAGACAGACAGAGATATGGATGGCAGGCCTGCCTGGTCTTTCTTTATTTCATATACTTTTTAAAAAATGTTTATTTATTTATTAATTTATTTATTTATGTATTTATTAGATATAAGTACACTGTAGCCGTCTTCAGACACACCAGAAGAGGGTGTCAGATTCTAGAGAATCTAAATCCCTCTTATGGTCTGCATATGATGTACATAAACACAGCCTCACATATACTTCTAAAAATTAAAAATGGGTGGGGCCACTAAAAGGACACAACAATTAACAGCATTGTATCCTCTTCCAGAGAACCTGGGATCAACCTCCAGCACCTACAAGGTGGCCCATCTCCAGTTCCAGGGGATCAGACAGACAGACAGACAGACAGAGATAAGGATGGCAGGCCTGCCTGGTCTTTCTTTCTTTCTTATCCTTTTAAAAAAATATTTATTTATTTATTTATTTATTTAATATTTATTTATGTATTTATTAGATATAAGTACACTGTAGCTGTTCAGACACTCCAGAAGAGGGTGTCAGATTCTGGAGAATCTAAATCCCTCTTATGGTCTTCATATGATGTACATAAACACAGCCTAACATATACTTCTAAAAATTAAAAGATGTGTGGGGCCACTGAGAGGGCTCAACAATTAACAGCATTGTCTCCTCTTATAGAGAAACTGGGATCAACTACAAGCAACTATATGGTGGTCCATCTCCAGTTCCAGGGGATCTGACAGACAGACAGACAGACAGACAGACAGTGAAAAGGATGGCAGGCCTGCCTGTTCTTTCTTTCTTTCTTATCCTTTTTTTAAAAAAATGTTTATTTATTTATTTATTTATTTATTTATTAGATATAAGTACACTGTAGCTGTTCAGACACTCCAGAAGAGGGTGTCAGATTCTGGAGAATCTAAATCCTTCTTATGGTCTGCATATGATGTACATAAACACAGCCTCACATATACTTCTAAAAATTTAAAGAAGGGTGGGGCCACCCTAAAAGCTCAACAATTAACAGCATTGTCTCCTCTTCCAGAGTACCTGGGATCAACTACCAGCAACTATATGGTGGCCCATCTCCAGTTCCAGGGGATCAGACAGACAGACATACAGACAGTGATAAGGATGGCAGGCCTGCCTGGTCTTTCTTTCTTTCTTATACTTTTTAAAAAAATGTTTATTTATATATTTATTTATGTATTTATTAGATATAAGTACACTGTAGCTGTCTTCAGACACTCCAGAACAGGGTGTCAGATTCTGGAGAATCTAAATCCCTCTTATGGTCTGCATATGATGTACATAAACACAGCCTCATATATACTTCTAAAAATTTAAAGATGTGTGGGGCCACTGAGAGGGCTCAACAATTAACAGCATTGTCTCCTCTTTCAGAGAACCTGGGATAAACTCCAGCACCTTATGGTGGCCCATCTCCAGTTCCAGTGGATCAGACAGACAGACAGACAGACAGAGAGACAGAGATAAGGATGGCAGGCCTGCCTGGTCTTTCTTTATTTCTTATTCTTTTTTAAAAAGTTTATTTATTTATTTATTTATTTATTTATTTATTTATTTATTTATTTATTTATTTATTAGATATAAGTACACTGTAGCTGTCTTCAGACACTCCAGAAGAGGGTGTCAGATTCTGGAGAATCTAAATCCCTCTTATGGTCTGCATATGATGTACATAAACACAGCCTCACATATACTTCTAAATAAAGATGGGTAGGGCCACTGATTGGGCTCAACAATTAACAGCATTGTCTCCTCTTCCAGAGAACCTGGGATCAACTAACAGCAACTATATGGTGGCCCATCTCCAGTTCCAAGGGATCAGACAGACTGACAGACAGACAGACTGACAGAGATAAGGATGGCAGGTTTGCCTGGTCTTTCTTTCTTTCTTATCCTTTTTAAAAAATGTTTATTTATTTATTTATATGTTTATTAGATATAAGTACACTGTAGCCGTCTTCAGACACTCCAGAAGAAGGTGTCAGATTCTGGAGAATCTAAATCCCTCTTATGGTCTTCATATGATGTACATAAACACAGCCTAACATATACTTCTAAAAATTAAAAGATGTGTGGGGCCACTGAGAGGGCTCAACAATTAACAGCATTGTCTCCTCTTATAGAGAACCTGGGATCAACTACCAGCAACTATATGGTGGTCCATCTCCAGTTCCAGGGGATCAGACAGACAGACAGACAGACAGAAAGTGAAAAGGTTGGCAGGCCTGCCTGGTCTTTCTTTCTTTCTTATCCTTTTTTTAAAAAAATATTTGTTTATTTATTTATTTATTTATTTATTTATTTATTTATTTATTTATTAGATATAAGTACACTGTAGCTGTTCAGACACTCCAGAAGAGGGTATCAGATTCTGGAGAATCTAAATCCCTCTTATGGTCTGCATATGATGTACATAAACACAGCCTCACATATACTTCTAAAAATTTAAAGAAGGGTGGGGCCACCCTAAAAGCTCAACAATTAACAGCATTGTCTCCTCTTCCAGAGTACCTGGGATCAACTACCAGCAACTATATGGTGGCCCATCTCCAGTTCCAGGGGATCAGACAGACAGACAGACAGACAGAAAGACAGAGATAAGGATGGCAGGCCTGCCTGGTCTTACTTTCTTTCTTATCCTTTTTAAAAAATGTTTATTTATTTATTTATTTATATATGTATTTATGTATTTATGAGATATAAGTACACTGTAGCTGTCTTCAGTCACTCCAGAAGAGGGTGTCAGATTCTGGAGAATCTAAATCCCTCTTATTGTCTGCATATGATGTACATAAACACAGCCTCACATATACTTCTAAATATTTAAAGATGGGTAGGGCCACTGATTGGGCTCAACAATTAACAGCATTGTCTCCTCTTCCAGAGAACCTGGGATCAACTAACAGCAACTTTATGGTGGCCCATCTCCAGTTCCAAGGGATCAGATAGACTGACAGACAGACAGACTGACAGAGATAAGGATGGCAGGTTTGCCTGGTCTTTCTTTCTTTCTTATCCTTTTTAAAAAATGTTTATTTATTTATTTATTTATATGTTTATTAGATATAAGTACAGTGTAGCCATTTTCAGACACTCCAGAAGAAGGTGTCAGATTCTGGAGAATCTAAATCCCTCTTAAGGTCTACATATGATGTACATAAACAAAGCCTCACATTTACTTCTTAAAATTTAAAGGTGGGGGGGCACTGAAAGGGCTCAGCAATTAACAGCATTGTCTCCTCTTACAGAGAACCTGGGATCAACTACCTGCAACTATATGGTGGCCCATCTCCACTCCCAGGGGATCAGACAGACAGAAGACAGACAAGGATAAGGATGGCAGGCCTGCCTGGTCTTTCTTTCTTTCTTATCCTTTTTAAAAAATTTTTATTTATTTATGTATTTATTAGATATAAGTACACTGTAGCTGTCTTCAGACACTCCAGTAGAGGGTGTCAGGTTCTGGAGAATCTAAATCCCACTTATGGTCTGCATATGATGTACATAAACACAGCCTCACATATACTTCTAAAAATTTAAAGATGTGCGGGGCCAATGAGAGGGCTCAACAATTAACAGCATTGTCTCCTCTTTCAGAGAACCTGGGATAAACTACCAGCACCTTATGGTGGCCCATCTCCCGTTCCAGTGGGTCAGACAGACAGACAGACAGACAGAGATAAGGATGGCAGGCCTGCCTGGTTTTTCTTTATTTCTTATACTTTTTAAAAAATGTTATTTATTTATTTATTTATTTATTTATTTATTTATTTATTAGATATAAGTACACTGTAGCCGTCTTCAGACACTCCAGAAGAGGGTGTCAGATTCTGGAGAATCTAAATCCCTCTTATGTTCTGAATATGATGTACATAAACACAGCCTCACATATACTTCTAAAAATTAAAAATGGGTGGGGCCACTGAAAGGGCTCAACAATTAACAGCATTGTCTCCTCTTCCAGAGAACCTGGGATCAACTACCAGCTCCTACAAGGTGGCCCATCTCCAGTTCCAGTGATCAGACCGACAGACAGACAGACAGACAGAGATAATGATGGCAGGCCTGCCTGGTCTTTCTTTCTTATTCTTTTTAAAAAAATATTTATTTATTTATTTATTTATGTATGTATTTCTTAGATATAAGTACACTGTAGCTTTCTTTAGACACTCCAGAGGAGGGTGTCAGATTCTGGAGAATGTAAATCCCTCTTATGGTCTGCATATGATGTACATAAACACAGCCTCACATATACTGAGCTGAGTTGTCACAGGCCAACTGCTGGAATTTCTGAGTACCACCTAGAGAGAGAAAAGCTATGCTGTGGTTGCTTAATTTATGTATTTTATTATTTCTATTTGTTGTTTTGTTTTGTTTTATTTGTTTTTAGAGAAGTCCTCAGTCTGTAGCTCTGGCTGACCCAGGACTGCCTACTTGTGTTAATTAGGGTTTCACTGCTGAGAACAGACACCAAGAGCAAGGTAAGGCTTAGAAAACCCTACATTCAGTGGTGGCTCAAGCTCTTAATGAGAGCACTTTGTAGGCAGAGGCAGTCAGTTTCTGAGTTTGAGGCCACCCTGGTGAAAGACAGGGCTAGGGTAGGGGCTAGGGTGAGGAAAGAAAGGAAAGGAAAGAAAGAAAAAGTTTTTATAAAAGTTTTATAAAAAGTGTTAAAGTTTTTAAAAATTAAAAAAAAAATACCAGATCACCAT
Organism: Mus caroli; assembly: GCF_978045245.1. NCBI lineage: Eukaryota > Metazoa > Chordata > Mammalia > Rodentia > Muridae > Mus > Mus caroli. The sequence goes on from NW_028227278.1 coordinate 7,467,221, forward strand.
CACACAGCATTGGCTGTTTTCAGGTGTATCCTTTCAGCCTCCAAAACAAAAAACAATGGCTGGCTGTCTTCAGGTGTATCCTATTCTCGAGTCTTATTTCCAACCTTAGAGCTGGGCTGAGCTGCCTCATTATGTAATTGCAAACCTTCCTTGGTTTGTCTTTTCCATTTCTAAGACTAACAGGCCTTTTTCTATTTATTGAATATGCTCATGACTGTCCTTTAGATATAGTAAATATAACTGTTGTTTATAAAACTTGTTTTCTAGGAATTTTTAAAGGGCAATGGCAGAGTTTATTTATAAAAAAATATTTTGCATTTATTTATTTGTGTGAGTGATGAAGCTCAGGTCTTCAAACTCGTCAGGAGGTATGATTACCTCCCCTCTCTCTCAACCCCTCTCTCTCCTCTCTCAATGATTGTGTAAGAATGTTTTGCATGTGTATGCTGTGCCCACAGACTCCAGAACAGAGTATTAGATCCCCTGGAACTGGAGATGGGCCACCATATATAATACTGGTAATTGAGCCCAGGTTCTCTGGAAGAGGAGACAATGCTCTTAATTGTTGAGCCCTCTCTGTAGCCACATCTTTCTTTCTTTTTTTTTTTTTTTGAGTTTATGTGAGGCTGTGTTTATATACATCATATGCAGACAATAAGAATGATGTAGATTCTTCAGAATCTGACACCCTCTTCTGGACTGTCTGAAGATAGCTACAGCATACTTAAATATAATAAATAAATAAATCTTTAAAAAGAAAAGGAAAAGTAAAAAAGAAAGATCAGGCCTGCCATATGCATGTTCATAGAGGAAAATGGAAGAGACCCCAATCTAACCTCAGCAGGGTGCTTCCTTCTGGATGGTAGCTCACAGTTTCATCCCAGCAAGACAGGCAAATCACTGAGTTCAAGGACAGTAAGGTTCAGGACAGCCAAGGTTAGGAAGGAAAAGGGTCTATGTTGAGAATACAAACCGACAAAACAACAACTAGGAAAAAGAAGTGACAGTGTAACTTGGGGTAGGGTACCAACAAGAGAAAGCTTTCTGTTACCACTTACAAACACCAGTAGCCTTGCACCCTTCTGCCCAGGTCCCTGCCTTCCTTTCTAGGCATTCTAAGGATGCCAGGGGGTGGGGGAATCCAGATTAACTTTTTAAAAACAAAGACTTGGTCTTTGATGTCTATAGGAAGCCCTTCTCAGTGCCTTTAACTACCACTGAACTTTCAGGGCTGTGACTCAACTGTAACAAGGAACAGGGCTAAGAACCTGCAGCCTTTGAAAACAACTATTTTTTTAAAGTGGGGGACCCAAATCAGCAGTAGAACCCCTCAGGTTCAGCCATAATACTTGTTAGGGAAAGAGCCTCAATGTCCGGAGCTGAGGTCTCATGGGTGAACTGCTTCAAGCTCTGAGTATCATTGAAAGAAAGAAAAGATATCATGTGGTTGCTTAATTTATTTATTTTATTATTTCTATTTTTTGTTTTCTTTTGTTTTGTTTTAGAAAAGGCCTCAGTCTGTAGCTATGGCTGACCTAGGACAGACTACATGTGTTAATTAGGGTTTCACAGCTGAGAAACAGACCATACCTATGTAAGACTTAGAAAACCCAACAGTCAGTGGTGGCTCGAGCTCTTAATGAGAGCACTATGGAGGCGGAGGCAGTCAGTTTCTGAGATCGAGGCCAGCCTGGTTAAAGACAGGGATAGGCAGGGCTAGGCAAGGCAGGGCTGGGCTAGGCTAGGCTAGGCAAGGGGCTGGGCTAGACAAGGCAAGGGACTAGGCTAGGCTACTCAAGGGGCTAGGCAAGACAGACAGACAGAGAGAAAGACAGACAAGGATGGCAGGCCTGCCTGGTTTTTCTTTCTTTCTTATCCCTTTTAAAAAATGTTTATTTATTTAATTATTTATTTATTTATTTATTTATTTATTTATTTATGTATTTATTAGATATAAGTACAATGTAGCTGTCTTCAGACACTCCAGAAGAGGGTGTCAGATTCTGGAGAATCTATATCCCTCTTATTGTCTGCATATGATGTACATAAACACAGCCTCACATTTACTTCTAAAAATTTAAAGATGTGTGGGGCCAATGAAAGGGATCAACAATTAACAGCATTGTCTTCTCTTATAGAGAACCTGGGATCAACTACCAGCAACGATATGGTGGCCCATCTCCAGTTCCAGGGGATCAGACAGACAGACAGACATACAGACAGATAGAGTTAAGAATGGCAGGCCTACCTGGTCTTTCATTCTTTCTTATCCTTTTTAAAAAATGTTTATTAATTTAAGTATGTATTTATTAGATTTAAGTACACTGTAGCTGTCTTCAAACACTCCCGAAGAGGGTGTCAGATTCTGGAGAATCTATATCCCTGTTATGGTCTGCATATGATGTACATGAACACAGCCTCACATATACTTCTAAAAATTTAAAGATGGGTGGGGCCACGGAAAGGGCTCAACAATTAACAGCACTGACTCATCTTCCAGAGAACCTGGGATCAACTACCAGCAATTATATGGTGGCCCATCTCCAGTTCCAGGGGATCAGACAGACAGACAGACAGACAAGGATGTCAGGCCTGCCTGGTCTCTCTTTCTTTATTATTCTTTTTAAAAAATGTTTATTTGTTTATTTATGAATTTATTAGATATAAGTACACTGTAGCTGTCTTCAGACACTCCAGAAGTGGGTGTCAGATTCTGGAGAATCTAAATCCCTCTTATGGTCTGCATATGATGTACATAAACACAGCCTCACATATACTTCTAAAAATTTAAAGATGGGTGGGGCCACTGAAAGGGCTCAACAATTAACAGCATTGTCTCCTCTTCCAGAGAACATGGGATCAACTACAAGCAACTCTATGGTGGCCCATCTCCAGTTCCAGAGGATCAGACAGACAGACAGACAGACAGAGATAAGGATGGCAGGCCTGCCTGGTCTTTCTTTCTTTCTTATCGTTTTTAAAAAATGTTTATTTCTTTATTTATGTATTTATTAGATATAAGTACCCTGTATCCGTCATAGACACTCCAAAAGACGGTGTCAGATTCTGGAGAATATAAATCCCTCTTTAAGTGTCTGAATATGATGTACATAAACACAGCATCACATTTACTTCTAGAAATTTAAAGATGGGTGGGGCCACTGAAAGGGCTGAACAATTAACAGCATTGTCTCCTCTTCAGAAGTCCTGGGATCAACTACCAGCAACAAAATGGTGGCCCATCTCCAGTTCCAGGAGATCAGACAGACAGACAAACAGAGAGAAAGACAGACAGACAAAGATAAGGATGGCAGCCCTGCCTGGTCTTTCTTTCTTTCTTATCCTTTTTAAAAAATGTTTATTTATTTACTTATTTATTTATTAGATATAAGTACACTGTAGCTATCTTCAGATACTCCAAAAGAGGGTGTCAGATTCTGGAGAATCTAAATCCCTCTTATGGTCTGCATATGATGTACATAAACACAGCCTCACATATACTTCTAAAAATTTAAAGATGGGTGGGGCCACAGAAAGGGATCAACAATTAACAGCATTGTCTCCTCTTCCAGAGAACCTTGGATAAACTACCAGCAACTATATGGTGGCCCATCTCCAGTTCCAGGGTATCAGACAGACAGACAGACAGACAGAGATAAGAATGGAGGCCTGCCTGGTCTTTCTTTCTTTCTTATACTTTTAAAAAAAATGTTTATTTATTTATTTATTTATTTATTTATTTATTTATTTATTACATATAAGTACATTGTAGCTGTCTTCAGACACTCCAGAAGAGGGTGTCAGATTCTGGAGAATCTAAATCCCTCGTATGGTCTGCATATGATGTACATAAACACAGCCTCACATATACTTCTAAAAATTTAAAGATGTGTGGGGCCACTGAAAGGGCTCAAAAATTAACAGAATTGTCTCCTCTAACAGAGAACCTGGGATCAACTACCAGCAACTATTTGGTGGCCCATCTCCAGTTCCAGGGGATCAGGCAGACAAAGAGACAGATAGACAAGGGTGGCAGTCCTCCCTGGTTTTTCTTTCTTTCTTATCCTTTTTAAAAAATATTTATTTATTTATTTATGTATTTATTAGATATAAGTACACTGTAGCTGTCTTCAGACACTCCAGAAGAGGGTGTCAGATTCTGGAGAATATAAATCCCTCTTATGGTCTGCATATGATGGACATAAACACAGATTCACATACACTTCTAAAAATTTAAGATGGGTGGGGCCACTGAAAGGGCTCAACAATTAACAGCATTGTCTCCTCTTCCAGAGATCCTTGGATCAACTACAAGCAACTATATGGTGGCCCATCTCAAGTTCCAGGGGATAAGACAGACAGACAGACAGACAGAGATAAGGATGGCAGGCCTGCCTGATTTTTCTTTCTTTCTTATCCTTTAAAAAAATGTTTATTTATTTATTTATTTATTCATTTATTTATTTATTTATTTATTTATTTATTTATTTATTAGATATAAATACACTGTAGCTGTCTTCAGACTCTCCAGAAGAGGGTGTCAGATTCTGGAGAATCAATATCCCTCTTATGGTCTGCATATGATGTACATGAACACAGCCTCACATATACTTCTAAAAATTTAAAGATGGGTGGGGCCACTGAAAGGGCTCAACAATTAACAGCATTGTCTCCTCTACCAGAGAACCTGGGATCAACTACCAGCAACTATATGGTGGCCCATCTCCAGTTCCAGGGGATCAGACAGACAGACAGACATACAGACAGATAGAGTTAAGGATGGCAGGCCTACCTGGTCTTTCATTCTTTCTTATCTTTTTTAAAAAATGTTTATTAATTTAAGAATGTATTTATTAGATATAAGTACACTGTAGCTGTCTTCAAACACTCCCGAAGAGGGTGTCAGATTCTGGAGAATCTATATCCCTCTTATGGTCTGCATATGATGTACATGAACACAGACACACATATACTTCTAAAAATTTATAGATGGGTGGGGCCACTGAAAGGGCTCAACAATTAACAGCACTGACTCCTCTTCCAGAGAACATGGGATCAACTACCAGCAATTATATGGTGGCCCATCTCTAGTTCCAGGGGAACAGACAGACAGACAGACAAGGATGGGAGGCTTGCCTGGTCTCTCTTTCTTTATTATCCTTTTTGAAAAATGTTTATTTGTTTATTTATGAATTTATTAGATATAAGTACACTGTAGCTGTCTTCAGACACTCTAGAAGAGTGTGTCATCTTCTCGAGAATCTAAATCCCTCTTATGGTCTGCATATGATGTACATAAACACATCCTCACATATACTTCTAAAAATTTAAAGATGGGTGGGCACACTGAAAGGACTCAACAATTAACAGCATTGTCTCCTCTTCCAGAGAACGTGGGATCAACTACCAGCAACTATATGGTGGCCCATCTCATGTTCCAGGGGATAAGACAGACAGACAGACAGACAGAGATAAGGATGGCAGGCCTGCCTGATTTTTCTTTCTTTCTTATCCTTTTTAAAAAATGTTTATTTAATTATTTATTTATTCATTTATTCATTTATTTATTTATTTATTTATTTATTTATTTATTTATTTATTAGATATAAGTACACTGTAGCTGTCTTCAGGCACTCCAGAAGAGGGTGTCAGATTCTGGAGAATCTATATCCCTCCTATGGTCTGCATATGATGTACATGAACACAGCCTCACATATACTTCTAAAAATTTAAAGATGGGTGGGGCCACTGAAAGGGCTCAACAATTAAAGGCATTGTCTCCTCTTCCAGAGAACCTGGAATCAACTACCATCAACTATATGGTGGCTCATCTCCAGTTCCAGGGTATCTGACAGATAGACAGACAGACAGACAGACAGACATGGTGGCAGGCCTGCCTGGTCTTTCTTTCTTTCTTATACTTTTAAAAAAATGTTTATTTATTTATTTATGTATTTATTAGATATAAGTACACTGAAGCTCTCTTCAGACACTCTAGAAGAGGGTGTCATATTCTGGAGAATCTAAATCCCTCTTATGGTCTGCATATGATGTACATAAACACAGCCTCACATATACTTCTAAAAATTTAAACATGTGTGGGGCCAATGAAAGGGATCAACAATTAACAGCATTGTCTCCTCTTATAGATAACCTGAGATCAACTACCAGCAACTATATGGTGGCCCATCTCTAGTTCCAGGGGATCAGACAGACAGACAGACATACAGACAGATAGAGTTAAGGATGGCAGGCCTACCTGGTCTTTCATTCTTTCTTATCCTTTTTAAAAAATGTTTATTAATTTAAGTATGTATTTATTAGATTTAAGTACACTGTAGCTGTCTTCAAACACTCCCGAAGAGGGTGTCAGATTCTGGAGAATCTATATCCCTCTTATGGTCTGCATATGATGTACATGAACACAGCCTCACATATACTTCTAAAAATTTAAAGATGGGTGGGGCCACTGAAAGGGCTCAACAATTAACAGCACTGACTCCTCTTCCAGAGAACCTGGGATCAACTACCGGCAATTATATGGTGGCCCATCTCCATTTCCAGGGGATCAGACAGACAAGGATGGCAGGCTTGCCTGGTATCTCTTTCTTTATTATCCTTTTTAAAAATGTTCATTTGTTTATTTATGAATTTATTAGATATAAGTACACTGTAGCTGTCTTCAGACACTCCAGAAGAGGGTGTCAGATTCTGGAGAATCTAAATCCCTCTTATGGTCTGCATATTCGGTACATAAACACAGCCTCGCATATACTTCTAAAAATTTAAAGATGGGTGGGGCCACTGAAAGGGCTCAACAATTAACAGCATTGTCTCCTCTTCCAGAGAACATGGGATCAACTACAAGCAACTCTATGGTGGCCCATCTCCAGGTCCAGAGGATCAGACAGACAGACAGACAGACAGAGATAAGGATGGCAGGCCTGCCTGGTCTTTCTTTCTTTCTTATCTTTTTTATAAAATGTTTTTTCTTTATTTATGTATTTATTAGATATAAGTACACTGTATCCGTCATAGACACTCCAAAAGACGTTGTCAGATTCTGGAGAATATAAATCCCTCTTTAAGGGTCTGAATATGATGTACATAAACACAGCATCACATTTACTTCTAGAAATTTAAAGATGGGTGGGGCCACTGAAAGGGCTGAACAATTAACAGCATTGTCTCCTCTTCAGAAGACCTGGCATCAACTACCAGCAACAAAATGGTGGCCCATCTCCAGTTCCAGGAGATCAGACAGACAGACAAACAGAGAGACAGACAGACAGACAAAGATAAGGATGGCAGCCCTGCCTGGTCTTTCTTTCTTTCTTATCCTTTTTAAAAAATGTTTATTTATTTATTTATTTATTTATTTATTTATTTATTTATTTATTTATTTATTTATTTATTAGATATAAGTACACTATAGCTATCTTCAGACACTCCAGAAGAGGGTGTCAGATTCTGGAAAATCTAAATCCCTCTTATGGTCTGCAATTCGGTACATAAACACAGCCTCGCATATACTTCTAAAAATTTAAAGATGGGTGGGGCCACTGAAAGGGCTCAACAATTAACAGCATTGTCTCCTCTTCCAGAGAACCTGGGATCAACTACAAGTAACTCTATGGTGGCCCATCTCCAGTTCCAGAGGATCAGACAGACAGACAGACAGACAGACAGAGATAAGGATGGCAGGTCTGCCTGGTCTTTCTTTCTTACTTATCGTTTTTAAAATATGTTTATTTCTTTATTTATGTATTTATTAGATATAAGTACACTGTATCCGTCATAGACACTCCAAAAGACGGTGTCAGATTCTGGAGAATATAAATCCCACTTTAATGGTGTAAATATGATGTACATAAACACAGCATCACATTTACTTCTAGAAATATAAAGATGGGTTGGGCCACTGAAAGGGCTGAACAATTAACAGCATTGTCTCCTCTTCAGAAGACCTGGGATCAACTACCAGCAACAAAATGGTGGCCCATCTCCAGTTCCAGGAGATCAGACAGACAGACAAACAGAGAGACAGACAGACAGACAAAGATAAGGATGGAGGCCTGCCTGGTCTTTCTTACTTGTTTATCCTTTTTTAAAAATGTTTGTTTGTTTGTTTATTTATTTATTTATTTATTTATGTATTTATTTATGTATTTATTAGATATAAGTACACTGTAGCTATCTTCAGACACTCCAGAAGAGGGTGTCAGATTGTGGAGAATCTAAATCCCTCTTATGGTCTGCATATGATGTACATAAGCAAAGCCTCACATATACTTCTAAAAATTTAAAGATGGGTGGGGCCACAGAAAGGGCTCAACAATTAACAGCATTGTCTCCTCTTCCAGAGAACCTTGGATAAACTACCAGCAACTATATGGTGGCCCATCTCCAGTTCTAGGGTATCCGACAGACAGACAGACAGACAGAGATAAGGATGGAGGCCTGCCTGGTCTTTCTTTCTTTCTTATACTTTTAAAAAAATGTTTATTTATTTATTTATTTATTTATTTATTTATTTATTTATTTATTTATTTATTTATTTATTATATATAAGTACACTGTAGCTGTCTTCATACACTCCTGAAGAGGGTGTCAGATTCTGGAGAATCTAAATCCCTTTTATGGTCTGCATATGATGTACATAAACACAGCCTCACATATACTTCTAAAAATTTAAATAGGTGTGGGGCCACTGAAAGGGCTCAACAATTAACAGCATTGTCTCCTCTACCAGAGAACCTGGGATCAACTACCAGCAATTATATGGTGGCCCATCTCCAGTTCCAGGGGATCAGGCAGACAAAGAGACAGACAGACAAGGGTGGCAGGCCTCCCTGGTTTTTCTTTCTTTCTTATCCTTTTTAAAAAATGTTTATTTATTTATTTATGGATTTATTAGATAGAAGTACACTGTAGCTGTCTTCAGACACTCCAGAAGAGGGTGTCAGATTCTGGAGAATATAAATCCCTCTTATGGTCTGCATATGATGGACATAAACACAGATTCACATACACTTCTAAAAATTTAAGATGGGTGGGGCCACTGAAAGGACTCAACAATTAACAGCATTGTCTCTTCTTCCAGAGAACCTGGGATCAACTAACAGCAACTATATGGTGGCCCATCTCCAGTTCCAGGGGATCAGACAGACAGACAGACAGACAGAGATAAGGAGGGCAGGCCTGCCTGGTTTTTCTTTCTTTCTTATCCTTTTAAAATAATGTTTATATATTTATTTATTTATTTATTTATTTATTTATTTATTTATTTATTAGATATAAGTACACTGTAGTTGTCTTCAGACACTCCAGAAGAGGGTGTCAGATTCTGGAGAATCTAAATGCCTCTTATGGTCTGCATATGATGTACATAAACACAGCCTAACATATACTTCTAAGAATTTAAAGATTGGTGGAGCCACTGAAAGGGCTCAACAATTAACAGCATTGTCTCTTCTTCCAGAGAACCTGGGATCAACTAACAGCAACTATATGGTGGCCCATCTCCAGTTCCAAGGGATCAGACAGACAGACAGACAGACTGACAGAGATAAGGATGGAGGCCTGCCTGGTCTTTCTTTCTTTCTTATACTTTTAAAAAAATGTTTATTTATTTATTTATGTATTTATTAGATATAAGTACACTGTAGTTGTCTTCAGACACTCTAGAAGAGGGTGTCATATTCTGGAGAATCTAAATCCCTCTTATGGTCTGCATATGATGTACATAAACACAGCCTCACATATACTTCTAAAAATTTAAAGATGGGTGGGCCCACAGAAAGGGCTCAACAATTAACACCATTGTCTCCTCTTCCAGAGAACGTGGGATCAACTACCAGCAACTATATGGTGGCCCATCTCAAGTTGCAGGGGATCAGACAGACAGACAGACAGACAGTGATAAGGATGGCAGGTCTGCCTGATTTTTCTTTCTTATCCTTTTAAAAAATGTTTATTTATTTATTTATTTATTTATTTATTTATTTATTTATGTACTTCTTAGATATAAGTACACTCTAGCTGTCTTCAGACTCTCCAGAAGAGGGTGTCAGATTCTGGGGAATCTATATCCCTCTTATGGTCTGCATATGATGTACATAAACACAGCCTCACGTATACTTCTAAAAATTTAAAGATGGGTGGGGCCACTGAAAGGGCTCAACAATCAACAGCATTGTCTCCTCTTCCAGAGGACCTGGGATCAACTACCAGCAACTATATTGTGGCCCATCTCCAGTTCCAGGGGATCAGACAGACAGACCGACAGACAGTGATAGGATGGCAGTCCTGCCTGGTCTTTCTTTCTTTCTTATCCTTTTTTTAAAAAAATGTTTGTTTATTTATTTATTTATTTATTTATTTATTAGATATAAGTACACTGTAGCTGTTCAGACACTCCAGAAGAGGGTGTCAGATTCTGGAGAATCTAAATCCCTCTTATGGTCTGCATATGATGTACATAAACACAGCCTCACATATACTTCTAAATATTTAAAGATGGGTGGCGCCACTGAAAGGGCTCAACAATTAACAGCATTGTCTCCTCTTCCAGAGAACCTGGGATCAACAACCAGCAACTATTCGTGGCCCATCTCCAGTTTCCAGGGATCAGATAGACAGACAGACAGACAGACAGAGATATGGATGGCAGGCCTGCCTGGTCTTTCTTTCTTTCTTATCCTTTTTAAAAAATGTTTATTTATTTAATTTTTTAATTAATTAATTAATTAATTAATTATTCATTTATTTATGTATTTAGTAGATATAAGTACACTGTAGCTGTTCAGGCACTCCAGAAGAGTGTGTCAGATTCTGGAGAATCTAAATCCCTCTTATGGTCTGCATATGATGTACATAAACACAGCCTCACATATACTTCTAAAAATTTAAATAAGGGTGGGGCCACTCTAAAAGCTCAACAATTAACAGCATTGTCTCATCTTCCAGAGTACCTGGGTTCAACTACCAGCAACTATATGGTGGCCCATCTCCAGTTCCAGGGGATCATACAGACAGACATACAGACAGTAATAAGGATGGCAGGCCTGCCTGTTCTTTCTTTCTTATCCTTTTTAAAAAAATGTTTATTTATATATTTATTTATGGATTTATTAGATATAAGTACACTGTAGCTGTCTTCAGACACTCCAGAAGAGGTTGTCAAATTCTGGAATCTAAATCCCTCTTATGGTCTGCATATGATGTACATAAACACAGCCTCACATATACTTCTAAAAATTTAAAGATGTGTGGGGCCACTGAGAGGGCTCAACAATTAAGAGCATTGTCTCCTCTTTCACAGAACCTGAAATAAAATATCAGCACCTTATGGTGGCCCATTTCCAGTTCCAGTGGATCAGACAGACAGACAGACAGAGAGACAGAGATAAGTATGGCAGGCCTGCCTGGTCTTTCTTTATTTCTTATACTTTTTAAAAAATGATTATTTTTTATTTATTTATTTATTTATGTATTTATTTATTTATTTATTTATTTATTAGATATAAGTACACTGTACCCGTCTTCAGACACTCCAGAAGAAGGTGACAGATTCTAGAGAATCTAAATCCTCTTATAATCTGAATATGATGTACATAAACACAGCCTCACATATACTTCTAAATATTTAAAGAAGTGTGGGGCCACTGAAAGGGCTCAACAATTAACAGCATTGTTTCCTCTTCCAGAGAACCTTGGATCAACTACCAGCAACTATATGGTGGCCCATCTCCAGTTCCCGGGGATCAGAGAGACAGACAGACAGACAGACAGAGATATGGATGGCAGGCCTGCCTGGTCTTTCTTTCTTTCTTATCCTTTTTAAAAAAATGTTTATTTATATATTTATTTATGTATTTATTTATTTATTAGATATAAGTACACTGTAGCTGTTCACACACTGCAGAAGAGGGTGTCAGATTCTGGAGAATCTAAATCCCTCTTATGGTCTGCATATGATGTACATAAACACAGCCTCACATATACTTCTAAAAATTTAAAGAAGGGTGGGGCCACTCTAAAAGCTCAATAATTAACAGCATTGTCTCCTCTTCCAGAGTACCTGGGATCAACTACCAGCAACTATATGGTGGCCCATCTCCAGTTCCAGGGGAACAGACAGACAGACATACAGACAGTGATAAGGATGGCAGGCCTGCCTGGTCTTTCTTTATTTCTTATTCGTTTTAAAAAATGTTTATTTATTTATTTATTCATTTATTTATGTATTTATTAGATATAAGTACACTGTAGCCGTCTTCAGACACTCCAGAAGAGGGTGACAGATTATAGAGAATCTAAATCCCTCTTATGGTCTGAATATGATGTACATAAACACAGCATCACATATACTTCTAAAAATTAAAAAACGGTGGGGCCACTGAAAGGGCTCAACAATTAACAGCATTGTCTCCTCTTCCAGAGAACCTGGGATCAACTACCAGCAACTATATGGTGGCCCATCTCCAGTTCCAGGGGATCAGGCAGACAGACAGACAGACAGAGAGAGATAAGGATGGCAGGCCTGCCTGGTCTTAATTTCTTTCTTATCCTTTTTAAAAAATGTTTATTTATTTATTTATTTATTTATGTATTTATGTATTTATGAGATATAAGTACACTGTAGATGTCTTCAGACACTCCAGAAGAGGGTGTCAGATTCTGGAGAATCTAAATCCCTCTTATGGTCTGCATATGATGTACATAAACACAGCCTCACATATACTTCTAAATATTTAAAGATGGGTAGGGCCACTGATTGGGCTCAACAATTAACAGCATTGTCTCCTCTTCCAGAGAACCTGGGATCAACTAACAGCAACTATATGGTGGCCCATCTCCAGTTCCAAGGGATCAGACAGACTGACGGACAGACAGACTGACAGAGATAAGGATGGCAGGTTTGCCTGGTCTTTCTTTCTTTCTTATCCTTTTTAAAAAATATTTATTTATTTATTTATGTATTTATTATATATAAGTTCACTGTAGCTGTCTTGAGACACACCAATATAGGGTGTCAGATTCTGGAGAATCTAAATCCTCTTATAATCTGAATATGATATACATAAACATAGCCTCACATATACTTCTAAATATTTAAAGAAGTATGGGGCCACTGAAAGGGCTCAACAATCAACAGCATTGTCTCCTCTTCCAGAGGACCTTGGATCAACTACCAGCAACTATATGGTGGCCCATCTCCAGTTCCCGGGGATCAGATAGACAGGCAGACAGACAGACAGTGATATGGATGGCAGGCCTGCCTGGTCTTTCTTTCTTTCTTATCCTTTTTAAAAAATGTTTATTTACTTATTTATTTATTTATCTATTTATTTATTAGATATAAGTACACTGTAGCTGTCTTCAGACACTCCAGAAGAGGGTGTCAGATTCTGGAGAATCTAAATCCCTCTTATCGTCTGCATATGATGTACATAAACACAGCCTCACATATACTTCTAAATATTTAAAGATGGGTGGCGCCACTGAAAGGGCTCAACAATTAACAGCATTGTCTCCTCTTCCAGAGAACCTGGGATCAACAACCAGCAACTATTCGTGGCCCATCTCCAGTTTCCAGGGATCAGATAGACAGACAGACAGACAGACAGAGATATGGATGGCAGGCCTGCCTGGTCTTTCTTTCTTTCTTATCCTTTTTAAAAAATGTTTATTTATTTAATTTTTTAATTAATTAATTAATTAATTAATTATTCATTTATTTATGTATTTAGTAGATATAAGTACACTGTAGCTGTTCAGGCACTCCAGAAGAGTGTGTCAGATTCTGGAGAATCTAAATCCCTCTTATGGTCTGCATATGATGTACATAAACACAGCCTCACATATACTTCTAAAAATTTAAAGAAGGGTGAGGCTACTCTAAAAGCTCAACAATTAACAGCATTGTCTCCTCTTCCAGAGTACCTGGGATCAACTACCAGCAACTATATCGTGGCCCATCTCCAGTTCCAGGGGATCAGACAGACAGACATACAGACAGTGATAAGGATGTCAGGCCTGCCTGGTCTTTCTTTCTTTCTTATCCTTTTTAAAAAAAATGTTTATTTATATATTTTTTATGTATTTATTCGATATAAGTACACTGTAGCTGTCTTCAGACACTCTAGAAGAGGTTGTCATCTTCTGGAGAATCTAAATCCCTCTTATGGTCTGCATATGATGTACATAAACACAGCCTTACATATACTTCTAAAAATTTAAAGATGGGTGGGGCCACTGAAATGGCTCAACAACTAACAGCATTTTCTCCTCTTCCAGAGAACCTGGGATCAACTACCAGCAACTATATGGTGGCCCATCTCCAGTTCCAGGGTATCTGACAGATAGACAGACAGACAGACAGACAGACAGACAAGGTGGCAGGCCTGCCTGGTCTTTCTTTCTTTCTTATTCTTTTTAAAAAATGTTTATTTATTTATTTATGTATTTATTAGATATAAGTACACTGTAGTTGTCTTCAGACACTCTAGAAGAGGGTGTCATATTCTGGAGAATCTAAATCCCTCTTATGGTCTGCATATGATGTACATAAACACAGCCTCACATATACTTCTAAAAATTTAAAGATGGGTGGGCCCACAGAAAGGGCTCAACAATTAACACCATTGTCTCCTCTTCCAGAGAACGTGGGATCAACTACCAGCAACTATATGGTGGCCCATCTCAAGTTGCAGGGGATCAGACAGACAGAGAGACAGACAGTGATAAGGATGGCATGCCTGCCTGATTTTTCTTTCTTTCTTATCCTTTTAAAAAATGTTTATTTATTTATTTATTTATTTATTTATTTATTTATTTATGTACTTATTAGACATAAGTACACTCTAGCTGTCTTCAGACTCTCCATTAGAGGGTGTCAGATTCTGGGGAATCTATATCCCTCTTATGGTCTGCATATGATGTACATAAACACAGCCTCACATATACTTCTAAAAATTTAAAGATGGGTGGGGCCACTGAAAGGGCTCAACAATTAACAGCAATGTCTCCTCTTCCAGAGGACCTGGGATCAACTACCAGCAACTATATTGTGGCCCTTCTCCAGTTCTAGGGGATCAGACAGACAGACAGACAGTGATAAGGATGGCAGTCCTGCCTGGTCTTTCTTTCTTTCTTATCCTTTTTTTAAAAAAATGTTTGTTTATTTATTTATTTATTTATTTATTAGATATAAGTCCACTGTAGCTGTTCAGACACTCCAGAAGAGGGTGTCAGATTCTGGAGAATCTAAATCCCTCTTATGGTCTGCATATGATGTACATAAACACAGCCTAACATATACTTCTAAAAATTAAAAGATGTGTGGGGCCACTGAAAGGGCTCAAAAATTAACAGCATTGTCTCCTCTTATAGAGAACCTGGGATCAACTACCAGCAACTATATGGTGGTCCATCTCCAGTTCCAGGGGATCAGACAGACAGACACACAGACAGTGATAAGGGTGGCAGGCCTGCCTGGTCTTTCTTTCTTTCTTATCTTTTTTTTAAAAAATGTTTATTTATTTATTTATTTATTTATTTATTTATTTATTTATTTATTTATTTATTTATTAGATATAAGTACACTGTAGCTGTTCACACACTGCAGAAGAGGGTGTCAGATTCTGGAGAATCTAAATCCCTCTTATGGTCTGCATATGATGTACATAAACACAGCCTCACATATACTTCTAAAAATTTAAAGAAGGGTGGGGCCACTCTAAAAGCTCAATAATTAACAGCATTGTCTCCTCTTCCAGAGTACCTGGGATCAACTACCAGCAACTATATAGTGGCCCATCTCCAGTTCCAGGGGAACAGACAGACAGACATACAGACAGTGATAAGGATGGCAGGCCTGCCTGGTCTTTCTTTCTTTCTTATCCTTTTTAAAAAAATGTTTATTTATATATTTATTTATGTATTTATTAGATATAAGTACACTGTAGCTGTCTTCAGACACTCCAGAAGAGGGTGTCAGATTCTGGAAAATCTAAATCCCTCTTATGGTCTGCATATGATGTACATAAACACAGCCTCACATATACTTCTAAAAATTTAAAGATGTGTGGGGCCACTGGGAGGGCTCAACAATTAACAGCATTGTCTCCTCTTTCAGAGAACCTGGGATAAACTACCAGCACCTTATGGTGGCCCATCTCGAGTTCCAGTGGATCAGACCGACAGACAGACAGAGAGACAGAGATAAGGATGGCAGGACTGCCTGGTCTTTCTTTATTTCTTATTCGTTTTAAAAAATGATTATTTATTTATTTATTTATTTTATTTATTTATTTATTTATTTATTAGATATAAGTACACTGTACCCGTCTTCAGACACTCCAGAAGAGGGTGACAGATTCTAGAGAATCTAAATCCCTCTTATGGTCTGAATATGATGTACATAAAAACAAAATCACATATACTTCTAAAAATTAAAAATGGGTGGGGCCACTGAAAGGGCTCAACAATTAACAGCATTTTCTCCTCTTCCAGAGAACATGGGATCAACTACCAGCAACTATATGGTGGCCCATCTCCAGTTCCAGGGGATCAGACAGACAGACAGACAGACAGACAGAGAAAAGGATGGCAGGCCTGCCTGGTCTTACTTTCTTTCTTATCCTTTTTATAAAATATTTATTCATTCATTTATTTATTTATTTATTTATTTATTTATTTATTTATTTATTTATTATAAGTACACTGTAGCTGTCTTCAGACACTCCAGAAGAGGGTGTCAGATTCTGGAGAATCTAAATACCTCTTATGGTCTGCATATGATGTACATAAACACAGCCTCACATATACTTCTAAATATTTAAAGATGGGTAGAGCCACTGATAGGGCTCAACAATTAACAGCATTGTCTCCTCTTCCAGAGAACCTGGGATCAACTACCAGCAACTTTATCGTAGCCCATCTCCAGTTCCAGGGGATCAGACAGACAGACAGACAGACAGAGATAAGGATGGCAGGCCTGCATGGTCTTACATTCTTTCTTATCCTTTTTCAAAAATGTTTATTTATTTATTTATTTATTTATTTATTTATTTATTTATTTATTTATTATAAGTATACTGTAGCTGTCTTCAGACACTCCAGTATAGGGTGTCAGATTCTGGAGAATCTAAATCCTCTTATAATCTGAATATGATGTACATAAACACAGCCTCACATATACTTCTAAATATTTAAAGAAGTGTGGGTCCACTGAAAGGGCTCAACAATTAACAGCATTGTCTCCTCTTCCAGAGAACCTTGGATCAACTACCAGCAACTATATGCTGGCCCATCTCCAGTTCCCGGGGATCAGATAGACAGACAGACAGACAGACAGAGATATGGATGGCAGGCCTGCCTGGTCTTTCTTTCTTTCTTATCCTTTTGAAAAAAATGTTTTTTTATATATTTATTTATGTATTTATTAGATATAAGTACACTGTAGCTGTCTTCAGACACTCCAGAAGAGGGTGTCAGACTCTGGAGAATCTAAATCCCTCTTATGGTCTGCATATGATGTACATAAACACAGCCTAACATATACTTCTAAAAATTAAAAGATGTGTGGGGCCACTGAAAGGGCTCAAAAATTAACAGCTTGTCTCCTCTTATAGAGAACCTGGGATCAACTACCAGCAACTATATGGTGGTCCATCTCCAGTTCTAAGGGATCAGACAGACAGACACACAGACAGTGATAAGGGTGGCAGGCCTGCCTGGTCTTTCTTTCTTTCTTATCCTTTTTTAAAAAATGTTTATTTATATATTTATTTAGGTATTTATTAGATATAAGTACACTGTAGCTGTCTTCAGACACTCCAGAAGAGGGTGTCAGATTCTGGAGAATCTAAATCCCTCTTATGGTCTGCATATGATGTACATAAACACAGCCTCACATATACTTCTAAAAATTTAAAGAT
>NW_028227278.1:7490165-7496035 GCF_978045245.1 Mus caroli
CTTTCTTATACTTTTTTTAAAAAAATGTTTGTTTATTTATTTATTTATTTATTCATTTATTTATTTATTTATTTATTAGATATAAGTACACTGTAGCTGTTCAGACACTCCAGAAGAGGGTGTCAGATTCTGGAGAATCTAAATCCCTCTTATGGTCTGCATATGATGTACATAAACACAGCCTCACATATACTTCTAAAAATTTAAAGATGGGTGGGGCCACTGAAAGGGCTCAACAATTAACAGCACTGACTCCTCTTCCAGAGAACCTGGGATCAACTACCAGCAACTATTCGTGGCCCATCTCCAGTTTCCAGAGATCAGATAGACAGACAGACAGACAGACAGAGGTGGAAAATAAGAAAATCACACTGTAGGACCCAGAATTACGAAAAAAATTGAAAAAATGTGGAAAATGAGAAAATCACATGCAGGGCCCAGAATATTTCGAGAAACACTGAAAAACGTGAAAATTAAAAATTCACACTGTTGGACACAGAATATGGCGAGAAACCATGAAAAAAGTGGATAATTAAAATTCACACTGCAGGACACAGAATATGCCAAGAAACCCTGAAAACGTGGAAAATTAAAAATTAACACTGAAGGACCTGGAATATGGCAAGAAAACCTGAAAAACGTGGAAATGAGAAAAATCACAGTGTAGGACCCAGAATATGAAGAAAAAACCTGTAAAACGTGAAAAATTAAAAATTCACACTGAAGAACCCAGAATATTGCGAGAAAATCTGAAAAACGTGGAAAATGAAAAATACACACTGTAGGACCCAGAACATGGCAAGAAACCCTGAAAGAGTAGAAAATTAAAAACTCACACTGAAGGACCCCAAATATGGCAAGAAACCCTGAAAAAAGTAGAAAATTACAAACAGACACTGAAGAACCCCAATTATGGCGAGAAAACCTGAAAAAGGTGGAAAATGAGAAAATCACACTGTAGGACCCAGAATTACGAAAAAACTTGAAAATATCGAAAATGAGAAAATCACACTGTAGGACCCAGAATATGCCAAGAAACACTGAAAACGTGAAAATTAAAAATACAACGTTTAGGACCCAGAATACGGCGAGAAACCCTGAAAAAAGTAGAAAATTACAAACTCACACTGAAGGACCCGAAAAATGGTCTGAAAGGTTGAAAAAGGTGGAAAATGAGAAAATCACACTGTAGGACCCAGAATTACGAAAAAAAATTGAAAAACGTGGAAAATGAGAAAATCATACTGCAGGACCCAGTATTCTGCCTAGAAACCCTGAAAATCATGAAAATTAAAAATTCACACTGTCAGACACATAATATGGCGAGAAACCATGAAAGAAGTGGAAAATTAAAAATTCACACTGTATTACCCAGAATATGGCGAGACATACTGAAAAACGTGGAAAATTAAAAATTCACACTGAAGGACCTGGGATATGGCCAGGAAACCTGAAAAACGAGGAAAATTCAAAACTCACATGGTAGGAACCAGAATAAGGCAAGAAAACCTGAAAAACCTGGAAATGAGAAAATCAAACTGTAGGACCCAGAATATGACAAAAAAAAAACCTGAAAAAATTACAAAATTAAAAATTCACACTGAAAGACCCCGAATATGGTGAGAAAACCTGAAAAGGTGGAAAATGAGAATAATCACACTGTAGGACACAGAATGGCAAAAAAAAAAAAAAACTTGAAAAATGTCGAAAACGAGAAAATCACACTGTAGGACCCAGAATATGACGAAAAAACCTGGAAAACGTGGAAAATTAAAAATGCACGTTGTAGGACCCAAAATATGCCGAGAAACCCTGAAAAACGAGAAAATTAAAAATTCACACTGAAGGACCTGGAATACAGTAAGGTAACCTGAAAAACGTGGAAATGAGAAAATCACAATTTAGGACCCAGAATATGACGAAAAAAACTGAAACACGTGGAAAATGAAAAATACACGCTGTAGGACACAGAATATGTTGAGAAACCCTGAAAAATTAGAAAATTAAAAACTCACACTGAAGGACCACAAATATGGCGAGAGAACCTGAAAAAACTAGAAAATTAAAAATTCACACTGAAGGACTTGGAATATGGCGATAAAACCTGAAAAACGAGGAAAATTAAAAAATCACACTGAAGGACCCCAAATATAGTGAGAAAATCTGAAAAAGCTGGAAAATGAGAATAATCACACTGTAGGACACAGAATGGCAAAAAAAAAAAAAAAAAACTTGAAAAACGTCGAAAATGAGAAAATCACTCTGTAGGACACAGAATATGGCAAGAAACCCTGAGAAATGTGGAAAATTAAAAATACACTCTGTAGCACCCAGAATATGGCAAAAAACCCTCAATAAAGTAGAAAATTAAAAACTCACACTGAAGGACCCCGAATATGGCGAGAAAAACAGAAAAAGGTGGAAAGTGAAAATAATCACACTGTATTACCCAGAATTACGAAAAAACATGAAAAAATTCGAAAATGAGAAAATCACACTGTAGGACCCAGAATATGGGTAGAAATCCTGAGAAACGTGGAAAATAAAAAATACACTCTGTAGCACCCAGAATATGGCAAGAAACCCTCAAAAATGTAGAAAATTAAAAACTCACACTGAAGGACCCCGAATATGGCGAGAAAACATAAAAAAGGTAGAAAATGAGAATAAACACAATGTATTACCCAGAATTACAAAAACATGAAAAACATCGAAAATGAGAAAATCACACTTGTAGGACCCAGAAATATGAAAAAACTTGAAAAACGTGGAAAATGAGAAAATCACACTGCAGAAACCAGAATATGCTGAACAACCATGAAAAACCTGAAAATTAAAAATTCACACTGTTGGACACAGAATATGGTGAGAAACCATGAAAAGACTGGACAATTAAAAATTCACACTTTATTACCGAGATATGGAGAGAAATACTGAAAACCGTGGAAAAAAATTCACACTGAAGGACCTGGAATACGACAGGACCTGGAATACGGCAAGAGACCCTGAAATACATGGAAATGAGAAAATCACACAGTAGGACCCAGAATATGACGAAAAAACCTGAAAAAGGTAAAATATTAAAATATCACACGGAAGGACCCGGAATATGGCGAAAAACCTGAAAAACGAGGAAGATAAAAAACTAACACTGAAGGACACAGAATATGGCGAGAAAACCTGAAAAGAGTAGAAAATTAAAAATTCACACTGAAAGACCCCGAATATGATGAGAAAACCTGAAAAAGGTGGAAAATGAGAATAATCACACTGTAGGACCCAGATTATGACCAGAAACCCTGAAAACGTGGAAAATTAAAAGTACATGCTGTAGGACCCAAATATGGCGAGAAAACCTGAAAAGAGTAGAAAATTAAAAATTCACACTGAAAGACCCCGAATATGATGAGAAAAACTGAAAAGGGTGGAAAATGAGAATAATCACACTGTAGGACCCAGATTATGCCCAGAAACCCTGAAAACCTGGAAAATTAAAAATACATGCTGTATAACCCAGAATATGCCAAGAAACCCTGAAAAAGGTTGAAAATTACAAACTCACACTGTAGGACCCCAAATATGGTGAGAAACCCTCCAAAAGGTGGAAAATGAGAAAATCCCACTGCAGAACCCAGAATATGCCGAGAAAATGTGAAAAACGTGAAAATTAAAAATTCACACTAACGGACCCAGAATATGGCGAGAAACAATTAATAAAAAAGTACAAAATTAAAAACTCACAGTGAAGGAGCCCAAACATGGCGAGAAAACCTGAAAAAGGTGGAAAATGAGAAAATCACACTGTAGGACCCAGAATTACGAAAAAAAATGAAAAAATGTGGAAAATGAGAAAATCACATGCAGGGCCCAGAATATTTGGAGAAACACTGAAAAACGTGAAAATTAAAAATTCACACTGTTGGACACAGAATATGGCGAGAAACCATGAAAAAAGTGGATAATTAAAATTCACACTGCAGGACACAGAATATGCCAAGAAACCCTGAAAACGTGGAAAATTAAAAATTAACACTGAAGGACCTGGAATATGGCAAGAAAACCTGAAAAACGTGGAAATGAGAAAAATCACAGTGTAGGACCCAGAATATGAAGAAAAAACCTGTAAAACGTGAAAAATTAAAAATTCACACTGAAGAACCCAGAATATTGCGAGAAAATCTGAAAAACGTGGAAAATGAAAAATACACACTGTAGGACCCAGAACATGGCAAGAAACCCTGAAAGAGTAGAAAATTAAAAACTCACACTGAAGGACCCCAAATATGGCAAGAAACCCTGAAAAAAGTAGAAAATTACAAACTGACACTGAAGAACCCCAATTATGGCGAGAAAACCTGAAAAAGGTGGAAAATGAGAAAATCACACTGTAGGACCCAGAATTACGAAAAAACTTGAAAATATCGAAAATGAGAAAATCACACTGTAGGACCCAGAATATGCCAAGAAACCCTGAAAACGTGAAAAATTAAAAATACAACGTTTAGGACCCAGAATATGGCGAGAAACCCTGAAAAAAGTAGAAAATTACAAACTCACACTGAAGGACCCGAAAAATGGTCTGAAAGGTTGAAAAAGGTGGAAAATGAGAAAATCACACTGTAGGACCCAGAATTATGAAAAAAATTGAAAAACGTGGAAAATGAGAAAATCATACTGCAGGACCCAGAATATGCCGAGAAACCCTGAAAATCATGAAAATTAAAAATTCACACTGTCAGACACATAATATGGCGAGAAACCATGAAAGAAGTGGAAAATTAAAAATTCACACTGTATTACCCAGAATATGGCGAGACATACTGAAAAACGTGGAAAATTAAAAATTCACACTGAAGGACCCGGGATATGGCCAGGAAACCTGAAAAACGAGGAAAATTCAAAACTCACATGTTAGGAACCAGAATAAGGCAAGAAAACCTGAAAAACGTGGAAATGAGAAAATCAAACTGTAGGACCCAGAATATGACAAAGAAAAACCTGAAAAAATTACAAAATTAAAAATTCACACTGAAAGACCCCGAATATGGTGAGAAAACCTGAAAAGGTGGAAAATGAGAATAATCACACTGTAGGACACAGAATGGAAAAAAAAAAAAAAAACCATGAAAAATGTCGAAAATGAGAAAATCACACTGTAGGACCCAGAATATGACGAAAAAAACTGGAAAACGTGGAAAATTAAAAATGCACGCTGTAGGACCCAAAATATGCCGAGAAACCCTGAAAAACGTGAAAATTAAAAATTCACACTGAAGGACCTGGAATACAGTAAGATAACCTGAAAAACGTGGAAATGAGAAAATCACAATTTAGGACCCAGAATATGACGAAAAAAACTGAAACACGTGGAAAATGAAAAATACACGCTGTAGGACACAGAATATGTCGAGAAACCCTGAAAAATTAGAAAATTAAAAACTCACACTGAAGGACCCCAAATATGGCGAGAGAACCTGAAAAAACTAGAAAATTAAAAATTCACACTGAAGGACTTGGAATATGGCTATAAAACCTGAAAAACGAGGAAAATTAAAAAATCACACTGAAGGACCCCAAATATAGTGAGAAAACCTGAAAAAGCTGGAAAATGAGAATAATCACACTGTAGGACCCAGAATTGTGAAAAAACTTGAAAAACGTCAAAAATGAGAAAATCACACTGTAGGACACAGAATATGGGGAGAAATCCTGAGAAACGTGGAAAATAAAAAATACACTCTGTAGCACCCAGAATATGGCAAGAAACCCTCAAAAAAGTAGAAAATTAAAAACTCACACTGAAGGACCCCTAATATGGCGAGAAAACATGAAAAAGGTAGAAAATGAGAATAAACACAATGTATTACCCA
>NW_028227278.1:7496135-7608180 GCF_978045245.1 Mus caroli
TTCTCATTTCCAGGTTTTTCAGGTTTTCTTGCCTTATTCTGGTTCCTACCATGTGAGTTTTGAATTTTCCTCGTTTTTCAGGTTTCCTGGCCATATCCCAGGTCCTTCAGTGTGAATTTTTAATTTTCCACGTTTTTCAGTATGTCTCGCCATATTCTGGGTAATACAGTGTGAATTTTTAATTTTCCACTTCTTTCATGGTTTCTCGCCATATTATGTGTATGACAGTGTGAATTTTTAATTTTCATGATTTTCAGGGTTTCTAGGCATATTCTGGGTCCTGCAGTATGATTTTCTCATTTTCCACGTTTTTCAATTTTTTTTCGTAATTCTGGGTCCTACAGTGTGATTTTCTCATTTTCCACCTTTTTCAACCTTTCAGACCATTTTTCGGGTCCTTCAGTGTGAGTTTGTAATTTTCTACTTTTTTCAGGGTTTCTCGCCGTATTCTGGGCCCTAACGTTGTATTTTTAATTTTTCACGTTTTCAGGGTTTCTTGCCATATTCTGGGTCCTACAGTGTGATTTTCTCATTTCGATATTTTCAAGTTTTTTCGTAATTCTGGGTCCTACAGTGTGATTTTTCTCATTTTCCACCTTTTTCAGGTTTTCTCGCCATAATTGGGGTTCTTCAGTGTCAGTTTGTAATTTTCTACTTTTTTCAGGGTTTCTTGCCATATTTGGGGTCCTTCAGTGTGAGTTTTTAATTTTCTACTCTTTCAGGGTTTCTTGCCATGTTCTGGGTCCTACAGTGTGTATTTTTCATTTTCCACGTTTTTCAGATTTTCTCGCAATATTCTGGGTTCTTCAGTGTGAATTTTTAATTTTTCACGTTTTACAGGTTTTTTCTTCATATTCTGGGTCCTACACTGTGATTTTTCTCATTTCCACGTTTTCAGGTTTTCTTGCCATATTCCAGGTCCTTCAGTGTTAATTTTTAATTTTCCACGTTTTCAGGGTTTCTTGGCATATTCTGTGTCCTGCAGTGTGAATTTTAATTATCCACTTTTTTCATGGTTTCTCGCCATATTCTGTGTCCAACAGTGTGAATTTTTAATTTTCACGTTTTTTCAGTGTTTCTCCAAATATTCTGGGCCCTGCATGTGATTTTCTCATTTTCCACATTTTTTTCAATTTTTTTCGTAATTCTGGGTCCTACAGTGTGATTTTCTCATTTTCCACCTTTTTCAGGTTTTCTCGCCATGTTTGGGCTCCTTCACTGTGAGTTTTTAATTTTGTACTTTTTTATTAATTGTTTCTCGCCATATTCTGGGTCCGTTAGTGTGAATTTTTAATTTTCACGTTTTTCACATTTTCTCGGCATATTCTGGGTCCTTCAGTGTGATTTTCTCATTTTCCACCTTTTGGAGGGTTTCTCACCATATTTGGGGTCCTACAATGTGAGTTTGTAATTTTCAACCTTTTTCAGGGTTTCTTGGCATATTCTGGGTCCTACAGCATGTATTTTTAATTTTCCAGGTTTTCAGGGTTTCTGGGCATAATCTGGGTCCTACACTGTGATTATTCTCATTTTCCACCTTTTTCAGGTTGTCTTGCCATATTCGGGGTCCTTCAGTGTGAATTTTTAATTTTCTACTTTTTCAGGATTTCTCGCCATATTCTGGGTCCTACAGCATGTATTTTTAATTTTCCAGGTTTTCAGGGTTTCTGGGCATAATCTGGGTCCTACAGTGTGATTATTCTCATTTTCCACCTTTTTCAGTTTTTCTCATCATATTCGGGGTCTTTCAGTGTGAATTTTTAATTTTCTACTCTTTTCAGGTTTTCTCGCCATATTCTGGGTCCTACAGCATGTACTTTTAATTTTCCACGTTTTCAGGTTTCTGGTCATAATCTGGGTCCTACAGTGTGATTATTCTCATTTTCCACCTTTTTCAGGTTTTCTCATCATATTCGGGGTCTTTCAGTGTGAATTTTTAATTTTCTACTCTTTTCAGGTTTCTCGCCATATTCTGTGTCCTTCAGTGTTAGTTTTTTATCTTCCTCGTTTTTCAGGTTTTTTGCCATATTCCGGGTCCTTCCGTGTGATATTTTAATATTTTACCTTTTTCAGGTTTTTTCGTCATATTCTGGGTCCTACTGTGTGATTTTCTCATTTCCATGTATTTCAGGGTCTCTTGCCGTATTCCAGGTCCTGTCGTATTCCAGGTCCTTCAGTGTGAATTTTTTTTCCACGGTTTTCATTATTTCTCTCCATATCTCGGTAATAAAGTGTGAATTTTTAATTGTCCAGTCTTTTCATGGTTTCTCACCATATTCTGTGTCCAACAGTGTGAATTTTTAATTTTCAGGTTTTTCATGGTTGTTCAGCATATTCTGGTTTCTGCAGTGTGATTTTCTCATTTTCCACGTTTTTCAAGTTTTTTCATATTTCTGGGTCCTACAAGTGTGATTTTCTCATTTTCGATGTTTTTCATGTTTTTGTAATTCTGGGTAATACATTGTGTTTATTCTCATTTTCTACCTTTTTCATGTTTTCTCGCCATATTAGGGGTCCTTCAGTGTGAGTTTTTAATTTTCTACTTTTTTGAGGGTTTCTTGCCATATTCTGGTTGCTACAGAGTGTATTTTTTATTTTCCACGTTTCTCAGGATTTCTCCCCATATTCTGTGTCCTACAGTGTGATTTTCTCATTTTTGACGTTTTTCAAGTTTTTTCACAATTCTGGGTCCTACAGTGTGATTATTCTCATTTTCCAGCTTTTTCAGGTTTTCTCACTATATTTGGGGTCCTTCAGTGTGATTTTTTAATTTTCCTCGTTTTTCAGGTTTTATAGCCATATTCCAAGTCCTTCAGTGTGAATTTTTAATTTTCTAGTTTTTTCAGGTTCTCTCGCCATATTTGGGGTCCTTCAGTGTGAGTTTTTAATTTTCTAATTTTTCAGGGTTTCTCGACATATTCTGTGTCCTACAGCGTGTATTTTTCATTTTCCACGTGTTTCAGTTTTTTTCGTCATATTCTGGGTCCTAAATTGTGATTTTCTCATTTCCACGTTTTTCAGGTTATCTTACTGTATTCCAGGTCCTTCAGTGTGAATTTTTAATTTTCACGTTTTTCAGGGTTTCTCGGCATATTTTGGGTCCTACAGCGTGGATTTTTAATTTTCCACGTTTTCCAGTTTTTTTCGTCATATTCTGGGTCCTACAGTGTGATTTTCTCATTTTCGACATTTTTCATGGTTTTTTTTTTTTTTTCCATTCTGTGTCCTACAGTGTGATTATTCTCATTTTCCACCTTTTCAGGTTTTCTCACCATATTCGGGGTCTTTCAGTGTGAATTTTTAATTTTGTAATTTTTTCAGGTTTTTCTTTGTCATATTCTGGGTCCTACAGTTTGATTTTCTCATTTCCACGTTTTCAGGTTTTCTTGCCTTATTCTGGTTCCTACCATGTGAGTTTTGAATTTTCCTCGTTTTTCAGGTTTCCTGGCCATATCCCGGGTCCTTCAGTGTGAATTTTAATTTTCCACGTTTTTCAGTATGTCTCGCCATATTCTGGGTAATACAGTGTGAATTTTTAATTTTCCACTTCTTTCATGGTTTCTCGCCATATTATGTGTCTGACAGTGTGAATTTTTAATTTTCATGATTTTCAGGGTTTCTCGGCATATTCTGGGTCCTGCAGTATGATTTTCTCATTTTCCACGTTTTTCAATTTTTTTCATAATTCTGGGTCCTACAGTGTGATTTTCTCATTTTCCACCTTTTTCAACCTTTCAGACCATTTTTCGGGTCCTTCAGTGTGAGTTTGTAATTTTCTACTTTTTTCAGGGTTTCTCGCCATATTCTGGGTCCTAAACGTTGTATTTTTAATTTTTCACGTTTTCAGGGTTTCTTGGCATATTCTGGGTCCTACAGTGTGATTTTCTCATTTTCGATATTTTCAAGTTTTTTCGTAATTCTGGGTCCTACAGTGTGATTTTTCTCATTTTCCACCTTTTTCAGGTTTTCTCGCCATAATTGGGGTTCTTCAGTGTCAGTTTGTAATTTTCTACTTTTTTCAGGGTTTCTTGCCATATTTGGGGTCCTTCAGTGTGAGTTTTTAATTTTCTACTCTTTCAGGGTTTCTTGCCATGTTCTGGGTCCTACAGTGTGTATTTTTCATTTTCCACGTTTTTCAGATTTTCTCGCAATATTCTGGGTTCTTCAGTGTGAATTTTTAATTTTTCACGTTTTACAGGTTTTTTCTTCATATTCTGGGTCCTACACTGTGATTTTTCTCATTTCCACGTTTTTCAGGTTTTCTTGCCATATTCCAGGTCCTTCAGTGTTAATTTTTAATTTTCCACGTTTTCAGGGTTTCTTGGCATATTCTGTGTCCTGCAGTGTGAATTTTAATTATCCACTTTTTTCATGGTTTCTCGCCATATTCTGTGTCCAACAGTGTGAATTTTTAATTTTCACGTTTTTCAGTGTTTCTCCAAATATTCTGGGCCCTGCATGTGATTTTCTCATTTTCCACATTTTTTCAATTTTTTTCGTAATTCTGGGTCCTACAGTGTGATTTTCTCATTTTCCACCTTTTTCAGGTTTTCTCGCCATGTTTGGGCTCCTTCACTGTGAGTTTTTAATTTTGTACTTTTTTATTAATTGTTTCTCGCCATATTCTGGGTCCGTTAGTGTGAATTTTTAATTTTCACGTTTTTCACATTTTCTCGGCATATTCTGGGTCCTGCAGTGGGATTTTCTCATTTTCCACCTTTTGGAGGGTTTCTCACCATATTTGGGGTCCTACAGTGTGAGTTTGTAATTTTCAACCTTTTTCAGGGTTTCTTGGCATATTCTGGGTTATACAGCATGTATTTTTAATTTTCCAGGTTTTCAGGGTTTCTGGGCATAATCTGGGTCCTACAGTGTGATTATTCTCATTTTCCACCCTTTTCAGTTTTTCTCATCATATTCGGGGTCTTTCAGTGTGAATTTTTAATTTTCTACTCTTTTCAGGTTTTCTCGCCATATTCTGGGTCCTACAGCATGTACTTTTAATTTTCCACGTTTTCAGGGTTTCTGGTCATAATCTGGGTCCTACAGTGTGATTATTCTCATTTTCCACCTTTTTCAGGTTTTCTCATCATATTCGGGGTCTTTCAGTGTGAATTTTTAATTTTCTACTCTTTTCAGGTTTTCTCGCCATATTCTGTGTCCTTCAGTGTTAGTTTTTTATCTTCCTCGTTTTTCAGGTTTTTCGCCATATTCCGGGTCCTTCCGTGTGATATTTTAATATTTTACCTTTTTCAGGTTTTTTCGTCATATTCTGGGTCCTACTGTGTGATTTTCTCATTTCCATGTATTTCAGGGTCTCTTGCCGTATTCCAGGTCCTGTCGTATTCCAGGTCCTTCAGTGTGAATTTTTTTCCATGGTTTTCAGTATTTCTCTCCATATCTCGGTAATAAAGTGTGAATTTTTAATTGTCCAGTCTTTTCATGGTTTCTCACCATATTCTGTGTCCAACAGTGTGAATTTTTAATTTTCAGGTTTTTCATGGTTGTTCAGCATATTCTGGTTTCTGCAGTGTGATTTTCTCATTTTCCACGTTTTTCAAGTTTTTTCATATTTCTGGGTCCTACAAGTGTGATTTTCTCATTTTCGATGTTTTTCATGTTTTTGTAATTCTGGGTAATACATTGTGTTTATTCTCATTTTCTACCTTTTTTATGTTTTCTCGCCATATTCGGGGTCCTTCAGTGTGAGTTTTTAATTTTCTACATTTTTGAGGGTTTCTTGCCATATTCTGGGTGCTACAGAGTGTATTTTTTATTTTCCACGTTTCTCAGGATTTCTACCCATATTCTGGGTCCTACAGTGTGATTTTCTCATTTTCGAATTTTTTCATGTTTTTTCGTAATTCTGGGTAATACAGTGTGATTATTTTCACTTTCCACCTTTTTCTGTTTTTCGCGCCATATTCGGGGTCCTTCAGTGTGAGTTTTTAATTTTCTACTTTATTGAGGGTTTTTTGCCATATTCTGGGTGCTACAGAGTGTATTTTTAATTTTCCACATTTCTCAGGGTTTCTTGCCATATTCTGTGTCCTACAGAGTGATTTTCTCATTTTCGACGTTTTTCAAGTTTTTTTTTTTTTTTTTTGCCATTCTGTGTCCTACAGTGTGATTATTCTCATTTTCCAGCTTTTTCAGATTTTCTCACTATATTTGGGGTCCTTCAGTGTGATTTTTTAATTTTCCTCGTTTTTCAGGTTTTATCGCCATATTCCAAGTCCTTCAGTGTGAATTTTTAATTTTCTAGTTTTTTCAGGTTCTCTCGCCATATTTGTGGTCCTTCAGTGTGAGTTTTTAATTTTCTAATTTTTCAGGGTTTCTCAACATATTCTGTGTCCTACAGCGTGTATTTTTCATTTTCCACGTGTTTCAGTTTTTTTCGTCATATTCTGGGTCCTAAATTGTGATTTTCTCATTTCCACGTTTTTCAGGTTACCTTACTGTATTCCAGGTCCTTCAGTGTGAATTTTTAATTTTCTCGTTTTTCAGGGTTTCTCGGCATATTTTGGGTCCTACAACGTGCATTTTTAATTTTCCACGTTTTCCAGGTTTTTTCGTCATATTCTGGGTCCTACAGTGTGATTTTCTCGTTTTCGACATTTTTCAAGTTTTTTTTTTTTTTTTGCCATTCTGTGTCCTACAGTGTGATTATTCTCATTTTCCACCTTTTCAGGTTTTCTCACCATATTCGGGGTCTTTCAGTGTGAATTTTTAATTTTGTAATTTTTTCAGGTTTTTTTTTGTCATATTCTGGGTCCTACAGTTTGATTTTCTCATTTCCAGGTTTTTCAGGTTTTCTTGCCTTATTCTGGTTCCTACCATGTGAGTTTTGAATTTTCCTCGTTTTTCAGGTTTCCTGGCCATATCCCAGGTCCTTCAGTGTGAATTTTTAATTTTCCACGTTTTTCAGTATGTCTCGCCATATTCTGGGTAATACAGTGTGAATTTTTAATTTTCCACTTCTTTCATGGTTTCTCGCCATATTATGTGTCTGACAGTGTGAATTTTTAATTTTCATGATTTTCAGGGTTTCTAGGCAGAATACTGGGTCCTGCAGTATGATTTTCTCATTTTCCACGTTTTTCAATTTTTTTTCGTAATTCTGGGTCCTACAGTGTGATTTTCTCATTTTCCACCTTTTTCAACCTTTCAGACCATTTTTCGGGTCCTTCAGTGTGAGTTTGTAATTTTCTACTTTTTTCAGGGTTTCTCGCCGTATTCTGGGTCCTAAACGTTGTATTTTTAATTTTCACGTTTTCAGTGTTTCTTGGCATATTCTGGGTCCTACAGTGTGATTTTCTCATTTTCGATATTTTCAAGTTTTTTCGTAATTCTGGGTCCTACAGTGTGATTTTCTCATTTTCCACCTTTTTCAGGTTTTCTCGCCATAATTGGGGTTCTTCAGTGTCTGTTTGTAATTTTCTACTTTTTTCAGGGTTTCTTGCCATATTTGGGGTCCTTCAGTGTGAGTTTTTAATTTTCTACTCTTTCAGGGTTTCTTGCCATGTTCTGGGTCCTACAGTGTGTATTTTTCATTTTCCACGTTTTTCAGATTTTCTCGCAATATTCTGGGTTCTTCAGTGTGAATTTTTAATTTTTCACGTTTTACAGGTTTTTTCTTCATATTCTGGGTCCTACACTGTGATTTTTCTCATTTCCACGTTTTTCAGGTTTTCTTGCCATATTCCAGGTCCTTCAGTGTTAATTTTTAATTTTCCACGTTTTCAGGGTTTCTTGGCATATTCTGTGTCCTGCAGTGTGAATTTTAATTATCCACTTTTTTCATGGTTTCTCGCCATATTCTGTGTCCAACAGTGTGAATTTTTAATTTTCACGTTTTTCAGTGTTTCTCGAAATATTCTGGGCCCTGCATGTGATTTTCTCATTTTCCACATTTTTTCAATTTTTTTCGTAATTCTGGGTCCTACAGTGTGATTTTCTTATTTTCCACCTCTGTCTGTCTGTCTGTCTGTCTATCTGATCTCTGGAAACTGGAGATGGGCCACGAATAGTTGCTGGTAGTTGATCCCAGGTTCTCTGGAAGAGGAGTCAGTGCTGTTAATTGTTGAGCCCTTTCAGTGGCCCCACCCATCTTTAAATTTTTAGAAGTATATGTGAGGCTGTGTTTATGTACATCATATGCAGACCATAAGAGGGATTTAGATTCTCCAGAATCTGACACCCTCTTCTGGAGTGTCTGAACAGCTACAGTGTACTTATATCTAATAAATAAATAAATAAATAAATGAATAAATAAATAAATAAATAAACAAACATTTTTTTAAAAAAAGTATAAGAAAGAAAGAAAGACCAGGCAGACCTGCCATCCTTATCACTGTCTGTCTGTCTGTCTGTCTGATCCCCTGGAACTGGAGATGGACCACCATATAGTTGCTGGTAGTTGATCCCAGGTTCTCTATAAGACGAGACAATGCTGTTAATTGTTGAGCCCTTTCAGTGTCCCCACAGATCTTTTAATTTTTAGAAGTATATGTTAGGCTGTGTTTATGTACATCATATGGAGACCATAAGAGGGATTTAGATTCTCCAGAATCTGACACCCTCTACTGGAGTGTCTGAACAGCTACAGTGTACTTATATCTAATAATTATATACATAAATAAATAAATAAATAAATAAATAAATAAATAAATATTTTTTAAAAAGGATAAGAAAGAAAGAAAGACCAGGCAGGCCTGCCATCCTTATCTCTGTCTGTCTGTCAGTCTGTCTGATCCCCTGGAACTGGAGATGGGCCACATTGTAGGTGCTTGAAGTTGATCCCAGGTTCTCTGGAAGAGGAGACAATGCTGTTAATTGTTGAGTCCTTTCAGTGGCCTTTTAATTTTTTAAGTATATGTGAGGCTGTGTTTATGTACATCATATTCAGACCATAAGAGGGATTTAGATTCTCTAGAATCTGACACCCTCTTCTGGAGTGTCTGAAGACGGCTACAGTGTAGTTATATCTAATAAATAAATAAATAAATAAATAAACATTTTTTAAAAAGTATAAGAAATAAAGAAAGACCAGGCAGGCCTGCCATCTTTATCTCTGTCTCTCTGTCTGTCTGTCTGTCTGTCTGATCCACTGGAACTGGAGATGGGCCACCATAAGGTGCTGGTAGTTTATCCCAGGTTCTCTGAAAGAGGAGACAATGCTGTTAATTGTTGAGCCCTCTCAGTGGCCCCACACATCTTTAAATTTTTAGAAGTATATGTGAGGCTGTGTTTATGTACATCATATGCAGACCATAAGAGGGATTTAGATTCTCCAAAATCTGACACCCTCTTCTGGAGTGTCTGAAGACAGCTACAGTGTACTTATATCTAATAAATACATAAATAAATATATAAATAAACATTTTTTAAAAAAGGATAAGAAAGAAAGAAAGACCAGGCAGGCCTGCCATCCTTATCACTGTCTGTATGTCTGTCTGTCTGATCCCCTGGAACAGGAGATGGGCCACCATATAGTTGCTGGTAGTTGATCCCAGGTACTCTGGAAGAGGAGACAATGCTGTTAATTGTTGAGCTTTTAGAGTGGCCGCACTCTTCTTTAAATTTTTAGAAATATATGTGAGGCTGTGTTTATGTACATCATATGCAGACCATAAGAGGGATTTAGATTCTCCAGAATCTGACACCCACTTCTGGAGTGTCTGAACAGCTACAGTGTACTTATATATAATAAATAAATAAATAAATAAATAAATAAATAAATAAATAAACAAACATTTTTAAAAAAAAAGGATAAGAAAGAAAGAAAGGCCAGGAAGACTGCCATCCTTATCACTGTCTGTCTGTCTGTCTTCTGATCCCCTAGAACTGGAGATGGACCACCATATAGTTGCTGGTAGTTGATCCCAGGTTCTCTATAAGAGGAGACAATGCTGTTAATTGTTGAGCCCTTTCAGTGGCCCCACACATCTTTTAATTTTTAGAAGTATATGTTAGGCTGTGTTTATGTACATCATATGCAGACCATAAGAGGGATTTTGATTCTCCAGAATCTGACACCCTTTTCTGGAGTGTCTGAACAGCTACAGTGTACTTATATCTAATAAATTCATAAATAAATAAATAAATAAATAAATAAACATTTTTTAAAAAGTATAAGAAATAAAGAAAGACCAGGCAGGCCTGCCATCCTTATCTCTGTCTCTCTGTCTGTCTGTCTGTCTGATCCACAGGAACTGGAGATGGCCCACCATAAGGTGCTGGTAGTTTATCCCAGGTTCTCTGAAAAAGGAGACAATGCTGTTAATTGTTGAGCCCTCTCAGTGGCCCCACACATCTTTAAATTTTTAGAAGTATATGTGAGGCTGTGTTTATGTACATCATATGCAGACCATAAGAGGGATTTAGATTCTCCAGAATCTGACACCCTCTTCTGCAGTGTCTGAAGACAGCTACAGTGTACTTATATCTAATAAATCCATAAATAAATATATAAATAAACATTTTTTTAAAAAGGATAAGAATGAAAGAAAGACCAGACAGGCCTGCCATCCTTAGAACTGTCTGTATGTCTGTCTGTCTGATCTCCTGGAACTGGAGATGGGCCACCATATAGTTGCTGGTAGTCGATCCCTGGTATTCTGGAAGAGGAGACAATGCTGTTAATTGTTGAGCTTTTAGAGTGGCCCCACCCTTTTTTAAATTTTTAGAAGTATATGTGAGGCTGTGTTTATGTACATCATATGCAGACCATAAGAGGGATTTAGATTCTCAAGAATATGACACCCTCTTCTGGAGTGTCTGCACAGCTACAGTGTACTTATATCTAATAAATAAATAAATAAATAAATAAATAAATAAATAAATAAATAAATAAATAAATAAATAAATAAACATTTTTTTAAAAGGATAAGACAGAAAGAAAGACCAGGCAGGCCTGCCATCCATATCTCTGTCTGTCTGTCTGTCTGTCTGTCTGTCTGTCTGTCTATCTGATCCCTGGGAACTGGAGATGGGCCACGAATAGTTGCTGGTAGTTGATCCCAGGTTCTCTGGAAGAGGAGACAATGCTGTTAATTGTTGAGCCCTTTCAGTGGCGCCACCCATCTTTAAATATTTAGAAGTATATGTGAGGCTGTGTTTATGTACATCATATGCAGACCATAAGAGGGATTTAGATTCTCCAGAATCTGACACCCTCTTCTGGAGTGTCTGAAGACAGCTACAGTGTACTTATATCTAATAAATAAATAGATAAATAAATAAATAAGTAAATAAACATTTTTTAAAAAGGATAAGAAAGAAAGAAAGACCAGGCAGGCCTACCATCCATTTCTCTGTCTGTCTGTCTGTCTGTCTATCTGATCCCCGGGAACTGGAGATGGGCCACCATATAGTTGCTGGTAGTTGATCCAAGGTTCTCTGGAAGAGGAGACAATGCTGTTAATTGTTGAGCCCTTTCAGTGGCCCCACACTTCTTTAAATATTTAAAAGTATATGTGAGGCTGTGTTTATGTACATCACATTCAGATTATAAGAGGATTTAGATTCTCCAGAATCTGACACCCTATACTGGAGTGTCTGAAGACAGCTACAGTGTACTTATATATAATAAATACATAAATAAATAAATAAATAAATACATAAATAAATAAATAAACATTTTTGAAAAAGGAAAAGAAAGAAAGTAAGAACAGGCAGGCCTGCCATCCTTATCTCTGTCTGTCTGTCTGTCTGTCTGTCTGATCCCCTGGAACTGGAGATGTGCCACCATATAGTTGCTGGTAGTTGATCCAAGGTTCTCTGGAAGAGGAGACAATGCTGTTAATTGTTGAGCCCTATCAGTGGCCCTACCCATCTTTAAATATTTAGAAATATATGTGAGGCTGTGTTTATGTACATCATATGCAGACCATAAGAGGGATTTAGATTCTCCAGAATCTGACACCCTCTTCTGGAGTATCTGAAGACAGCTACAGTGTACTTATATCTAATAAATAAATAAATAAATAAATAAATAAATAAATAAATAAATAAATAAATAAATTAATACACATTATTTAAACAGGATAAGACAGGAAGAAAGACCAGGCAGGCTTGCCATCCTTATCTCTGTCTGTCTGTCTGTCTGTCTGTCTGTCGTTCTGATCCCCTGGAACTGGAGATGGGCCACCATATAGGTGCTGGTAGTTGATCCCAGGTTCTCTGGAAGAGGAGACAATGCTGTTAATTGTTGAGCGCTTTCAGTGGCCCCACCCATCGTTAAATTTTTATTAGTATATGTGAGGCTGTGTTTATGTACATCATATGCAGACCATAAAAGGGATTTAGATTCTCCAGAGTCTGACACCCTCTTCTGGAGTGTCTGAAGACAGCTACAGTGTACTTATATCTAATAAATACATAAATAAATATATAAATAAACATTTTTTAAAAAAGGATAAGAAAGAAAGAAAGACCAGGCAGGCCTGCCATCCTTATAACTGTCTGTATGTCTGTCTGTCTGATCCCCTGGAACTGGAGATGGGCCCCCATATAGTTGCTGGTAGTTGATCTCAGGTACTCTGGAAGAGGAGACAATGCTGTTAATTGTTGAGCTTTTAGAGTAGCCCCACCCTTCTTTAAATTTTTAGAAGTATATGTGAGGCTGTGTTTATGTACATCATATGCAGACCATAAGAGGGATTTAGATTCTCCAGAATCTGACACCCTCTTCTGGAGTGTCTGAACAGCTACAGTGTACTTATATCTACTAAATACATAAATAAATGAATAAATAAATAAATAAATAAATAAATAAATAAATAAATAAATAAACATTTTTTAAAAAGGATAAGAAAGAAAGAAAGACCAGGCAGGCCTGCCATCCATATCTCTGTCTGTCTGTCTGTCTGTCTATCTGATACCTGGAAACTGGAGATGGGCCACGAATAGTTGCTGGTAGTTGATCCCAGGTTCTCTGGAAGAGGAGACAATGCTATTAATTGTTGAGCCCTTTCAGTGGCGCCACCCATCTTTAAATATTTAGAAGTATATGTGAGGCTGTGTTTATGTACATCATATGCAGACCATAAGAGGGATTTAGATTCTCCAGAATCTGACACCCTCTTCTGGAGTGTCTGAAGACAGCTACAGTGTACTTATATCTAATAAATAAATAGATAAATAAATAAATAAGTAAATAAACATTTTTTAAAAAGGATAAGAAAGAAAGAAAGACCAGGCAGGTCTGCCATCCATATCTTTGTCTGTCTGTCTGCCTGTCTATCTGATCCCCGGGAACTGGAGATGGGACACCATATAGTTGCTGGTAGTTGATCCAAGGTTCTCTGGAAGAGGAGACAATGCTGTTAATTGTTGAGCCCTTTCAGTGGCCCCATACTTCTTTAAATATTTAGAAGTATATGTGAGGCTGTGTTTATGTATATCATATTCAGATTATAAGAGGATTAGGATTCTCCAGAATCTGACACCCTATATAGGAGTGTCTGAAGACAGCTACAGTGAACTTATATATAATAAATACATAAATAAATAAATAAATAAATAAATAAATAAATAAATAAATAAAAATTTTTTTAAAAGGATAAGAAAGAAAGTAAGACCAGGCAGGCCTGCCATCCTTATCTCTGTCTGTCTGTCTGTCTGATCCCCTGGACCTGGAGATGTGCCACCATATAGTTGCTGGTAGTTGATCCAAGGTTCTCTGGAAGAGGAGACAATGCTGTTAATTGTTGAGCCCTTTCACTGGCCCCATACTTCTTTAAATATTTAGAAGTATATGTGAGGCTGTGTTTATGTATATCATATTCAGATTATAAGAGGATTTAGATTCTCCAGAATCTGACACCCTATATTGGAGTGTCTGAAGACAGCTACAGTGAACTTATATATAATAAATAAAAAATAAATAAATAAACATTTTTTAAAAAGGATAAGAAAGAAAGAAAGACCAGGCAAACCTGCCATCCTTATCTCTGTCAGTCTGTCTGTCTGTCAGTCTGTCTGATCCCTTGGAACTGGAGATGGGCCACCATATAGTTGCTGTTAGTTGATCCCAGGTTCTCTGGAAGAGGAGACAAAGCTGTTAATTGTTGAGCCCTATCAGTGGCCCTACCCATCTTTAAATATTTAGAAGTATATGTGAGGCTGTGTTTATGTACATCATATGCAGACCATAAGAGGGATTTAGATTCTCCAGAATCTGACACCCTCTTCTGGAGTGTCTGAATACAGCTACATTGTACTTATATCTCATAAATACATAAATAAATAAATAAATAAATAAATAAATAAATAAACATTTTTTAAAAAGGATAAGAAAGAAAGTAAGAACAGGCAGGCCTGCCATCCTTATCTCTGTCTGTCTGTCTGTCTGTCTGATCACCTGGAACTGGAGATGGGCTACCATAAAGTTGCTGGTAGTTGATCCCAGGGTTCTGGAAGAGGAGACAATGCTGTTAATTGTTGAGCCCTATCAGTGGCCCTGCCCATCTTTAAATATTTAGAAGTATATGTGAGGCTGTGTTTATGTACATCATATGCAGACCATAAGAGGGATTTAGATTCTCCAGAATCTGACACCCTCTTCTGGAGTGTCTGAAGACAGCTACAGTGTACTTATATCTAACAAATAAATAAATAAATAAATAAATAAATAAACATTTTTTTAAAAAGGATAAGAAAGAAAATAAGACCAGGCAGGCCTGCCATCCTTATCTCTGTCTGTCTGTCTGTCTGTCTGTCTGTCTGCCTGATCCCCTAGAACTGGAGATGGGCCACCATATAGTTGCTGGTAGTTGATCCCAGGTTCTCTGGAAGAGGAGACAATGCTGTTAATTGTTGAGCCCTTTCAGTGGCCCCACCGTTTTTTAATTTTTAGAAGTATATGTGATGCTGTGTTTATGTACATCATATTCAGACCATAAGAGGGATTTAGATTCTCTATAATCTGTCACCCTCTTCTGGAGTGTCTGAAGACGGCTACAGTGTACTTATATCTAATAAATACATAAATAAATGAATAAATAAATAAATAAACATTTTTTAAAACGAATAAGAAATAAAGAAAGACCAGGCAGGCCTGCCATCCTTATCTCTGTCTCTCTGTCTGTCTGTCGGTCTGATCCACTGGAACTGGAGATGGGCCACCATAAGGTGCTGGTAGTTTATCCCAGGTTCTCTGAAAGAGGAGACAATGCTGTTAATTGTTGAGCCCTCCCAGTGGCCCCACACATCTTTAAATTTTTAGAAGTATATGTGAGGCTGTGTTTATGTACATCATATGCAGACCATAAGAGGGATTTAGATTCTCCAGAATCTGACACCCTCTTCTGGAGTGTCTGAAGACAGCTACAGTGTACTTATATCTAATAAATACCTAAATAAATATATAAATAAACATTTTTTAAAAAAGGATAAGAAAGAAAGAAAGACCAGGCAGGCCTGCCACCCTTATCACTGTCTGTGTGTCTGTCTGTCTGATCCCCTAGAACTGGAGATGGACCACCATATAGTTGCTGGTAGTTGATCCCAGGTTCTCTATAAGAGGAGACAAGCTGTTAATTTTTGAGCCCTTTCAGTGGCCCCACACATCTTTTAATTTTTAGAAGTATATGTTAGGCTGTGTTTATGTACATCATATGCAGACCATAAGAGGGATTTAGATTCTCCAGAGTCTGACACCCTCTTCTGGACTGTCTGAAGACAGCTACAGTGTACTTATATCTAATAAATACATAAATAAATATATAAAAAAACATTTTTTTCAAAAGGATAAGAAAGAAAGAAAGACCAGGCAGGCCTGCCATCCATATCTCTGTCTGTCTGTCTGTCTGTCTATCTGATCCCCGGGAACTGGAGATGGGCCAGCATATAGTTGCTGGTAGTTGATCCAAGGTTCTCTGGAAGAGGAGACAATGCTGTTAATTGTTGAGCCCTTTCAGTGGACCCACACTTCTTTAAATATTTAGAAGTATATGTGAGGCTGTGTTTATGTACATCATATTCAGATTATAAGAGGATTTAGATTCTCCAGAATCTGACACCCTATACTGGAGTGTCTGAAGACAGCTACAGTATACTTATAATAAATAAATAAATAAATAAATAAATAAATAAATAAATAAATAAATAAACATTTTTGAAAAAGGATAAGAAAGAATGTAAGACCATGCAGGCCTGCCATCCTTATCTCTGTCTGTCTGTCTGTCTGTCTGATCCCCTGGAACTGGAGATGGGCTACGATAAAGTTGCTGGTAGTTGATCCCAGGTTCTCTGGAAGAGGAGACAATGCTGTTAATTGTTGAGCCCTATCAGTGGCTCTACCCATCTTTAAATATTTAGAAGTATATGTGAGGCTGTGTTTATGTACATCATATGCAGACCATAAGAGGTATTTAGATTCTCCAGAATCTGACACCCTCTTCTGGAGTGTCTGAAGACAGCTACAGTGTACTTATAATAAATAAATAAATAAATAAATAAATAAATAAATAAATAAATAAATAAATATTTTATAAAAAGGATAAGAAAGAAAGTAAGACCAGGCAGGCCTGCCATCCTTTTCTCTGTCTGTCTGTCTGTCTGTCTGTCTGATCCCCTGGAAC
The DNA here is from genome assembly GCF_978045245.1 of Mus caroli. NCBI lineage: Eukaryota > Metazoa > Chordata > Mammalia > Rodentia > Muridae > Mus > Mus caroli. Next base: position 7,512,722 of record NW_028227278.1, read on the forward strand.
TGGAGATGGGCCACCATATAGTTGCTGGTAGTTGATCCCATGTTCTCTGGAAGAGGAGAAAATGCTGTTAATTGTTGAGCCCTTTCAGTGGCCCCACCCATTTTTAATTTTTAGAAGTATATGTGATTTTGTTTTTATGTACATCATATTCAGACCATAAGAGGGATTTAGATTCTCTAGAATCTGTCACCCTCTTCTGGAGTGTCTGAAGACGGGTACAGTGTACTTATATCTAATAAATAAATAAATAAATAAAAAAAAATAAATAAATAAATAAATAATCATTTTTTAAAACGAATAAGAAATAAAGAAAGACCAGGCAGTCCTGCCATCCTTATCTCTGTCTCTCTGTCTGTCTGTCGGTCTGATCCACTGGAACTCGAGATGGGCCACCATAAGGTGCTGGTAGTTTATCCCAGGTTCTCTGAAAGAGGAGACAATGCTGTTAATTGTTGAGCCCTCCCAGTGGCCCCACACATCTTTAAATTTTTAGAAGTATATGTGAGGCTGTGTTTATGTACATCATATGCAGACCATAAGAGGGATTTAGATTTTCCAGAATCTGACACCCTCTTCTGGAGTGTCTGAAGACAGCTACAGTGTACTTATATCTAATAAATACATAAATAAATATATAAATAAACATTTTTTTAAAAAGGATAAGAAAGAAAGAAAGACCAGGCAGGCCTGCCATCCTTATCACTGTCTGTATGTCTGTCTGTCTGTTCCCCTGGAACTGGAGATGGGCCACTATATAGTTGCTGGTAGTTGATCCCAGGTACTCTGGAAGAGGAGACAATGCTGTTAATTATTGAGCTTTTAGAGTGGCCCCACCCTTCTTTAAATTTTTAGAAGTATATGTGAGGCTGTGTTTATGTACATCATATGCAGACCATAAGAGGGATTTAGATTCTCCAGAATCTGACACCCTCTTCTGCAGTGTGTGAACAGCTACAGTGTACTTATATCTAATAAATAAATAAATAAATAAATAAATAAATAAATAAATAAACAAACATTTTTTAAAAAAAAGATAAGAAAGAAAGAAAGACCAGGCAGGCCTGCCACCCTTATCACTGTCTGTGTGTCTGTCTGTCTGATCCCCTGGAACTGGAGATGGACCACCATATAGTTGCTGGTAGTTGATCCCAGGTTCTCTATAAGAGGAGACAATGCTGTTAATTTTTGAGCCCTTTCAGTGGCCCCACACATCTTTTAATTTTTAGAAGTATATGTTAGGCTGTGTTTATGTACATCATATGCAGACCATAAGAGGGATTTAGATTCTCCAGAATCTGACACCCTCTTCTGGAGTGTCTGAACAGCTACAGTGGACTTATATCTAATAAATAAATAAATAAATAAATAAACAAACATTTTTTTAAAAAAAGGATAAGAAAGAAAGAAAGACCAGGCAGGACTGCCATCCTTATCACTGTCTGTCTGTCTGTCTGATCCCCTAGAACTGGAGAAGGGCCACAATATAGTTGCTGGTAGTTGATCCCAGGTCCTCTGGAAGAGGAGACATTGCTGTTAATTGTTGAGCCCTTTCAGTGGCCCCACCCATCTTTAAATTTTTAGAAGTATATGTGAGGCTGTGTTTATGTACATCATATGCAGACCATAAGAGGGATATAGATTCCCCAGAATCTGACACCCTCTAATGGAGAGTCTGAAGACAGCTAGAGTGTACTTATATCTAATAAGTACATAAATAAATAAATAAATAAATAAATAAATAAATAAATAAATAAATAAACATTTTTTAAAAGGATAAGAAAGAAAGAAAAATCAGGCAGGCATGCCATCCTTATCACTGTCTGTCTCTCTGTCTGTCTGATCCCCTGCAACTTGAGATGGGCCACCATATAGTTGCTGGTAGTTGATCCCACGTTCTCTGGAAGAGGAGACAATGGTGTTAATTGTTGAGCCCTTTCTGTGGGCCCACCCATCTTTAAATTTTTAGAAGTATATGTGAGGCTGTGTTTATGTACATCATATGCAGACCATAAGAGGGATTTAGATTCTCCAGAATATGACACCCTCTTCTAGAGTGTCTGAAGACAACTACAGTGTACTTATATCTAATAAATACATAAATAAATAAATAAACATTTTTTAAAAAGAATAAGAAAGAAAGAAAGACCAGGCAGGCCTGCCACCTTGTCTGTCTGTCTGTCTGTCTGTCTGTCTATCTGTCAGATACCCTGGAACTGGAGATGGGCCACCATATAGTTGCTGGTAGTTGATCCCAGGTTCTCTGGAAGAGGAGAAAATGCTGTTAGTTGTTGAGCCATTTCAGTGGCCCCACCCATCTTTAAATTTTTAGAAGTATATGTAAGGCTGTGTTTATGAACATCATATGCAGACCATAAGAGGGATTTAGATTCTCCAGAAGATGACAACCTCTTCTAGAGTGTCTGAAGACAGCTACAGTGTACTTATATCGAATAAATACATAAATAAATATATAAATAAACATTTTTTTTAAAAAGGATAAGAAAGAAAGAAAGACCAGGCAGGCCTGACATCTTTATCACTGTCTGTATGTCTGTCTGTCTGATCCCCTGGAACTGGAGATGGGCCACCATATAGTTGCTGGTAGTTGATCCCAGGTACTCTGGAAGAGGAGACAATGCTGTTAATTGTTGAGCCCTCCCAGTGGCCCCACACATCTTTAAATTTTTAGAAGTATATGTGAGGCTGTGTTTATGTACATCATATGCAGACCATAAGAGGGATTTAGATTTTCCAGAATCTGACACCCTCTTCTGGAGTGTCTGAAGACAGCTACAGTGTACTTATATCTAATAAATACATAAATAAATATATAAATAAACATTTTTTTAAAAAGGATAAGAAAGAAAGAAAGACCAGGCAGGCCTGCCATCCTTATCACTGTCTGTATGTCTGTCTGTCTGTTCCCATGGAACTGGAGATGGGCCACTATATAGTTGCTGGTAGTTGATCCCAGGTACTCTGGAAGAGGAGACAATGCTGTTAATTATTGAGCTTTTAGAGTGGCCCCACCCTTCTTTAAATTTTTAGAAGTATATGTGAGGCTGTTTTTATGTACATCATATGCAGACCATAAGAGGGATTTAGATTCTCCAGAATCTGACACCCTCTTCTGCAGTGTGTGAACAGCTACAGTGTACTTATATCTAATAAATAAATAAATAAATAAATAAATAAATAAATAAATAAATAAACAAACATTTTTTTAAAAAAAGATAAGAAAGAAAGAAAGACCAGGCAGGCCTGCCACCCTTATCACTGTCTGTGTGTCTGTCTGTCAGATCCCCTGGAACTGGAGATGGACCACCATATAGTTGCTGGTAGTTGATCCCAGGTTCTCTATAAGAGGAGACAATGCTGTTAATTTTTGAGCCCTTTCAGTGGCCCCACACATCTTTTAATTTTTAGAAGTATATGTTAGGCTGTGTTTATGTACATCATATGCAGACCATAAGAGGGATTTAGATTCTCCAGAATCTGACACCCTCTTCTGGAGTGTCTGAACAGATACAGTGTACTTATATCTAATAAATAAATAAATAAATAAATAAACAAACATTTTTTTAAAAAAAGGATAAGAAAGAAAGAAAGACCAGGCAGGACTGCCATCCTTATCACTGTCTGTCTGTCTGTCTGATCCCCTAGAACTGGAGAAGGGCCACAATATAGTTGCTGGTAGTTGATCCCAGGTCCTCTGGAAGAGGAGACAATGCTGTTAATTGTTGAGCCCTTTCAGTGGCCCCACCCATCTTTTAATTTTTAGAAGTATATTTGAGGCTGTGTTTATGTACATCATATGCAGACCATAAGAGGGATATAGATTCCCCAGAATCTGACACCCTCTACTGGAGAGTCTGAAGACAGCTAGAGTGTACTTATATCTAATAAGTACATAAATAAATAAATAAATAAATGAATAAATAAATAAATAAATAAATAAATAAACATTTTTTAAAAGGATAAGAAAGAAAGAAAAATCAGGCAGGCATGCCATCCTTATCACTGTCTGTCTCTCTGTCTGTCTGATCCCCTGCAACTTGAGATGGGCCACCATATAGTTGCTGGTAGTTGATCCCACGTTCTCTGGAAGAGGAGACAATGGTGTTAATTGTTGAGCCCTTTCTGTGGGCCCACCCATCTTTAAATTTTTAGAAGTATATGTGAGGCTGTGTTTATGTACATCATATGCAGACCATAAGAGGGATTTAGATTCTCCAGAATATGACACCCTCTTCTAGAGTGTCTGAAGACAACTACAGTGTACTTATATCTAATAAATACATAAATAAATAAATAAACATTTTTTAAAAAGAATAAGAAAGAAAGAAAGACCAGGCAGGCCTGCCACCTTGTCTGTCTGTCTGTCTGTCTGTCTGTCTATCTGTCAGATACCCTGGAACTGGAGATGGTCCACCATATAGTTGCTGGTAGTTGATCCCAGGTTCTCTGGAAGAGGAGACAATGCTGTTAGTTGTTGAGCCATTTCAGTGGCCCCACCCATCTTTAAATTTTTAGAAGTATATGTAAGGCTGTGTTTATGTACATCATATGCAGACCATAAGAGGGATTTAGATTCTCCAGAAGATGACAACCTCTTCTAGAGTGTCTGAAGACAGCTACAGTGTACTTATATCGAATAAATACATAAATAAATATATAAATAAACATTTTTTTAAAATGGATAAGAAAGAAAGAAAGACCAGGCAGGCCTGACATCCTTATCACTGTCTGTATGTCTGTCTGTCTGATCCCCTGGAACTGGAGATGGGCCACGATATAGTTGCTGGTAGTTGATCCCAGGTACTCTGGAAGAGGAGACAATGCTGTTAATTGTTGAGCTTTTAGAGTAGCCTCACCCTTCTTTAAATTTTTAGAAGTATATGTGAGGCTGTGTTTATGTACATCATATGCAGACCATAAGAGGGATTTAGATTCTCCAGAATCTGACACACTCTTCTGGAGTGCCTGAACAGCTACAGTGTACTTATATCTACTAAATACATAAATAAATGAATAATTAATTAATTAATTAATTAATTAAAAAATTAAATAAATAAACATTTTTTAAAAAGGATAAGAAAGAAAGAAAGACCAGGCAGGCCTGCCATCCATATCTCTGTCTGTCTGTCTGTCTGTCTATCTGATCCCTGGAAACTGGAGATGGGCCACGAATAGTTGCTGGTTGTTGATCCCAGGTTCTCTGGAAGAGGAGACAATGCTGTTAATTGTTGAGCCCTTTCAGTGGCGCCACCCATCTTTAAATATTTAGAAGTATATGTGAGGCTGTGTTTATGTACATCATATGCAGACGATAAGAGGGATTTAGATTCTCCAGAATCTGACACCCTCTTCTGGAGTGTCTGAAGACAGCTACAGTGTACTTATATCTAATAAATAAATAGATAAATAAATAAATAAGTAAATAAACATTTTTTAAAAAGGATAAGAAAGAAAGAAAGACCAGGCAGGCCTGCCATCCATATCACTGTCTGTCTGTCTGCCTGTCTATCTGATCCCCGGGAACTGGAGATGGGCCACCATATAGTTGCTGGTAGTTGATCCAAGGTTCTCTGGAAGAGGAGACAATGCTGTTAATTGTTGAGCCCTTTCAGTGGCCCCATACTTCTTTAAATATTTAGAAGTATATGTGAGGCTATGTTTATGTATATCATATTCAGATTATAAGAGGATTTAGATTCTCCAGAATCTGACACCCTATATTGGTGTGTCTCAAGACAGCTACAGTGAACTTATATATAATAAATACATAAATAAATAAATAAATATTTTTTAAAAAGGATAAGAAAGAAAGAAAGACCAGGCAAACCTGCCATCCTTATCTCTGTCAGTCTGTCTGTCCGTCAGTCTGTCTGATCCCTTGGAACTGGAGATGGGCCACCATATAGTTGCTGTTAGTTGATCCCAGGTTCTCTGGAAGAGGAGACAATGCTGTTAATTGTTGAGCCCAATCAGTGGCCCTACCCATCTTTAAATATTTAGAAGTATATGTGAGGCTGTGTTTATGTACATCATATGCAGACCATAAGAGGGATTTAGATTCTCCAGAATCTGACACCCTCTTCTGGAGTGTCTGAAGACATCTACAGTGTACTTATATCTCATAAATACATAAATACATAAATAAATAAATAAATAAATAAACATTTTTTAAAAAGGATAAGAAAGAAATTAAGACCAGGCAGGCCTGCCATCCTTATCTCTCTCTGTCTGTCTGTCTGTCTGCCTGATCCCCTGGAACTGGAGATGGGCCACCATATAGTTGCTGGTAGTTGATCCCAGGTTCTCTGGAAGAGGAGACAATGCTGTTAATTGTTGAGCCCTTTCAGTGGCCCCACCGTTTTTTAATTTTTAGAAGTATATGTGATGCTGTGTTTATGTACATCATATTCAGACCATAAGAGGGATTTAGATTCTCTATAATCTGTCACCCTCTTCTGGAGTGTCTGAAGACGGCTACAGTGTACTTATATCTAATAAATACATAAATAAATGAATAAATAAATAAATAAACATTTTTTAAAACGAATAAGAAATAAAGAAAGACCAGGCAGGCCTGCCATCCTTATCACTGTCTGTATGTCTGTCTGTCTGTTCCCCTGGAACTGGAGATGGGCCACCATATAGTTGCTGGTAGTTGATCCCAGGTACTCTGGAAGAGGAGACAATGCTGTTAATTATTGAGCTTTTAGAGTGGCCCCACCCTTCTTTAAATTTTTAGAAGTATATGTGAGGCTGTGTTTATGTACATCATATGCAGACCATAAGAGGGATTTAGATTCTCCAGAATCTGACACCCTCTTCTGCAGTGTGTGAACAGCTACAGTGTACTTATATCTAATAAATAAATAAATACATAAATAAATATATAAATAAACATTTTTTTAAAAAGGATAAGAAAGAAAGAAAGACCAGGCAGGCCTGCCATCCATATCTCTGTCTGTCTGTCTGTCTGTCTCTCTGAACCCCGGGAACTGGAGATGGGCCACCATATAGTTGCTGGTAGTTGATCCAAGGTTCTCTGGAAGAGGAGACAATGCTGTTAATTGTTGAGCCCTTTCAGTGGCCCCACACTTCTTTAAATATTTAGAAGTATATGTGAGGCTGTGTTTATGTACATCATATTCAGATTATAAGAGGATTTAGATTCTCTAGAATCTGTCACCTTCTTCTGGAGTGTCTGAAGACGGGTACAGTGTACTTATATCTAATAAATAAATAAATAAATAAATAAATAAATAAATAAATAAAAAATAATCATTTTTTAAAAAGTATAAGAAATAAAGAAAGACCAGGCAGGCCTGCCATACTTATCTCTGTCTCTCTGTCTGTCTGTCTGTCTGATCCACTGGAACTGGAAATGGGCCACCATAAGGTGCTGATATTTTATTTCAGGTTCTGTGAAAGAGGAGACAATGCTCTTAATTGTTGAGCCCTCTCAGTGGCCCCACACATCTTTAAATTTTTAGAAGTATATGTGAGGCTGTGTTTATGTACATCATATGCAGACCATAAGAGGGATTTAGATTCCAGAATTTGACAACCTCTTCTGGAGTGTCTGAAGACAGCTACAGTGTACTTATATCTAATAAATCCATAAATAAATATATAAATAAACATTTTTTTAAAAAGGATAAGAAAGAAAGAACAGGCAGGCCTGCCATCCTTATTACTGTCTGTATGTCTGTCTGTATGATCCCCTGGAACTGGAGATGGGCCACCATATAGTTGCTGGTAGTTGAACCCAGGTACTCTGGAAGAGGAGACAATGCTGTTAATTGTTGAGCTTTTAGAGTGGCCCCACCCTTCTTTAAATTTTTAGAAGTATATGTGAGGCTGTGTTTATGTACATCATATGCAGACCATAAGAGGGATTTAGATTCTCCAGAATCTGACACCCTCTTCTGGAGTGTCTGAACAGCTACAGTGTACTTATATCTAATAAATAAATAAATAAATAAATAAATAAATAAACAAACATTTTTTTAAAAAAAGGATAAGAAAGAAAGAAAGACCAGGCAGGACTGCCATCCTTATCACTGTCTGTCGGTCTGTCTGTCTGATCCCCTGGAACTGGAGATGGGCCACAATATAGTTGCTGGTAGTTGATCCCAGGTCCTCTGGAAGAGGAGACAATGCTGTTGATTGTTGAGCCCTTTCAGTGGCCCCACCCATCTTTAAATTTTTAGAAGTATACGTGAGGCTGTGTTTATGTACATCATATGCAGACCATAAGAGGGATATAGATTCCCCAGAATCTGACACCCTCTTCTGGAGAGTCTGAAGACAGCTAGAGTGTACTTATATCTAAGAAGTACATAAATAAATAAATAAATAAATAAATAAATAAATAAACATTTTTTAAAAGGATAAGAAAGAAAAATCAGGCAGACCTGCCATCCTTATCACTGTCTGTCTGTCTGTCTGTCTGATCCCCTGCAACTTGAGATGGGCCACCATATAGTTGCTGGTAGTTGATCCCACGTTCTCTGGAAGAGGAGACAATGGTGTTAATTGTTGAGCCCTTTCTGTGGGCCCACCCATCTTTAAATTTTTAGAAGTATATGTGAGGCTGTGTTTATGTACATCATATGCAGACCATAAGAGGGATTTAGATTCTCCAGAATATGACACCCTCTTCTAGAGTGTCTGAAGACAACTACAGTGTACTTATATCTAATAAATACATAAATAAATAAATAAACATTTTTTTAAAAGTATAAGAAAGAAAGAAAGACCAGGCAGGCCTCCATCCTTATCTCTGTCAGTCTGTCTGTCTGTCTGTCTGATCCCTTGGAACTGGAGATGGGCCACCATATAGTTGCTGTTAGTTGATCCCAGGTTCTCTGGAAGAAGAGACAATGCTGTTAATTGTTGAGCCCTTTCAGTGGCTCCACCAATCTTTAAATTCTTAGAAGTATATGTTAGGCTGTGTTTATGTACATCATATGCAGACCATAAGAGGCATTTAGATTCTCCAGAATCTGACACCCTCTTCTGGAGTGTCTGAAGACAACTACAGTGTACTTATATCTAATAAATAAATAAATAAATAAATAAATAAATAAATAAATAAATAAATATATAAACATTATTTTAAAAGGATAAGAAAGAAAGAAAAACCAGGCAGGCCTGCCCTCCTTATCTCTGTCTGTCTGTCTGTCTGTCTGATCCCCTGGAAATGGAGATGGGCCACCATATAGTTGCTGTTAGTTGATCCCAGGTTCTCTGGAAGAAGAGACAATGCTGTTAATTGTTGAGTCCTTTCAGTGGCCCCACCCATCTTAAATTTTTAGAAGTGTATGTGAATCTGTGTTTATGTCCATCATATGCAGACCATAAGAGGGATTTATATTCTCCAGAATCTGACACCCTCTTCTGGAGTGTCTGAAGACAGCTACAGTGTACTTCTATCTAATAAATCCATAAATAAATAAATAAACATTTTTTAAAAAGGATAAGAAAGAAAGAAAAACCAGGGAGGCCTGCCACCCTTGTCTGTCTGTCTCTTTGTCTGCCTGATCCCCTGGAACTGGAGATGGGCCACCATATAATTGCTGGTAGTTGATCCCAGGTTCTCTGGTAGAGGAGACAATGCTGTTAATTGTTGAGCCCTTTCAGTGGCCCCACACCTATTTAAATTTTTAGAAGTATATGTGAGGCTGTGTTTATGTACATCATATGCAGACCATAAAAGGGATTTAGATTCTCCAGAATCTGACACCCTCTTCAGGAGTGTATTAAGACAGCTACAGTGTACTTATATATAATAAATAAATAAATAAATAAATAAATAAATAAATAAATAAATAAATAAATAAACATTTTTTTAAAAGTATAAGAAAGAAAGAAAGACCAGGCAGGCCTCCATCCTTATCTCTGTCTGTCTGTCTGTCTGTCGGATACCCTAGAACTGGAGATGGGCCACCATATAGTTGCTGGTAGTTTATCCAAGGTTCTCTGGAAGAGGAGACAATGCTGTTAATTGTTGAGCCCTTTCTTTGGCCCCACCCATCTTTAAATTTTTAGAAGTATATGTGAGGCTTTGCTTATGTACATCATATGCAGACCATAAGAGGGATTTAGATTCTCCACAATCTGACACCCTCTTCTGGAGTGTCTGAAGATAGCTACAGTGTACTTATATCTAATAAATACATAAATAAATACATAAATAAATAAATAAATAAATAAACAAACAAACATTTTTTAAAAAGGATAAACAAGAAAGAAAGACCAGGCAGGCCTCCATCCTTATCTTTGTCTGTCTGTCTGTCTCTCTGTTTGTCTGTCTGTCTGATCTCCTGGAACTGGAGATGGGCCACCATTTTGTTGCTGGTAGTTGATCCCAGGTCTTCTGAAGAGGAGACAATGCTGTTAATTGTTCAGCCCTTTCAGTGGCCCAACCCATCTTTATATTTCTAGAAGTAAATGTGATGCTGTGTTTATGTACATCATATTTACACCATTAAAGTGGGATTTATATTCTCCAGAATCTGACACCGTCTTTTGGAGTGTCTATGACGGATACAGTGTACTTATATCTAATAAATACATAAATAAAGAAATAAACATATTTTAAAAACGATAAGTAAGAAAGAAAGACCAGGCAGACCTGCCATCCTTATCTCTGTCTGTCTGTCTGTCTGTCTGTCTGATCCTCTGGAACTGGAGATGGGCCACCATAGAGTTGCTTGTAGTTGATCCCAGGTTCTCTGGAAGAGGAGACAATGCTGTTAATTGTTGAGCCCTTTCAGTGGCCCCACCCATCTTTAAATTTTTAGAAGTATATGCGAGGCTGTGTTTATGTACCGAATTGCAGACCATAAGAGGGATTTAGATTTTCCAGAATCTGACACCCTCTTCTGGAGTGTCTGAAGATAGCTATAGTGTACTTATATCTAATAAATAAATAAATAAATAAATAAATAAATAAATAAATAAATAAATAAATAAATAAACATTTTTTAAAAAGGATAAGAAAGAAAGAAAGACCAGGCAGGGCTGCCATCCTTATCTTTGTCTGTCTGTCTGTCTCTCTGTTTGTCTGTCTGTCTGATCTCCTGGAACTGGAGATGGGCCACCATTTTGTTGCTGGTAGTTGATGCCAGGTCTTCTGAAGAGGAGACAATGCTGTTAATTGTTCAGCCCTTTCAGTGGCCCCACCCATCTTTAAATTTCTAGAAGTAAATGTGATGCTGTGTTTATGTACATCATATTCAGACCCTTAAAGAGGGATTTATATTCTCCAGAATCTGACAACGTCTTTTGGAGTGTCTATGACGGATACAGTGTACTTATATCTAATAAATACATAAATAAAGAAAAAAACATTTTATAAAAAAGATAAGAAAGAAAGAAAGACCAGGCAGGCCTGCCATCCTTATCTCTGTCTGTCTGTCTGTCTGTCTGATCCTCTGGACCTGGAGATGGGCCACCATAGAGTTGCTTGTAGTTGATCCCATGTTCTCTGGAAGAGGAGACAATGCTGTTAATTGTTGAGCCCTTTCAGTGGCCCCACCCATCTTTAAATTTTTAGAAGTATATGCGAGGCTGTGTTTATGTACCGAATATGCAGACCATAAGAGGGATTTAGATTCTCCAGAATCTGACACCCTCTTCTGGAGTGTCTGAAGACAGCTACAGTGTACTTATATCTAATAAATTCATAAATAAACAAATGAACATTTTTAAAAAGGATAATAAAGAAAGAGATACCAGGCAAGCCTGCCATCCTTGTCTGTCTGTCTGTCTGTCTGATCCCCTGGAAATGGAGATGGGCCACCATATAATTGCCGGTAGTTGATCCCAGGTTCTCTGGAAGAGGAGTCAGTGCTGTTAATTGTTGAGCCCTTTCAGTGGCCCCACCCATCTTTAAATTTTTAGAAGTATATGTGAGGCTGTGTTCATGTACATCATATGCAGACCATAAGAGGGATATAGATTCTCCAGAATCTGACACCCTCTTCGGGAGTGTTTGAAGACAGCTACAGTGTACTTAAATCTAATAAATACATACTTAAATTAATAAACATTTTTTAAAAAGGATAAGAAAGAATGAAAGACCAGGTAGGCCTGCCATCCTTAACTCTATCTGTCTGTATGTCTGTCTGTCTGTCTGATCCCCTGGAACTAGAGATGGGCCACCATATAGTTGCTGGTAGTTGATCTCAGGTTATCTATAAGAGGAGACAATGCTGTTAATTGTTGATCCCTTTCATTGGCCCCACACATGTTTAAATTTTTAGAAGTATATGTGAGGCTGTGTTTATGTACATCATATGCAGACCATAAGAGGGATTTAGATTCTCCAGAATATGACACCCTCTTCTAGAGTGTCTGAAGAGAGCTTCAGTGTACTTATATCTAATAAATACATAAATAAATAAATAAACATTTTTTTAAAAGTATAAGAAAGAAAGAAAGACCAGGCAGGCCTGCCACCATGTCTGTCTGTCTGTCTGTCTGTCTATCTGTCAGATACCCTGGAACTGGAGATGAGCCACCATATAGTTGATGGTAGTTGATTCCAGGTTCTCTGGAAGAGGAGACAATGCCTTTAATTGTTGAGCCCTTTCAGTGGCCCCACCCATCTTTAAATTTTTAGAAGTATATGTGAGGCTGTGTTCATGTACATCATATGCAGACCATAGGAGGGATATAGATTCTCCAGAATCTGACACCCTCTTCTGGAGTGCCTGAAGACAGCTACAGTGTACTTATATCTAATAAATAAATAAATAAATAAATAAATAAATAAATAAATAAATGAATAAATGAATAAATAAATAATTAAATAAACATTTTTTAAAAAGGATAAGAAAGAAAGAAAAATCAGGCAGGCCTGCCATCCTTATCTCTGTCTGTCTGTCTGTCTGTCTTATCCCCTGGAACATGAGATGGGCCACCATATAGTTGCTAGTAGTTGATCCCACGTTCTCTGGAAGAGGAGACAATGCTGTTAATTGTTGAGTCCTTTCAGTGTGCCCACCCATCTTTAAATTTTTAGAAGTATATGTGAGGATGTGTTTATGTACATCATATGCAGACCATAAGAGGGATTTAGATTCTCGAGAAGATGACACACTCTTCTAGAGTGTCTGAAGACAGCTACAGTGTACTTATATCTAATAAATTCATAAATAAACAAATAAACATTTTTCAAAAAGGATAATAAAGAAAGAGAGACCAGGCAAGCCTCCCATCCTTGTCTGTCTGTCTGTCTGTTCCCCTGGAACTAGAGATGGGCCACCATATAATTGCTGGTAGTTGATCCCATGTTCTCTGGAAGAGGAGTCAGTGCTGTTAATTGTTGAGCCCTTTCAGTGGCCCCACCCATCTATAAATTTTTAGAAGTATATGTGTGTCTGTGTTCATGTACATCATATGCAGACCATAAGAGGGATATAGATTCTCCAGAATCTGACACCCTCTTCGGGAGTGTTTGAAGACAGCTACAGTGTACTTATATCTAATAAATACATTCTTAAATTAATAAACATTTTTTAAAAAAGATAAGAAAGAATGAAAGACCAGGTAGGCCTGCCATCCTTAACTCTATCTGTCTGTATGTCTGTCTGTCTGTCTGATCCCCTGGAACTGGAGATGGGCCACCATATAGTTGCTGGTAGTTGATCCCAGGTTCTCTGGTAGAGGAGACAATGCTGTTAATTGTTGAGCCCTTTCAGTGGCCCCACCCATCTTTAAATTTTTAGAAGTATATGTGAGGCTGTGTTCATGTACATCATATGCAGACCATAAGAGGGATATTGATTCTCCAGAATCTGACACCCTCTTCTGTAGAGTCTGAAGACAGCTACAGTGTACTTATATCTAATAAATAAATAAATAAATAAATAAATAAATAAATAAATAAATGAATAAATAAATAAATAAATAAACATTTTTTTAAAGGATAAGAAAGAAAGAAAAATCAGGCAGGCCTGCCATCCTTATCTCTGTCTGTCTGTCTGTCTGTCTTATCCCCTGGAACTTGAGATGGGCCACCATATAGTTGCTTGTAGTTGATCCAAGGATCTCTGGAAGAGGAGACAATGCTGTTAATTGTTGAGCCCTTTCAGTGGCCCCACCCATCTTAAATTTTTAGAAGTGTATGTGAATCTGTGTTTATGTCCATCATATGCAGACCATAAGAGGGATTTATATTCTCCAGAATCTGACACCCTCTTCTGGAGTGTCTGAAGACAGCTACAGTGTACTTATATCTAATAAATACATAAATAAATAAATAAATATTTTTTAAAAAGGATAAGAAAGAAAGAAAAACCAGGGAGGACTGCCACCCTTGTCTATCTGTCTCTTTGTCTGCCTGATCCCCTGGAACTGGAGATGGGCCACCAAATAGTTGCTGGTAGTTGATCCCAGGTTCTCTGTTAGAGGAGACAATTCTGTTAATTTTTGAGCCCTTTCAGTGGCCCCACACATCTTTAAATTTTTAGAAGTATATGTGAGGCTGTGTTTATGTACATCATATGCAGACCATACGAGGGATTTAGATTCTCCAGAATCTGACACCCTCTTCTGGAGTGTCTGAAGACAGCTACAATGTACTTATATGTAATAAATACATAAATAAATAAATAAATAAATAAATAAATAAATAAATAAATAAATAAATAAACATTTTTTTTAAAAGTATAAGAAAGAAAGAAAGACCAGGCAGGCCTCCATTCTTATCTCTGTCTGTCTGTCTGTCTGTCTGATACCCTGGAACTGGAGATGGGCCACCATATAGTTGCTGGTAGTTTATCCAAGGTTCTCTGGAAGAGGAGACAATGCTGTTAATTGTTGATCCCTTTCTGTGGCCCCACCCATCTTTAAATTTTTAGAAGTATATGTGAGGCTGTGTTTATGTACATCATATGCAGACCATAAGAGGGATTTAGATTCTCCAGAATCTGACACCCTCTTTTGGAGTATCTGAAGATAGCTACAGTGTACTTATATCTAATAAATAAATAAATAAATAAATAAACATTTTTTAAAAAGGATAAGAAAGAAAGAAAGACCAGGCAGGGCTGCCATCCTTATCTTTGTCTGTCTGTCTTTCTCTCTGTTTGTCTGTCTGTCTGATCTCCTGGAACTGGAGATGGGCCACCATTTTGTTGCTGGTAGTTGATCCCAGGACTTCTGAAGAGGAGACAATGCTGTTAATTGTTCAGCCCTTTCAGTGGCCCCACCCATCTTTAAATTTCTAGAAGTAAATGTGATGCTGTGTTTATGTACATCATATTCAGACACTTAAAGAGGGATTTATATTCTCCAGAATCTGACACCGTCTTTTGGAGTGTCTATGACGGATACAGGGTACTTATATCTAATAAATACATAAATAAAGAAATAAACATTTTTTAAAAACGATAAGAAAGAAAGAAAGACCAGGCAGGCCTGCCATCCTTATCTCTGTCTGTCTGTCTGTCTGTCTGATCCTCTGGAACTGGAGATGGGCCACCATAGAGTTGCTTGTAGTTGATCCCATGTTCTCTGGAAGAGGAGACAATGCTGTTAATTGTTGAGCCCTTTCAGTGGCCCCACCCATCTTTAAATTTTTAGAAGTATATGTGAGGCTGTGTTTATGTACATCATATGCAGACCATAAGAGGGATTTAGATTCTCCAGAATCTGACACCCACTTCTGGAGTGTCTGAAGACAGCTACAGTGTACTTATATCTAATAAATTCATAAATAAACAAATAAACATTTTTTAAAAAGAATAATAAAGAAAGAGAGACCAGGCAGGCCTGACATCCTTGTCTGTCTGTCTGTCTGTCTGATCCCCTGGAACTGGAGATGGGCCACCATATAATTGCTGGTAGTTGATCCCAGGTTCTCTGGAAGATGAGTCAGTGCTGTTAATTGTTGAGCCCTTTCCGTGGCCCCACCCATCTTTAAATTTTTAGAAGTATATGTGAGGCTGTGTTCATGTACATCATATGCAGACCATAACAGGGATATAGATTCTCCAGAATCTGACACCCTCTTCGGGAGTGTTTGAAGACAGCTACAGTGTACTTAAATCTAATAAATACATACTTAAATTAATAAACATTTTTTAAAAAGGATAAGAAAGAATGAAAGACCAGGTAGGCCTGCCATTCTTAACTCTATCTGTCTGTATGTCTGTCTGTCTGTCTGATCCCCTGGAACTGGAGATGGGCCACCATATCGTTGCTGGTAGTTGATCCCAGGTTCTCTATAAGAGAAGACAATGCTGTTAATTGTTGATCCCTTTCATTGGCCCCACACATCTTTAAATTTTTAGAAGTAAATGTGAGGCTGTGTTTATGTACATCATATGCAGACAATAAGAGGGATATAGATTCTCCAGAATCTGACACCCTCTTCTGGAGTGTCTGAAGACAGCTACATTGTACTTATATCTAATAAATACATAAATAAATAAATAAATAAATAAATAATTAAATAAATAAACATTTTTTAAAAGGGATAAGAAAGAAAGAAAAACCAGGCAGGCCTGCCATCCTTGTCTGTCTTTCTCTCTGTCTGTCTGTCTTGCCTAGCCCCTTGAGTAGCCTAGCCTAGTCCCTTGCCTTGTCTAGCCCAGCCCCTTGCCTAGCCTAGCCTAGCCCAGCCCTGCCTTGCCTAGCCCTGCCTATCCCTGTCTTTAACCAGGCTGGCCTCGATCTCAGAAACTGACTGCCTCTGCCTCCATAGTGCTCTCATTAAGAGCTCGAGCCACCACTGACTGTTGGGTTTTCTAAGTCTTACATAGGTATGGTCTGTTTCTCAGCTGTGAAACCCTAATTAACACATGTAGTCTGTCCTAGGTCAGCCATAGCTACAGACTGAGGCCTTTTCTAAAACAAAACAAAAGAAAACAAAAAATAGAAATAATAAAATAAATAAATTAAGCAACCACATGATATCTTTTCTTTCTTTCAATGATACTCAGAGCTTGAAGCAGTTCACCCATGAGACCTCAGCTCCGGACATTGAGGCTCTTTCCCTAACAAGTATTATGGCTGAACCTGAGGGGTTCTACTGCTGATTTGGGTCCCCCACTTTAAAAAAATAGTTGTTTTCAAAGGCTGCAGGTTCTTAGCCCTGTTCCTTGTTACAGTTGAGTCACAGCCCTGAAAGTTCAGTGGTAGTTAAAGGCACTGAGAAGGGCTTCCTATAGACATCAAAGACCAAGTCTTTGTTTTTAAAAAGTTAATCTGGATTCCCCCACCCCCTGGCATCCTTAGAATGCCTAGAAAGGAAGGCAGGGACCTGGGCAGAAGGGTGCAAGGCTACTGGTGTTTGTAAGTGGTAACAGAAAGCTTTCTCTTGTTGGTACCCTACCCCAAGTTACACTGTCACTTCTTTTTCCTAGTTGTTGTTTTGTCGGTTTGTATTCTCAACATAGACCCTTTTCCTTCCTAACCTTGGCTGTCCTGAACCTTACTGTCCTTGAACTCAGTGATTTGCCTGTCTTGCTGGGATGAAACTGTGAGCTACCATCCAGAAGGAAGCACCCTGCTGAGGTTAGATTGGGGTCTCTTCCATTTTCCTCTATGAACATGCATATGGCAGGCCTGATCTTTCTTTTTTACTTTTCCTTTTCTTTTTAAAGATTTATTTATTTATTATATTTAAGTATGCTGTAGCTATCTTCAGACAGTCCAGAAGAGGGTGTCAGATTCTGAAGAATCTACATCATTCTTATTGTCTGCATATGATGTATATAAACACAGCCTCACATAAACTCAAAAAAAAAAAAAGAAAGAAAGATGTGGCTACAGAGAGGGCTCAACAATTAAGAGCATTGTCTCCTCTTCCAGAGAACCTGGGCTCAATTACCAGTATTATATATGGTGGCCCATCTCCAGTTCCAGGGGATCTAATACTCTGTTCTGGAGTCTGTGGGCACAGCATACACATGCAAAACATTCTTACACAATCATTGAGAGAGGAGAGAGAGGGGTTGAGAGAGAGGGGAGGTAATCATACCTCCTGACGAGTTTGAAGACCTGAGCTTCATCACTCACACAAATAAATAAATGCAAAATATTTTTTTATAAATAAACTCTGCCATTGCCCTTTAAAAATTCCTAGAAAACAAGTTTTATAAACAACAGTTATATTTACTATATCTAAAGGACAGTCATGAGCATATTCAATAAATAGAAAAAGGCCTGTTAGTCTTAGAAATGGAAAAGACAAACCAAGGAAGGTTTGCAATTACATAATGAGGCAGCTCAGCCCAGCTCTAAGGTTGGACATAAGACTCGAGAATAGGATACACCTGAAGACAGCCAGCCATTGTTTTTTGTTTTGGAGGCTGAAAGGATACACCTGAAAACAGCCAATGCTGTGTGATGGTGATCTGGTATTTTTTTTTTTAATTTTTAAAAACTTTAACACTTTTTATAAAACTTTTATAAAAACTTTTTCTTTCTTTCCTTTCCTTTCTTTCCTCACCCTAGCCCCTACCCTAGCCCTGTCTTTCACCAGGGTGGCCTCAAACTCAGAAACTGACTGCCTCTGCCTACAAAGTGCTCTCATTAAGAGCTTGAGCCACCACTGAATGTAGGGTTTTCTAAGCCTTACCTTGCTCTTGGTGTCTGTTCTCAGCAGTGAAACCCTAATTAACACAAGTAGGCAGTCCTGGGTCAGCCAGAGCTACAGACTGAGGACTTCTCTAAAAACAAATAAAACAAAACAAAACAACAAATAGAAATAATAAAATACATAAATTAAGCAACCACAGCATAGCTTTTCTCTCTCTAGGTGGTACTCAGAAATTCCAGCAGTTGGCCTGTGACAACTCAGCTCAGTATATGTGAGGCTGTGTTTATGTACATCATATGCAGACCATAAGAGGGATTTACATTCTCCAGAATCTGACACCCTCCTCTGGAGTGTCTAAAGAAAGCTACAGTGTACTTATATCTAAGAAATACATACATAAATAAATAAATAAATAAATATTTTTTTAAAAAGAATAAGAAAGAAAGACCAGGCAGGCCTGCCATCATTATCTCTGTCTGTCTGTCTGTCTGTCGGTCTGATCACTGGAACTGGAGATGGGCCACCTTGTAGGAGCTGGTAGTTGATCCCAGGTTCTCTGGAAGAGGAGACAATGCTGTTAATTGTTGAGCCCTTTCAGTGGCCCCACCCATTTTTAATTTTTAGAAGTATATGTGAGGCTGTGTTTATGTACATCATATTCAGAACATAAGAGGGATTTAGATTCTCCAGAATCTGACACCCTCTTCTGGAGTGTCTGAAGACGGCTACAGTGTACTTATATCTAATAAATAAATAAATAAATAAATAAATAAATAAATAAATAAATAAATAAATAAATAACATTTTTTAAAAAGTATAAGAAATAAAGAAAAACCAGGCAGGCCTGCCATCCTTATCTCTGTCTGTCTGTCTGTCTGTCTGACCCACTGGAACGGGAGATGGGCCACCATAAGGTGCTGGTAGTTTATCCCAGGTTCTCTGAAAGAGGAGACAATGCTGTTAATTGTTGAGCCCTCTCATTGGCCCCGCACATCTTTAAATTTTTAGAAGTATATGTGAGGCTGTGTTTATGTACATCATATGCAGACCATAAGTGGGATTTAGATTCTCCAGAACCTGACACCCTCTACTGGAGTGTCTGAAGACAGCTACAGTGTACTTATATCTAATAAATACATAAATAAATAAAAATTTTTTAAAAAGGATAAGAAAGAAAGAAAGACCAGGCAGGCCTGCCATCCTTATCCTTGTCTGTCTTCTGTCTGTCTGATCCCCTGGGAGTGGAGATGGGCCACCATATAGTTGCAGGTAGTTGATCCCAGGTTCTCTGTAAGAGGAGACAATGCTGTTAATTGCTGAGCCCTTTCAGTGCCCCCCCACCTGTAAATTTTAAGAAGTAAATGTGAGGCTTTGTTTATGTACATCATATGCAGACCATAAGAGGGATTTAGATTCTCCAGAATCTGACACCTTCCTCTGGAGTGTCTGAAAATGGCTACACTGTACTTATATCTAATAAACATATAAATAAATAAATAAATAAACATTTTTTAAAAAGGATAAGAAAGAAAGAAAGACCAGGCAAACCTGCCATCCTTATCTCTGTCAGTCTGTCTGTCTGTCAGTCTATCTGATCCCTTGGAACTGGAGATGGGCCACCATAAAGTTGCTGTTAGTTGATCCCAGGTTCTCTGGAAGAGGAGACAATGCTGTTAATTGTTGAGCCCAATCAGTGGCCCTACCCATCTTTAAATATTTAGAAGTATATGTGAGGCTGTGTTTATGTACATCATATGCAGACAATAAGAGGGATTTAGATTCTCCAGAATCTGACACCCTCTTCTGGAGTGACTGAAGACAGCTACAGTGTACTTATATCTCATAAATACATAAATACATATATAAATAAATAAATAAATAAACATTTTTTAAAAAGGATAAGAAAGAAAGTAAGACCAGGCAGGCCTGCCATCCTTATCTCTGTCTTTCTGTCTGTCTGTCTGTCTGTCTGATCCCCTGGAACTGGAGATGGGCCACCATATAGTTGCTGGTAGTTGATCCCAGGTACTCTGGAAGAGGAGACAATGCTGTTAATTGTTGAGCTTTTAGGGTGGCCCCACCCTTCTTTAAATTTTTAGAAGTATATGTGAGGCTGTGTTTATGTACATCATATGCAGACCATAAGAGGGATTTAGATTCTCCAGAATCTGATACCCTCTTCTGGAGTGTCTGAACAGCTACAGTGTACTTATATCTAATAAATAAATAAATAAATAAATAAATAAATAAATAAATAAATAAACAAATATTTTTTTAAAAAAAGGATAAGAAAGAAAGAAAGACCAGGCAGGCCTGCCAACCTTTTCACTTTCTGTCTGTCTGTCTGTCTGTCTGATCCCCTGGAACTGGAGATGGACCACCATATAGTTGCTGGTAGTTGATCCCAGGTTCTCTATAAGAGGAGACAATGCTGTTAATTGTTGAGCCCTCTCAGTGGCCCCACACATCTTTTAATTTTTAGAAGTATATGTTAGGCTGTGTTTATGTACATCATATGAAGACCATAAGAGGGATTTAGATTCTCCAGAATCTGACACCTTCTTCTGGAGTGTCTGAAGACGGCTACAGTGTACTTATATCTAATAAACATATAAATAAATAAATAAACATTTTTTAAAAAGGATAAGAAAGAAAGAAAGACCAGGCAAACCTGCCATCCTTATCTCTGTCAGTCTGTCTGTCTGTCAGTCTGTCTGATCCCTTGGAACTGGAGATGGGCCACCATATAGTTGCTGTTAGTTGATCCCAGGTTCTCTGGAAGAGGAGACAATGCTGTTAATTGTTGAGCCCAATCAGTGGCCCTACCCATCTTTATTTAGAAGTATATGTGAGGCTGTGTTTATGTACATCATATGCAGACCATAAGAGGGATTTAGATTCTCCAGAATCTGACACCCTCTTCTGGAGTGTCTGAAGACAGCTACAGTGTACTTATATCTAATAAATAAATAAATAAATAAATAAATAAATAAATAAACTTTTTAAAAAAGAATAAGAAATAAAGAAAGACCAGGCAGGCCTGCCATCCTTATCTCTGTCTCTCTGTCTGTCTGTCTGTCTGTCTGATCCACTGGAACTGGAGATGGGCCACCATAAGGTGCTGGAGTTTATCCCAGGTTCTCTGAAAGAGGAGACAATGCTGTTAATTGTTGAGCCCTCTCAGTGGCCCCACACATCTTTAAATTTTTAGAAGTATATGTGAGGCTGTGTTTATGTACATCATATGCAGACCATAAGAGGGATTTAGATTCTCCAGAATATGACACCCTGTTCTGGAGTGTCTGAAGACAGCTACAGTGTACTTATATATAATAAATACATAAATAAATATATAAATAAACATTTTTTTAAAAAGTATAAGAAAGAAAGAAAGACCAGGCAGGCCTGCCATCCTTATCACTGTCTGTATGTCTGTCTGTCTGATCCCCTGGAACTGGAGATGGGCCACCATATAGTTGCTGATAGTTGATCCCAGTTACTCTGGAAGAGGAGACATTGCTGTTAATTGTTGAGCTTTTAGAGTGGCCCCACCCTTCTTTAAATTTTTAGAAGTATATGTGAGGCTGTGTTTATGTACATCATATGCAGACCATAAGAGGGATTTAGATTCTCCAGAATATGACACCCTCTTCTGAAGTGTCTGAAGACAGCTACAGTGTACTATGTCTAATATATATATATATATATATATATATATATATATATATATAAATAAACATTTTTAAAATGTATAAGAAAGAAAGAAAAACCAGGCAGGCCTGCAATCGTTGTCGGTCTGTCTGTATGTATGTCTGTCTGATCCCCTAGAACTGGAGAAGGGCCACAATATAGTTGCTGGTAGTTGATCCCAGGTCCTCTGGAAGAGGAGACAATGCTGTTAATTGTTGAGCCCTTTCAGTGGCCCCACCCATCTTTAAATTTTTACAAGTATATGTGAGGCTGTGTTTATGTACATCATATGCAGACCATACGAGGGATATAGATTCTCCAGAATCTGACACCCTCTTCTGGAGAGTCTGAAGACAGCTACAGTGTACTTATATCTAATAAATACATAAATAAATAAATAAATAAATAAATAAATAAATAAATGAATGAATAAATGAATAAATGAATAAATGAATAAATGAATAAATAAATAAATAAACATTTTTAAAAAGGATAAGAAAGAAAGAAAAATCAGGCAGGCCTGCCATCCTTATCTCTGTCTGCCTGTCTGTCTGTCTGATCCCCTGCAACTTGAGATGGGCCACCATATAGTTGCTGGTAGTTGATCCCACATTCTCTGGAAGAGGAGACAATGGTGTTAATTGTTGGGCCATTTCAGTGGGCCCACCCATCTTTAAATATTTAGAAGTATATGTGAGGCTGTGTTTATGTACATCATATGCAGACCATAAGAGGGATTTAGATTCTCCAGAATCTGACACCCTCTTCTTGAGTGTCTGAAGACAACTACAGTGTACTTATATCTAATAAATACATAAATAAATAAATAAATAAATAAATAAATAAATAAATAAATAAATAAACATTATTTTAAAAGGATAAGAAAGAATGAAAAACCAGGCAGGCCTGCCCTCCTTATCTCTGTCTGTCTGTCTGTCTGTCTGATCCCCTGGAACTGGAGATGGGCCACCATACAGTTGCTTGTAGTTGATCCCAGGTTCTCTGGAAGAAGAGACAATGCTGTTAATTGTTGAGCCCTTTCAGTGGCCCCACCCATCTTAAATTTTTAGAAGTGTATGTGAATCTGTGTTTATGTCCATCATATGCAGACCATAAGAGGGATTTATATTCTCCAGAATCTGACACCCTCTTCTGGAGTGTCTGAAGACAGCTACAGTGTACTTATATCTAATAAATACATAAATAAATAAACATTTTTTAAAAAGAATAAGAAAGACAGAAAAACCAGGGAGGCCTGCCACCCTTGTCTGTCTGTCTCTTTGTCTGCCTGATCCCTTGGAACTGGAGATGGGCCACCATATAATTGCTGGTAGTTGATCCCAGGTTCTCTGGTAGAGGAGACAATGCTGTTAATTGTTGAGCCCTTTCAGTGGCCCCACATATCTTTAAATTTTTAGAAGTATATGTGAGGCTGTGTTTATGTACATCATATGCAGACCATAAGAGGGATTTAGATTCTCCAGAATCTGACACCCTCTTCTGGAGTGTCTGAAGACAGCTAGAGTGTACTTATATCTAATAAATACATGAATAAATAAATAAATAAATAAACAAACATTTTTTAAAAAGGATAAGAAAGAAAGAAAGACAAGGCAGGGCTGCCATCCTTATCTTTGTCTGTCTATCTGTCTCTCTGTTTGTCTGTCTGTCTGATCCCCTGGAACTGGAGATGGGCCACCATTTTGTTGCTGGTAGTTGATTCCAGGTCTTCTGAAGAGGAGACAATACTGTTAATTGTTCAGCACTTTCAGTGGCCCCACCCATCTTTAAATTTCTAGAAGTAAATGTGATGCTGTGTTTATGTACATCATATTCATACCATTAAAGAGGGATTTATATTCTCCAGAATCTGACACCTTCTTTTGGAGTGTCTATGACGGATACAGTGTACTTATATCTAATAAATACATAAATAAAGAAATAAACATTTTTTAAAATCGATAAGAAAGAAAGAAAGACCAGGCAGGCCTGCCATCCTTATCTCTGTCTGTCTGTCTGTCTGTCTGATCCTCTGGAACTGGAGATGGGCCACCATAGAGTTGCTTGTAGTTGATCCCAGGTTCTCTGGAAGAGGATACAATGCTGTTAATTGTTGAGCCCTTTCAGTGGCCCCAACCATTTTTAATATTTAGAAGTATATGTGATGCTGTGTTTATGTACATCATATTCAGACCATAAGAGGGATTTATATTCTCCAGAAGCTGACACCGTCTTTTGGAATGTCTATGACGGATACAGTGTACTTATATCTAATAAATACATAAATAAAGAAATAAACATTTTTTAAAATCGATAAGAAAGAAAGAAAGACCAGGCAGGCCTGCCATCCTTATCTCTGTCTGTCTGTCTGTCTGTCTGATCCTCTGGAACTGGAGATGGGCCACCATAGAGTTGCTTGTAGTTGATCCCAGGTTCTCTGGAAGAGGAGACAATGCTGTTAATTGTTGAGCCCTTTCAGTGGCCCCAACCATTTTTAATATTTAGAAGTATATGTGATGCTGTGTTTATGTACATCATATTCAGACCATAAGAGGGATTTAGATTCTCCAGAATCTGACAACCTCTTCTGGAGTGTCTGAAGACAGCTACAGTGTACTTATATCTAATAAATTCATAAATAAACAAATAAACATTTTTTAAAAAGGATAATAAAGAAAGAGAGACCAGGCACGCCTGCCATCCTTGTCTGTCTGTCTGTCTGTCTGATCCCCTGGAACTGGAGATGGGCCACCATATAATTGCTGGTAGTTGATCCCAGGTTCTCTGGAAGAGGAGTCAGTGCTGTTAATTGTTGAGCCCTTTCAGTGGCCCCACACATCTTTAAATTTTTAGAAGTATATGTGAGGCTGTGTTCATGTACATCATATGCAGACCATAAGAGGGATATAGATTCTCCAGAATCTGACACCCTCTTCGGGAGTGTTTGAAGACAGCTACAGTGTACTTAAATCTAATAAATACCTACTTAAATTAATAAACATTTTTTAAAAAGGATAAGAAAGAATGAAAGACCAGGTAGGCCTGCCATCCTTAACTCTATCTGTCTGTATGTCTGTCTGTCTGTCTGATCCCCTGGAACTGGAGATGGGCCACCATATAGTTGCTGGTAGTTGATCCCAGGTTCTCTATAAGAGGAGACAATGCTGTTAATTGTTGATCCCTTTCATTGGCCCCACACATCTTTAAATTTTTAGAAGTAAATGTGAGGCTGTGTTTATGTACATCATATGCAGACCATAAGAGGGATATAGATTCTCCAGAATCTGACACACTCTTCTGGAGTGTCTGAAGACAGCTACAGTGTACTTATATCTAATAAATAAATAAATAAATAAATAAATAAATAAATAAATAAATAAACATTTTTTTAAAAGGGATAAGAAAGAAAGAAAAACCAGGCAGGACTGCCATCCTTTTCTGTCTTTCTCTCTGTCTGTCTGTCTTGCCTAGCCCCTTGAGTAGCCTAGCCTAGTCCCTTGCCTTGACTATCCCAGCCCCTTGCCTAGCCTAGCCTAGCCCAGCCCTGCCTTGCCTATCCCTGCCTATCCCTGTCTTTAACCAGGCTGGCCTCGAACTCAGAATTTGACTGCCTCTGCCTCCAGAGTGCTCTCATTAAGAGCTCGAGCCACCACTGACTGTTGGGTTTTCTAAATCTTACATAGGTATGGTCTGTTTCTCAGCTGTGAAACCATAATTAACACATGTAGTCTGTCCTAGTTCAGCCATAGCTACAGACTGAGGCCTTTTCTAAAACAAAACAAAAGAAAACAAAAAATAGAAATAATAAAATAAATAAATTAAGCAACCACATGATATCTTTTCTTTCTTTCAATGATACTCAGAGCTTGAAGCAGTTCACCCATGAGACCTCAGCTCCGGACATTGAGGCTCTTTCCCTAACAAGTATTATGGCTGAACCTGAGGGCTTCTACTGCTGATTTGTGTCCCCCACTTTAAAAAAATAGTTGTTTTCAAAGGCTGCAGGTTCTTAGCCCTGTTCCTTGTTACAGTTGAGTCACAGCCCTGAAAGTTCAGTGGTAGTTAAAGGCACTGAGAAGGGCTTCCTATAGACATCAAAGACCAAGTCTTTGTTTTTAAAAAGTTAATCTGGATTCCCCCACCCCCTGGCATCCTTAGAATTCCTAGAAAGGAAGGCAGGGACCTGGGCAGAAGGGTGCAAGGCTACTGGTGTTTGTAAGTGGTAACAGAAAGCTTTCTCTTGTTGGTACCCTACCCCAAGTTACACTGTCACTTCTTTTTCCTAGTTGTTGTTTTGTCGGTTTGTATTCTCAACATAGACCCTTTTCCTTCCTAACCTTGGCTGTCCTGAACCTTACTGTCCTTGAACTCAGTGATTTGCCTGTCTTGCTGGGATGAAACTGTGAGCTACCATCCAGAAGGAAGCACCCTGCTGAGGTTAGATTGGGGTCTCTTCCATTTTCCTCTATGAACATGCATATGGCAGGCCTGATCTTTCTTTTTTACTTTTCCTTTTCTTTTTAAAGATTTATTTATTTATTATATTTAAGTATGCTGTAGCTATCTTCAGACAGTCCAGAAGAGGGTGTCAGATTCTGAAGAATCTAAATCATTCTTATTGTCTGCATATGATGTATAAAAACACAGCCTCACATATACTCAAAAAAAAAGAAAAAAAAAAGAAAAAAGATGTGGCTACAGAGAGGGCTCAACAATTAAGAGCATTGTCTCCTCTTCCAGAGAACCTGGGCTCAATTACCAGTATTATATATGGTGGCCCATCTCCAGTTCCAGGGGATCTAATACTCTGTTCTGGAGTCTGTGGGCACAGCATACACATGCAAAACATTCTTACACAATCATTGAGAGAGGAGAGAGAGGGGTTGAGAGAGAGGGAAGGTAATCATACCTCCTGACGAGTTTGAAGACCTGAGCTTCATCACTCACACAAATAAATAAATGCAAAATATTTTTTATAAATAAACTCTGCCATTGCCCTTTAAAAATTCCTAGAAAACAAGTTTTATAAGCAACAGTTATATTTACTATATCTAAAGTACAGTCATGAGCATATTCTCTAAATAGAAAAAGGCCTGTTAGTCTTAGAAATGGAAAAGACAAACCAAGGAAGGTTTGCAATTACATAATGAGGCAGCTCAGCCCAGCTCTTAGGTTGGATATAAGACTGGAGAATAGGATACACCTGAAGACAGCCAGCCATTGCTTTTTGTTTTGGAGGCTGAAAGGATACACCTGAAGAGAGCCAATGCTGTGTGATGGTGATCTGGTATTTTTTTTTAATTTTTAAAAACTTTAACACTTTTTCTTTCTTTTTCTTTCTTTCTCTTTCTTTCTTTCTCTTTCTTTCTTTCTCTTTCTTTCTTTCTCTTTCTTTCTTTCTTTCTCTTTCTTTCTTTCTCTTTCTTTCTTTCTCTTTCTTTCTTTCTCTTTCTTTCTTTCTCTTTCTTTCTTTCTCTTTCTTTCTTTCTCTTTCTTTCTTTCTCTTTCTTTCTTTCTCTTTCTTTCTTTCTCTTTCTTTCTTTCTCTTTCTTTCTTTCTCTTTCTTTCTTTCTCTTTCTTTCTTTCTCTTTCTTTCTTTCTCTTTCTTTCTTTCTCTTTCTTTCTTTCTCTTTCTTTCTTTCTCTTTCTTTCTTTCTCTTTCTTTCTTTCTCTTTCTTTCTTTCTCTTTCTTTCTTTCTCTTTCTTTCTTTCTCTTTCTTTCTTTCTCTTTCTTTCTTTCTCTTTCTTTCTTTCTCTTTCTTTCTTTCTCTTTCTTTCTTTCTCTTTCTTTCTTTCTCTTTCTTTCTTTCTCTTTCTTTCTTTCTCTTTCTTTCTTTCTCTTTCTTTCTTTCTCTTTCTTTCTTTCTCTTTCTTTCTTTCTCTTTCTTTCTTTCTCTTTCTTTCTTTCTCTTTCTTTCTTTCTCTTTCTTTCTTTCTCTTTCTTTCTTTCTCTTTCTTTCTTTCTCTTTCTTTCTTTCTCTTTCTTTCTTTCTCTTTCTTTCTTTCTCTTTCTTTCTTTCTCTTTCTTTCTTTCTCTTTCTTTCTTTCTCTTTCTTTCTTTCTCTTTCTTTCTTTCTCTTTCTTTCTTTCTCTTTCTTTCTTTCTCTTTCTTTCTTTCTCTTTCTTTCTTTCTCTTTCTTTCTTTCTCTTTCTTTCTTTCTCTTTCTTTCTTTCTCTTTCTTTCTTTCTCTTTCTTTCTTTCTCTTTCTTTCTTTCTCTTTCTTTCTTTCTCTTTCTTTCTTTCTCTTTCTTTCTTTCTCTTTCTTTCTTTCTCTTTCTTTCTTTCTCTTTCTTTCTTTCTCTTTCTTTCTTTCTCTTTCTTTCTTTCTCTTTCTTTCTTTCTCTTTCTTTCTTTCTCTTTCTTTCTTTCTCTTTCTTTCTTTCTCTTTCTTTCTTTCTCTTTCTTTCTTTCTCTTTCTTTCTTTCTCTTTCTTTCTTTCTCTTTCTTTCTTTCTCTTTCTTTCTTTTTCTTTCTCTTTCTTTCTCTTTCTTTCTCTTTCTTTCTTTCTCTTTCTTTCTCTTTCTTTCTTTTTCTTTCTCTTTCTTTCTCTTTCTTTCTTTTTCTTTCTTTCTCTTCTCTTTCTTTCTCTTTCTTTCTCTTTCTTTCTCTTTCTTTCTTTTTCTTTCTTTTTCTTTCTTTCTTTTTCTTTCTTTCTTTTTCTTTCTTTCTTTTTCTTTCTTTCTCTTTCTTTCTTTCTTTCTTTTTCTTTCTTTCTTTCTTTCTTTCTTTTTCTTTCTTTCTTTTTCTTTCTTTCTTTCTTTCTTTCTTTTTCTTTCTTTCTTCTCACCCTGGCCTAGCCTACCCTAGCCTACCCTAGCCTACCCTAGCCTACCCTAGCCTACCCTAGCCTACCCTAGCCTACCCTAGCCTACCCTAGCCTACCCTAGCCTACCCTAGCCTACCCTAGCCTGCCCTAGCCTGCCCTAGCCTGCCCTAGCCTACCCTAGCCTACCCTAGCCTACCCTAGCCTACCCTAGCCCTGCCTAACCCTGTCTTTCACCAGGGTGGCCTCGAACTCAGAAACTTACTGCCTCTGCCTACAGAGTGCTCTCATTAAGAGCTTGAGCCACCACTGAAGGTCGGGTTTTCTAAACCTTACCTTGCTCTTGGTGTCTGTTCTCAGCTGTGAAACCCTAATTAACACAGGTAGGCAGTCCTGGGTCAGCCAGAGCTACAGACTGAGGCCTTCTCTAAAAACAAATAAAACAAAACAAAACAACAAATAGAAATAATAAAATACATAAATTAAACAACCACAGCATAGCTTTCTCTCTCTAGGTGGTACTCAGAATTTCCAGCAGTTGGCCTGTGACACCTCAGCTCAGTATATGTGAGGCTGTGTTTATGTACATCATACACAGACCATAAGAGGGATTTAGATTCTCTAGAATCTAACACACTCTTCTGGAGTGTCTGTAGACAGCTACAGTGTACTTATATATAATAAATACATAAATAAATAAACATTTTTTAAAGGATAAGAAAGAAAGAAAAATCAGGCAGGCCTGCCATCCTTATCTCTGTCTGTCTGTCTGTCTGTCTGTCTGATCCCCTGGAACTGCAGATGGGCCACCATATAGTTGCTGGTAGTTGATCCCAGGTTCTCTGGAAGAGGAGACAATGATGTTAATTGTTGAGCCCTTTCAGTGGTCCTACCCATCTTTAAATTTTTAGAAGTATATGTGAGGCTGTGTTTATGTACATCATATGCAGACCATAAGAGGGATTTAGATTCTCCAGAATCTGACACCCTATTCTGGAGTGTCTGAAGACAGC
Organism: Mus caroli; assembly: GCF_978045245.1. NCBI lineage: Eukaryota > Metazoa > Chordata > Mammalia > Rodentia > Muridae > Mus > Mus caroli. Next base: position 7,542,760 of record NW_028227278.1, read on the forward strand.
TACAGTATACTTATATCTAATAAATAAATAAATAAATAAATAAATAAATAAATAAATAAACATTTTTAAAAATGGATAAGAAAGAAAGAAAGACCAGGCAGGCATACCATCCTTATACTTGTCTGTTTCTCTGTCTGTCTGTCTGATCCCCTGGAACTGGAGATGGGCCACCATATAGTTGATGGTAGTTGATCCCAGGTTCTCTGGAGAGGAGATAATGCTGTTAATTGTTGAGCCCTTTCAGTGGTCCCACCCATCTTTAAATTTTTAGAAGTATATGTGAGTCTCTGTTTATGTATATCATATGCAGACCATAACAAGGATTTAGATTCTCCAGAATCTGACACCCTCTACTGGAGTGTCTGAAGACAGCTACAGTGTAATTATATCTAATAAATTCATAAATAAACAAATAAACATTTTTTAAAAAGGATAAGAAAGAATGAAAAACCAGACAGGCCTGCCATTCTAGTCTGTCTGTCTGTCTGTCTGTCTGATCCCCTGGAACTGGAGATGGGCCATTATATAGTTGCTGGTAGTTGATCCCAGGTTCTCTGGAAGAGGAGACAATGCTGTTAATTGTTGAGCCCTTTCAGTGGCCCCACCCATCTTTAAGTTTTTAGAGGTATATGTGAGGCTGTGTTTATGTACATCATATGCAGATCATAAGAGAAATATAGATTCTCCAGAATCTGACACCCTCTTCGGGAGTGTTTGAAGACAGCTACCGTGTACTTTTATCTAATAAATACATACATAAATTAATAAACATTTTTAAAAAGGATAAGAAAGAAAGAAAGACCAGGCAGGCCTGCCACCTTGTCTGTCTGTCTGTCTGTCTGTCTCTCTATCTGTCAGATCCCCTGGAACTGGAGATGGGCCACCATATAGTTGCTGGTAGTTGATCCCAGGTACTCTGGAAGAGGAGACAATGCTGTTAGTTGTTGAGCCCTTTCAGTAGCCCCACCCATCTTTAAATTTTTAGAAGTATATGTGAGGCTGTGTTTATGTACATCATATGCAGACCATACGAGGGATTTAGATTCTCCAGAATCTGACACCCTCTTCTGGAGTGTCTGAAGACAGCTACATTGTACTTATATCTAATAAATACATAAATAAATAAATAAATAAATAAATATATACATACATAAATAAATAAACATTTTTTAAAAAGGATAAGAAAAAAAGAAAGACCAGGCAGGCCTGCCATCCTTATCTCTGTCTGTCTGTCTGTCTGTCTGTCTGATCCACTGGAACGAAAGATGGGCCACCATATAGTTGCTCATTGTTGATCCCAGGTTCTCTGGAAGAGGAGTCAATGCTGTTAATTATTGAGCCCTTTCTGGGGCCCCACCCATCTTTAAATTTTTAGAACTATATGTGAGGCTGTGTTTATGTACATCATATGCAGACCATAAGAGGGATTTATATTCTCCAGAATCTGACACCCTCTTCTGGAGTGACTGAAGACAACTACAGTGTACTTATATCTAATAAATAAATAAATAAATAAATAAATAAATAAATAAATAAATAAATAAACATTTTTAAAAATGGATAAGAAAGAAAGAAAGAAAGACCAGGCAGGCCTGCCATCCTTATCTCTGTCTATCTGTCTGTCTGTCTGATACCCTGGAACTGGAGATGGGCCACCATATAGTTGCTGGTAGTTGATCCCAGTTTCTCTGCAAGAGGAGACAATGCTGTTAATTTTTGAGCCCTTTCAGTGGCTCCACCCATCTTTAAATTTTTAGAAGAATTTGTGAGGCTGTGTTTATGTACATCATATGCAGACCATAAGAGGGATTTAGATTTTTCAGAATCTGACACCCTCTTCTGGAGTGTCTGAAGACAGCTAGAGTGTACTTATATCTAATAAATTCATAAATAAATAAATAAACATGTTTTAAAAAGGATAAGAAAGAAATAAAAACCAAGCAGGCCTGCCTTACTTGTCTGTTTGTCTATCTGTCTATCTGATCCCCTGAAACTGGAGATGGGCCACCATATTTTTGCTTGTAGTTGATCCCAGGTTCTCTGGAAGAGGAGACAATGCTGTTAATTGTGGAGCCCTTTCAGTGGCCCCACCCATCTTTAAATTTTTAGAAGTATATGTGAGGCTGTGTTTATGTACATTGTATGCATACCATAAGAGGGATTTAGATTCTCCAGAAACTGATACCCTCTTCTGGAGTGTCTGAAGACATCTACAGTGTACTTATATCTAAGAAAGAAAGAAAGAAAGAAAGAAAGAAAGAAAGAAAGAAAGAAAGAAAGAAAGAAAGAAAGAAAGAAAGAAAGATGTTTTAAAAAGGATAAGAAAGAATGAAAAACCAGACAGGCCTGCCATTCTAGTCTGTCTGTCTGTCTGTCTGTCTGATCCCCTGGAACTGGAGATGGGCCATTATATAGTTGCTGGTAGTTGATCCCAGGTTCTCTGGAAGAGGAGACAATGCTGTTAATTGTGGAGCCCTTTCAGTGGCCCCACCCATCTTTAAATTTTTAGAAGTATATGTGAGGCTGTGTTTATGTACATTGTATGCATACCATAAGAGGGATTTAGATTCTCCAGAAACTGATACCCTCTTCTGGAGTGTCTGAAGACATCTACAGTGTACTTATATCTAATAAAGAAAGAAAGAAAGAAAGAAAGAAAGAAAGAAAGAAAGAAAGAAAGAAAGAAAGAAAGATGTTTTAAAAAGGATAAGAAAGAATGAAAAACCAGACAGGCCTGCCATTCTAGTCTGTCTGTCTGTCTGTCTGTCTGATCCCCTGGAACTGGAGATGGGCCATTATATAGTTGCTGGTAGTTGATCCCAGGTTTTCTGGAAGAGGAGACAAGGCTGTTAATTGTTGAGCCCTTTCAGTGGCCCCACCCATCTTTAAATTTTTAGAAGTATATATGAGGCTGTGTTAATGTACATCATATGCAGTCCATAAGAGGGATTTAGATACTCCAGAACCTGAAACCCTCCTCCTGAGTTTCTGAAGACAGCTACAGTGTACTTAAATCTAATAAATAAATAAATAAATAAATAAATAAATAAATAAATAAATAAATAAATAAACATTTTAAAAGGATAAGAAAGAAAGAAAGAAAGAACAGGCAGGCCTGCGATCCTTATCTCTTCTGTCTGTCTGTCTGTCTATCTGATCCCCTGGAACTGGAGATGGGCCACCATATAGTTGCTGGTAGTTGATCCCAGGTTCTCTGGAAGAGGAGACAATGCTGTTAATTGTTGAGCCCTTTCAGTGGCCCCACACATCTTTAAATTTTTGGAAGTAATTGTGAGTCTGTGCTTATGTACATCATTTGCAGTCCATAAGAGGGATTTAGATTCTCCAGAATCTGACACCCTCTTCCTCAGTGTCTGAAGACAGCTACAGTGTACTTATATCTAATATACATTAATAAATAAATAAACATTTCTTAAAAACGATAAGAAAGAAAGAAAGACCAGGCAGGCCTGCCATCCTTATCTCTATCTGTCTGTATGTCTGTCTGTCTGTCTGATCCCCTGGAACTGGAGATGGGCCACCATATAGTTGCTGGTAGTTGAACCCAGGTTCTCTGGAAGAGGAGACAATGCTGTTAATTTTTGAGCAGTAAAGTGGCCCCACCCATCTTTAAATTTTTAGAAGTATATGTGAGGCTGTGTTTATGTACCTCATATGCAGACCATAAGAGGGATTTAGATTGTCCAGAATCTGACACCGTCTTCTGGAGTGTCAGAAGACTGCTACCATGTACTTATATCTAATAAATAAATAAATAAATAATCATTTTTTAAAAATGATAAGAAAAAAAGAAAGTCCAGGCAGGCCTGCGTTCCTTAACTCTGTCTGTCTGTCTGTGTCTGATCCCGGGGAACTGGAGATGGGCCACCATATAGTGGCTGATAGTTGATCCCAGGTTCTCTGGAAGAGGAGACAATGCTGTTAATTGTTGAGCCCTTTCAGTGGCCCCACTCATCTTTAAATTTTTAGAAGTGTATGTGAGGCTGTGTTTATGTACATCATAGGCAGACTATAAGAGGGATTTAGATTCTCCAGAATCTGACACCCTCTTCTGGAGTGTCTGAAGACAGCTACAGTGTACTTATTCTAATAAATAAATAAATAAATAAATAAATAAATAAATAAATAAATAAATGAATAAATAAACTTTTTTTAAAATTGATAAGAAAAAAAGAAATACCAGGCAGGCCTGCCATCCTTATCTCTGTGTGTCTGTCTATCTGTCTTTCTGATTCCCTGGACCTCGAAATGGGCCACCATATAGTTGCTGGTAGTTGATCTCAGGTTCTCTGGAAGAGGAGACAATGCTGTTAATTGTTGAGCCCTTTCAGTGGCCCCACCCATCTTTAAATTTTTGGAAGTAAATGTGAGTCTGTGTTTATGTACATCATATGCAGACCATAAGAGGGATTTAGATTCTCCAGAATCTGACAACCTCTTCTGGAGTGTCTGAAGACCTCTACAGTGTACTTATATCTAATAAATACATAAATAAATAAATAAACATTTTTAAAAAGGATAAGAAAGAAAGAACAACCAGGCAGGCCTGCCATCCTTGTCTGTTTGTCTGTCTGTCTGTCTGATCCCCTGAAACTGGAGATGGGCCACCATATTTTTGCTGGTAGTTGATCCCAGGTTCTCTGTAAGAGGAGACAATGCTGTTAATTGTTGAGCCCTTCAGTGGCCCCACCCATCTTTAAATTTTTAGAAGTATATGTGAGGCTTTGTTTATGTACATCATATGCAGACCATAAGAGGGATTTATATTCTCCAGAATCTGACACCCTCTTCTGGAGTATCTTAAGGCAGCTACAGGGTACTTATATCTAATAAATAAATGAATAAATAAATAAATAAATAAACATTTTTTAAAAGGATAAGAAAAAATGAAAGACCAGGCAGGCCTGCCATCCTTATCTCTGTCTGTCTGTCTGTCTGTCTGTCTGATCTCCTGGAACTGGAGATGGGCCACAATATAGTTGCTGGTAGTTGATCCCAGGTTCTCTGGAAGAGGAGACAATGCTGTTAATTGTTGAGCCCTTTCAGTGGCCCCACTCATCTTTAAATTTTTAGAAGTGTATGTGAGGCTGTGTTTATGTACAACATAGGCAGACTATAAGAGGGATTTAGATTCTCCAGAATCTGACACCCTCTTCTGGAGTGTCTGAAGACAGCTACAGTGTACTTATGTCTAATAAATAAATAAATAAATAAATAAATAAATAAATAAATAAATAAATATTTAAAAAAAATGATAAGAAAAAAAGAAAGACCAGGCAGGGCCTGCCATCCTTTTCTCTGTCTGTCTGTCTGTCTTTCTGAACTCTGGAACTGGAGATGTGCCACCATATAGTTGCTGGTAGTTGATCCCAGGTTCTCTGGAAGAGGAGACAATGCTGTTAATTGTTGAGCCCTTTCAGTGGCCCCACTCATCTTTAAATTTTTAGAGGTGTATGTGAGGCTGTGTTTATGTACATCTTATGCAGACAATAAGAGGGATTTAGATTCTCCAGAATATGACACCCTCTTCTGGAGTGTCTGAAGATAGCTACAGTGTACTTATATCTAATAAATACATAAATAAATAAATAAATAAACATTTTTTAAAAAGGATAAGAAAGAAAGAAAGACCAGGCAGGCCTTCCATCCTTATCTCTGTCTGTCTGTCTGTCTCTCTGTCTGATCCCCTGGAACTGGAGATGGGCAACCATATAGTTGCTTGTAGTTGATCCCAGGTTCTCTGGAAGAGGAGACAATGCTCTTAATTATTGAGCCCTTTCAGTGGCCCCACCCATCTTTAAATTTTTAGAAGTATATGTGAGGCTGTGTTTATGTACATCATATGCAGACCATAAGAGGGATTTAGATTCTCCAGAATCTGACACCCTATACTGGAGTGTCTGAAGACAGCTACAGTGTACTTATATCTGAAAAATAAATAAATAAATAAATAAATAAATAAATAAATAAATAAATAAATAAATAAATAAACATTTTTTATAAAGGATAAGTAAGAAAGAAAGACCAGGCAGGCCTGCCATCCTTATCTCTGTCTGTCTGTCTGTCTGTCTGATCCCTGGAACTGCAGATGGGCCACCATATAGTTGCTGGTAGTTGATCCCAGGTTCTCTGGAAGAGGAGAAAACGCTGTTAATTGTTGAGCCCATTCTTTGTCCCCACCCATCTTTAAATTTTTAGAAGTATACTTGAGTCTGTGTTTATGTACATCATATGCAGACCATAAGAGGTATTTAGATTCTCCAGAATCTCACACCCTCTTCTGGAGTGTCTGAAGACAGCTACAGTGTACTTATATCTAATAAATAAATAAATAAATAAATAAATTAATTAATTAATTAATAAGTAAACATTTTTTCAAATGGATAAGAAAGAAAGAAAGACCAGGCAGGCCTGCCATCCTCATTTCTGTCTGTCTGTCTGTCTCTCTATATGATCCTTTGGAACTGAAGATAGGCCACTATATAGTTGCTGGTAGTTGATCCCAGGTTCTCTGGAATAGGAGACAATGCTGTTAATTGTTGAGCCCTTTCAGTGGACCCACCCATCTTTAAATTTTTAGAAGTATATCTGAGGCTGTGTTTATGTACATCATATGCAGACCATAAGATGGTTTTAGATTCTTCAGAATCTGACACCCTCTTCTGGAGTGTCTGTAGATAGCTACAGAGTACTTATATATAATAAATACATAAATAAATAAACATTTTTTAAAAAGGACAAGAAAGAAAGAAAGACCTGGCAGGCCTGCCATTCTTATCTCTGTCTGTCTGTCTGTCTGTCTGTCTGATCCACTGGTACTGGATATGGGCCACCATATAGTTGCTGGTAGTTTATCCAAGGTTCTCTGGAAGAGGAGACAATGCTGTAAATTATTGAGCCCTTTCAGTGGCCCCACCCTTCATTAAATTTTTATAAGTATATCTGAGGCTGTGTTTATGTACATCATATTCAGACCATAAGAGTGATTTAGATTCTCCAGAAACTGACACCCTCTTCTGGAGTGTCTGAAGACAGCTACAGTGTACGTAAATATAATAAATACATGAATAAATAAATAAATAAACATTTTTTGAAAAGGATAAGAAAGAAAGAAACACCAGGAAGTCCTGCCATCCTTATCTCTGTCTGTCTGTCTGTCTATCTATATGATCCTTTGGAACTGGAGATAGGCCACCATATAGTTGCTGGTAGTTGATCCCAGGTTCTCTGGAAGAGGAGACAATGCTGTTAATTGTTTAGCCCTTTCAGTGGCCCCACCCATCTTTAAATTTTTAGAAGGGTATGTGAGGCTGTGTTTAAGTACATCATATGCAGACCATAAGAGGGATTTAGATTCTCCAGAATCTGACACCCTCTTCTGTATTTTCTGAAGACAGTTACAGTGTACTTATATCTAATAAATGAATAAATAAATAAATAAATAAATAAATAAATAAATAAACATTTTTTAAAAAGGATAAGACAGAAAGAAAGACCAGGCAAGCCTGCCACCCTTATCTCTGTCCTTCTGTCTGTCTGTGTGATACCCTAGAACTGGAGATGGGCCACCATATAGTTGCTGGTAGTTTATCCAAGGTTCTCTGGAAGAGGAGACAATGCTGTTAATTGTTGAGCCCTTTCTGTGGCCCCACCCATCATTAAAATTTTAGAAGTATATGTGAGGCTGTGTTTATGTACATCATATGCAGACCATAAGAGGGATTTAGATTCTCCAGAATCTGACACCCTCTCCTGGAGTGTCTGAAGACAGCTACAGTTTACTTATATCTAATAAATACATAAATAAATAAATGAATAAATAAATAAATAAATAAACAAACATTTTTTAAAAAGGATAAGAAAGTAAGAAAGACCGGGCAGGCCTGCCACCCTTATCTCTGTCTGTCTGTCGGTCTGTCTGATCCCTGGAACTGCAGATGGGCCACCATATAGTTGCTGGTAGTTGATCCCAGGTTCTCTGGAAGAGGAGACAACGCTGTTAATTGTTGAGCCCATTCTTTGGCCCCACCCATCTTTAAATTTTTAGAAGTATACTTGAGTCTGTGATTATGTACATCATATGCAGACCATAAGAGGTATTTAGATTCTCCAGAATCTCACACCCTCTTCTGGAGTGTCTGAAGACAGCTACAGTGTACTTATATCTAATAAATAAATAAATAAATAAATAAATAAATTAATTAATTAATTAATTAATTAATTAATAAGTAAACATTTTTTCAAATGGATAAGAAAGAAAGAAAGACCAGGCAGGCCTGCCATCCTCATTTCTGTCTGTCTGTCTGTCTCTCTATATGATCCTTTGGAACTGAAGATAGGCCACTATATAGTTGCTGGTAGTTGATCCCAGGTTCTCTGGAATAGGAGACAATGCTGTTAATTGTTGAGCCCTTTCAGTGGCCCCACCCATCTTTAAATTTTTAGAAGTATATCTGAGGCTGTGTTTATGTACATCATATGCAGACCATAAGATGGTTTTAGATTCTTCAGAATCTGACACCCTCTTCTGGAGTGTCTGTAGATAGCTACAGAGTACTTATATATAATAAATACATAAATAAATAAACATTTTTTAAAAAGGACAAGAAAGAAAGAAAGACCTGGCAGGCCTGCCATTCTTATCTCTGTCTGTCTGTCTGTCTGACTGTCTGATCCACTGGTACTGGATATGGGCCACCATATAGTTGCTGGTAGTTTATCCAAGGTTCTCTGGAAGAGGAGACAATGCTGTAAATTATTGAGCCCTTTCAGTGGCCCCACCCTTCATTAAATTTTTATAAGTATATCTGAGGCTGTGTTTATGTACATCATATTCAGACCATAAGAGTGATTTAGATTCTCCAGAAACTGACACCCTCTTCTGGAGTGTCTGAAGACAGCTACAGTGTACGTAAATATAATAAATACATGAATAAATAAATAAATAAACATTTTTTAAAAAGGATAAGAAAGAAAGAAACACCAGGAAGTCCTGCCATCCTTATCTCTGTCTGTCTGTCTGTCTATCTATATGATCCTTTGGAACTGGAGATAGGCCACCATATAGTTGCTGGTAGTTGATCCCAGGTTCTCTGGAAGAGGAGACAATGCTGTTAATTGTTGAGCCCTTTCAGTGGCCCCACCCATCTTTAAATTTTTAGAAGGGTATGTGAGGCTGTGTTTATGTACATCATATGCAGACCATAAGAGGGATTTAGATTCTCCAGAATCTGACACCCTCTTCTGTATTTTCTGAAGACAGTTACAGTGTACTTATATCTAATAAATAAATAAATAAATAAATAAATAAATAAATAAATAAATAAATAAATATTTTTTAAAAAGGATAAGACAGAAAGAAAGACCAGGCAAGCCTGCCACCCTTATCTCTGTCTGTCTGTCTGTCTGTCTGTCTGTGTGATACCCTAGAACTGGAGATGGGCCACCATATAGTTGCTGGTAGTTTATCCAAGGTTCTCTGGAAGAGGAGACAATGCTGTTAATTGTTGAGCCCTTTCTGTGGCCCCACCCATCTTTAAAATTTTAGAAGTATATGTGAGGCTGTGTTTATGTACATCATATGCCGACCATAAGAGGGATTTACATTCTCCAGAATCTGACACCCTCTTCTGGAGTGTCTGAAGACAGCTACAGTTTACTTATATCTAATAAATACATAAATAAATAAATAAATAAATAAATGAATAAATAAATAAATAAATAAATAAATAAATAAATAAACATTTTTTAAAAAGGATAAGAAAGTAAGAAAGACCGGGCAGGCCTGCCACCCTTATCTCTGTCTGTCTGTCTGTCTGTCTGTCTGTCTGATACCCTGGAACTGTAGATGGGCCACCATAGTGTTGCTGGTAGTTGATCCCAGGTTCTCTGGAAGAGGATACAATGCTGTTAATTGTTGAGCCCTTTCAGTGGCGCCACCCATCTTTAAATATTTAGAAGTATATGTGAGGCTGTGTTTATGTACATCTTATGCAGACCATAAATGTGATTTACATTCTCCAGAATCTGACACCCTCTTCTGGAGTGTCTGAAGACAGCTACAGTGTACTTATATCAAATAAATAAATAAATAAATAAATAAATAAATAAATAAATAAATAAATAAATAAACATTTTTTTAAACAGGATAAGAAAGAAAGAAAAACCAGGCAGGCCTGCCATCCTTATCTCTGTCTGTCTTTCTGTCTGTCTACAGTCTGTCTGATCCCCTTGGACTCGAGATGGGCCACCATATAGTTGCTGGTAGTTGATCCCAGGTTCTCTGGAAGAGGAGACAATGCTGTTAATTTTTGAGCCCTTTCAGTGGCCCCACCCATCTTTAAATTTTTAGAAGTATATGTGAGGCTGTGTTCATGTACATCATATGCAGACCATAAGAGGGATATAGATTCTCCAGAATCTGACACCCTCTTCTGGAGAGTCTGAAGACAGCTACAGTGTACTTATATCTGATAAATAAATAAATAAATAAATAAATAAATAAATAAACAAATAAATAAACATTTTTTAAAAGGATAAGAAAGAAAGAAAAATCAGGCAGGCCTGCCATCCTTATCTCTGTCTGTCTGTCTGTCTGTCTGTCTTATCCCCTGGAACTTGAGATGGGCCACCATATAGTTGCTGGTAGTTGATCCCAAGTTCTCTGGAAGAAGAGACAATGCTGTTAATTGTTGAGCCCTTTCAGTGGGCCCACCCATCTTTAAATTTTTAGAAGTATATGTGAGGCTGTGTTTATGTACATCATATGAAGACCATAAGAGGGATTTAGATTCTCCAGAAGATGAGACCCTCTTCTAGAGTGTCTGAAGACAGCTACAGTGTACTTATTTCTAATAAATACATAAATAAATAAATAAATAAATAAATAAATAAATAAATAAATAAACATTTTTTTAAAGTATAAGAAAGAAAGAAAGACCAGGCAGGCCTCCATCCTTATCTCTGTCTCTCTGTCTGTCTGTCTGATACCCTGGAACTGGAGATGGGCCACCATATAGTTGCTGGTAGTTTATCCAATGTTATCTGGAAGAGGAGACAATGCTGTTAATTGTTGAGCCCTCTCAGTGGCCCCACCCATCTTTAAATATTTAGAGGTAAATGTGAGGCTGTATTTATGTACATCATATGCAGACCATAAGAGTGATTTAAATTCTCCAGAATCTGACACCCTCTTCTGGAGTGTCTGAAGACAGCTACAGTGTACTTATATCTAATAAATACATAAATATATAAATAAATAAATAAATAAACATTTTTTAAACAGGATAAGTAAGAAAGAAAGACCAGGCAGGCCTGCCATCCTTATCTCTGTCTGTCTGTCTGTCTGATCCCTGGAACTGCAGATGGGCCACCATATAGTTGCTGGTAGTTGATCCCAGGTTCTCTGGAAGAGGAGACAACGCTGTTAATTGTTGAGCCCATTCTTTGGCCCCACCCATCTTTAAATTTTTAGAAGTATACTTGAGTCTGTGTTTATGTACATCATATGCAGACCATAAGAGGTATTTAGATTCTCCTGAATCTCACACCCTCTTCTGGAGTGTCTGAAGACAGCTACAGTGTACTTATATCTAATAAATAAATAAATAAATAAATAAATAAATAAATAAATAAATAAATAAATTAATTAATTAATTAATAAGTAAACATTTTTTCAAATGGATAAGAAAGAAAGAAAGACCAGGCAGGCCTGCCATCCTCATTTCTGTCTGTCTGTCTGTCTCTCTATATGATCCTTTGGAACTGAAGATAGGTCACCATATAGTTGCTGGTAGTTGATCCCAGGTTCTCTGGAAGAGGAGACAATGCTGTTAATTGTTGAGCCCTTTCAGTGGCCCCACCCATCTTTAAATTTTTAGAAGTATATCTGAGGCTGTGTTTATGTACATCATATGCAGACCATAAGATGGTTTTAGATTCTTCAGAATCTGACACCCTCTTCTGGAGTGTCTGTAGATAGCTACAGAGTACTTATATATAATAAATACATAAATAAATAAACATTTTTTAAAAAGGACAAGAAAGAAAGAAAGACCTGGCAGGCCTGCCATCCTTATCTCTGTCTGTCTGCCTGTCTGTCTGTCTGATCCTCTGGTACTGGATATTGGCCACCATATAGTTGCTGGTAGTTTATCCAAGGTTCTCTGGAAGAGGAGACAATGCTGTAAATTATTGAGCCCTTTCAGTGGCCCCACCCTTCATTAAATTTTTATAAGTATATCTGAGGCTGTGTTTATGTACATCATATTCAGACCATAAGAGTGATTTAGATTCTCCAGAAACTGACACCCTCTTCTGGAGTGTCTGAAGACAGCTACAGTGTACGTAAATATAATAAATACATGAATAAATAAATAAATAAACATTTTTTAAAAAGGATAAGAAAGAAAGAAACACCAGGAAGTCCTGCCATCCTTATCTCTGTCTGTCTGTCTGTCTATCTATATGATCCTTTGGAACTGGAGATAGGCCACCATATAGTTGCTGGTAGTTGATCCCAGGTTCTCTGGAAGAGGAGACAATGCTGTTAATTGTTGAGCCCTTTCAGTGGCCCCACCCATCTTTAAATTTTTAGAAGGGTATGTGAGGCTGTGTTTATGTACATCATATGCAGACCATAAGAGGGATTTAGATTCTCCAGAATCTGACACCCTCTTCTGTATTTTCTGAAGACAGCTACAGTGTACTTATATCTAATAAATACATAAATAAATAAATAAATGAATAAATAAATAAATAAATAAATGAACATTTTTTAAAAAGGATAAGACAGAAAGAAAGACCAGGCAAGCCTGCCAACCTTATCTCTGTCTGTCTTTCTGTCTGTGTGATACCCTAGAACTGGAGATGGGCCACCATATAGTTGCTGGTAGTTTATCCAAGGTTCTCTGGAAGAGGAGACAATGCTGTTAATTGTTGAGCCCTTTCTGTGGCTCCACACATCTTTAAAATTTTAGAAGTATATGTGAGGCTGTGTTTATGTACATCATATGCAGACCATAAGAGGGATTTAGATTCTCCAGAATCTGACACCCTCTTCTGGAGTGTTTGAAGACAGCTACAGTTTACTTATATCTAATAAATACATAAATAAATAAATAAATAAATAAATGAATAAATAAATAAATAAACATTTTTTTAAAAGGATAAGAAAGTAAGAAAGACCGGGCAGGCCTGCCACCCTTATCTCTGTCTGTCTGTCTGTCTGTCTGTCTGTCTGATACCCTGGAACTGTAGATGGGCCACCATAGTTTTGCTGGTAGTTGATCCCAGGTTCTCTGGAAGAGGATACAATGCTGTTAATTGTTGAGCCCTTTCAGTGGCGCCACCCATCTTTAAATATTTAGAAGTATATGTGAGGCTGTGTTTATGTACATCTTATGCAGACCATAAATGTGATTTAGATTCTCCAGAATCTGACACCCTCTTCTGGAGTGTCTGAAGACAGCTACAGTGTACTTATATTAAATAAATAAATAAATAAATAAATAAATAAATAAATAAATAAATAAACATTTTTTAAACAGGATAAGAAAGAAAGAAAGACCAGGCAGGCCTTCATCCTTATCTCTGTCTGTCTGTCTGTCTGTCTGATACCCTAGAACTGGAGATGGGCCACCATATAGTTGCTGGTAGTTTATCCAATGTTCTCTGGAAGAGGAGACAATGCTGTTAATTGTTGAGCCCTCTCACTGGCCCCACACATCTTTAAATTTTTAGAGGTAAATGTGAGGCTGTATTTATGTACATCATATGCAGACCATAAGAGTGATTTAAATTCTCCAGAATCTGACACCCTCTTCTGGAGTGTCTGAAGACAGCTACAGTGAACTTATATCTAATAAATACATAAATAAATAAATAAATAAATAAACATTTTTTAAACAGGAAAAGTAAGAAAGAAAGACCAGGAGGGCTGCCATCCTTATCTCTGTCTGTCTGTCTGTCTGTCTGTCTGATCCCTGGAACTGCATATGGGCCACAATATAGTTGCTGGTAGTTGATCCCAGGTTCTCTGGAAGAGGAGACAACACTGTTAATTGTTGAGCCCATTCTTTGGCCCCACCCATCTTTAAATTTTTAGAAGTATACTTGAGTCTGTGTTTATGTACATCATATGCAGACCATAAGAGGTATTTAGATTCTCCAGAATCTCACACCCTTTTCTGGAGTGTCTGAAGACAGCTACAGTGTACTTATATCTAATAAATAAATGAATTAATTAATTAATTAATTAATTAATAAGTAAACATTTTTTCAAATGGATAAGAAAGAAAGAAAGACCAGGCAGGCCTGCCATCCTCATTTCTGTCTGTCTGTCTGACTCTCTATATGATCCTTTGGAACTGAAGATAGGTCACCATATAGTTGCTGGTAGTTGATCCCAGGTTCTCTGGAAGAGGAGACAATGCTGTTAATTGTTGAGCCCTTTCAGTGGCCCCACCCATCTTTAAATTTTTAGAAGTATATCTGAGGCTGTGTTTATGTACATCATATGCAGACCATAAGATGGTTTTAGATTCTTCAGAATCTGATACCCTCTTCTGGAGTGTCTGTAGATAGCTACAGAGTACTTATATATAATAAATACATAAATAAATAAACATTTTTTAAAAAGGACAAGAAAGAAAGAAAGACCTGGCAGGCCTGCCATCCTTATCTCTGTCTGTCTGCCTGTCTGTCTGTCTGATCCTCTGGTACTGGATATGGGCCACCATATAGTTGCTGGTAGTTTATCCAAGGTTCTCTGGAAGAGGAGACAATGCTGTAAATTATTGAGCCCTTTCAGTGGCCCCACCCTTCATTAAATTTTTATAAGTATATCTGAGGCTGTGTTTATGTACATCATATGAAGACCATAAGAGGGATTTAGATTCTCCAGAAGATGAGACCCTCTTCTAGAGTGTCTGAAGACAGCTACAGTGTAATTATTTCTAATAAATAAATAAATAAATAAATAAATAAATAAATAAATAAACATTTTTTTAAAGTATAAGAAAGAAAGAAAGACCAGGCAGGCCTCCATCCTTATCTCTGTCTCTCTGTCTGTCTGTCTGATACCCTGGAACTGGAGATGGGCCACCATATAGTTGCTGGTAGTTTATCCAATGTTCTCTGGAAGAGGAGACAATGCTGTTAATTGTTGAGCCCTCTCAGTGGCCCCACCCATCTTTAAATTTTTAGAGGTAAATGTGAGGCTGTATTTATGTACATCATATGCAGACCATAAGAGTGATTTAAATTCTCCAGAATCTGACACCCTCTTCTGGAGTGTCTGAAGACAGCTACAGTGTACTTATATCTAATAAATACATAAATAAATAAATAAATAAATAAATAAATAAATAAATAAACATTTTTTAAACAGGATAAGTAAGAAAGAAAGACAAGGCAGGCCTGCCATCCTTATCTCTGTCTGTCTGTCTGTCTGTCTGATCCCTGGAACTGCATATGGGCCAACATATAGTTGCTGGTAGTTGATCCCAGGTTCTCTGGAAGAGGAGACAACACTGTTAATTGTTGAGCCCATTCTTTGGCCCCACCCATCTTTAAATTTTTAGAAGTATACTTGAGTCTGTGTTTATGTACATCATATGCAGACCATAAGAGGTATTTAGATTCTCGAGAATCTCACACCCTTTTCTGGAGTGTCTGAAGACAGCTACAGTGTACTTATATCTAATAAATAAATGAATTAATTAATTAATTAATTAATTAATTAATTAATAAGTAAACATTTTTTCAAATGGATAAGAAAGAAAGAAAGACCAGGCAGGCCTGCCATCCTCATTTCTGTCTGTCTGTCTGTCTCTCTATATGATCCTTTGGAACTGAAGATAGGTCACCATATAGTTGCTGGTAGTTGATCCCAGGTTCTCTGGAAGAGGAGACAATGCTGTTAATTGTTGAGCCCTTTCAGTGGCCCCACCCATCTTTAAATTTTTAGAAGTATATCTGAGGCTGTGTTTATGTACATCATATGCAGACCATAAGATGGTTTTAGATTCTTCAGAATCTGACACCCTCTTCTGGAGTGTCTGTAGATAGCTAGAGTACTTATATATAATAAATACATAAATAAATAAACATTTTTTAAAAAGGACAAGAAAGAAAGAAAGACCTGGCAGGCCTGCCATCCTTATCTCTGTCTGTCTGCCTGTCTGTCTGTCTGATCCTCTGGTACTGGATATGGGCCACCATATAGTTGCTGGTAGTTTATCCAAGGTTCTCTGGAAGAGGAGACAATGCTGTAAATTATTGAGCCCTTTCAGTGGCCCCACCCTTCATTAAATTTTTATAAGTATATCTGAGGCTGTGTTTATGTACATCATATTCAGACCATAAGAGTGATTTAGATTCTCCAGAAACTGACACCCTCTTCTGGAGTGTCTGAAGACAGATACAGTGTACGTAAATATAATAAATACATGAATAAATAAATAAATAAACATTTTTTAAAAAGGATAAGAAAGAAAGAAACACCAGGAAGTCCTGCCATCCTTATCTCTGTCTGTCTGTCTGTCTATCTATATGATCCTTTGGAACTGGAGATAGGCCACCATATAGTTGCTGGTAGTTGATCCCAGGTTCTCTGGAAGAGGAGACAATGCTGTTAATTGTTGAGCCCTTTCAGTGGCCCCACCCATCTGTAAATTTTTAGAAGGGTATGTGAGGCTGTGTTTATGTACATCATATGCAGACCATAAGAGGGATTTAGATTCTCCAGAATCTGACACCCTCTTCTGTATTTTCTGAAGACAGCTACAGTGTACTTATATCTAATAAATACATAAATAAATAAATAAATAAATAAATAAATAAATAAATAAATAAATAAACATTTTTTAAAAAGGATAAGACAGAAAGAAAGACCAGGCAAGCCTGCCACCCTTATCTCTGTCTGTCTGTCTGTCTGTGTGATACCCTAGAACTGGAGATGGGCCACCATATAGTTGCTGGTAGTTTATCCAAGGTTCTCAGGAAGAGGAGACAATGCTGTTAATTGTTGAGCCCTTTCTGTGGCTCCACCCATCTTTAAAATTTTAGAAGTATATGTGAGGCTGTGTTTATGTACATCATATGCAGACCATAAGAGGGATTTAGATTCTCCAGAATCTGACACCCTCTTCTGGAGTGTCTGAAGACAGCTACAGTTTACTTATATCTAATAAATACATAAATAAATAAATAAATGAATAAATAAATAAATAAATAAATAAATAAAAAATTTTTTAAAAGGATAAGAAAGTAAGAAAGACCGGGCAGGCCTGCCACCCTTATCTCTGTCTGTCTGTCTGTCTGTCTGTCTGATACCCTGGAACTGTAGATGGGCCACCATAGTGTTGCTGGCAGTTGATCCCAGGTTCTCTGGAAGAGGATACAATGCTGTTAATTGTTGAGCCCTTTCAGTGGCGCCACCCATCTTTAAATATTTAGAAGTATATGTGAGGCTGTGTTTATGTACATCTTATGAAGACCATAAATGTGATTTAGATTCTCCAGAATCTTAAACCCTCTTCTGGAGTGTCTGAAGACAGCTACAGTGTACTTATATTAAATAAATAAATAAATAAATAAATAAATAAATAAATAAATAAATAAATAAATAAACATTTTTTAAATAGGATAAGAAAGAAAGAAAGACCAGGCAGGCCTGCCATCCTTATCTCTGTCTGTCTTTCTGTCTGTCTACAGTCTGTCTGATCCCCTTGGACTCGAGATTGGCCACCATATAGTTGCTGGTAGTTGATCCCAGGTTCTCTGGAAGAGGAGACAATGCTGTTAATTTTTGAGCCCTTTCAGTGGCCCCACCCATCTTTAAATTTTTAGAAGTATATGTGAGGCTGTGTTCATGTACATCATATGCAGACCATAAGAGGGATATAGATTCTCCAGAATCTGACACCCTCTTCTGGAGAGTCTGAAAACAGCTACAGTGTACTTATATCTGATAAATAAATAAATAAATAAATAAATAAATAAATAAACAAATAAACAAATAAATAAACATTTTTTTAAAAGGATAAGAAAGAAAGAAAAATCAGGCAGGCCTGCCATCCTTATCTCTGTCTGTCTGTCTGTCTGTCTTATCCCCTGGAACTTGAGATGGGCCACCATATAGTTGCTGGTAGTTGATCCCACGTTCTCTGGAAGAAGAGACAATGCTGTTAATTGTTGAGCCCTTTCAGTGGGCCCACCCATCTTTAAATTTTTAGAAGTATATGTGAGGCTGTGTTTATGTACATCATATGAAGACCATAAGAGGGATTTAGATTCTCCAGAAGATGAGACCCTCTTCTAGAGTGTCTGAAGACAGCTACAGTGTACTTATTTCTAATAAATAAATAAATAAATAAATAAATAAATAAATAAATAAACATTTTTTAAAGTATAAGAAAGAAAGAAAGACCTGGCAGGCCTTCATCCTTATCTCTGTCTCTCTGTCTGTCTGTCTGATACCCTGGAACTGGAGATGGGCCACCATATAGTTGCTGGTAGTTTATCCAATGTTCTCTGGAAGAGGAGACAATGCTGTTAATTGTTGAGCCCTTTCAGTGGCCCCACCCATCTTTAAATTTTTAGAGGTAAATGTGAGGCTGTATTTATGTACATCATATGCAGACCATAAGAGTGATTTAAATTCTCCAGAATCTGACACCCTCCTCTGGAGTGTCTGAAGACAGCTACAGTGTACTTATATCTAATAAATACATAAATAAATAAATAAATAAATAAATAAACATTTTTTAAACAGGATAAGTAAGAAAGAAAGACCAGGCAGGCCTGCCATCCTCATTTCTGTCTGTCTGTCTGTCTGTCTGATCCCTGGAACTGCATATGGGCCACCATATAGTTGCTGGTAGTTGATCCCAGGTTCTCTGGAAGAGGAGACAACACTGTTAATTGTTGAGCCCATTCTTTGGCCCCACCCATCTTTAAATTTTTAGAAGTATACTTGAGTCTGTGTTTATGTACATCATATGCAGACCATAAGAGGTATTTAGATTCTCCAGAATCTCACACCCTTTTCTGGAGTGTCTGAAGACAGCTACAGTGTACTTATATCTAATAAATAAATAAATAAATAAATAAATAAATAAATAAATAAATAAATAAATAAATAAATTAATAAGTAAACATTTTTTCAAATGGATAAGAAAGAAAGAAAGACCAGGCAGGCCTGCCATCCTCATTTCTGTCTGTCTGTCTGTCTGTCTCTCTATATGATCCTTTGGAACTGAAGATAGGTCACCATATAGTTGCTGGTAGTTGATCCCAGGTTCTCTGGAAGAGGAGACAATGCTGTTAATTGTTGAGCCCTTTCAGTGGCCCCACCCATCTTTAAATTTTTAGAAGTATATCTGAGGCTGTGTTTATGTACATCATATGCAGACCATAAGATGGTTTTAGATTCTTCAGAATCTGACACCCTCTTCTGGAGTGTCTGTAGATAGCTACAGAGTACTTATATATAATAAATACATAAATAAATAAACATTTTTTTAAAAAGGACAAGAAAGAAAGAAAGACCTGGCAGGCCTGTCTTCCTTATCTCTGTCTGTCTGCCTGTCTGTCTGTCTGATCCTCTGGTACTGGATATGGGCCACCATATAGTTGCTGGTAGTCTATCCAAGGTTCTCTGGAAGAGGAGACAATGCTGTAAATTATTGAGCCCTTTCAGTGGCCCCACCCTTCATTAAATTTTTATAAGTATATCTGAGGCTGTGTTTATGTACATCATATTCAGACCATAAGAGTGATTTAGATTCTCCAGAAACTGACACCCACTTCTGGAGTGTCTGAAGACAGCTACAGTGTACGTAAATATAATAAATACATGAATAAATAAATAAATAAACATTTTTTAAAAAGGATAAGAAAGAAAGAAACACCAGGAAGTCCTGCCATCCTTATCTCTGTCTGTCTGTCTGTCTATCTATATGATCCTTTGGAACTGGAGATAGGCCACCATATAGTTGCTGGTAGTTGATCCCAGGTTCTCTGGAAGAGGAGACAATGCTGTTAATTGTTGAGCCCTTTCAGTGGCCCCACCCATCTTTAAATTTTTAGAAAGGTATGTGAGGCTGTGTTTATGTACATCATATGCAGACCATAAGAGGGATTTAGATTCTCCAGAATCTGACACCCTCTTCTGTATTTTTTGAAGACAGCTACAGTGTACTTATATCTAATAAATACATAAATTAATAAATAAATAAATAAATAAATAAATAAATAAATAAACATTTTTTTAAAAGGATAAGACAGAAACAAAGACCAGGCAAGCCTGCCACCCTTATCTCTGTCTGTCTGTCTGTCTGTGTGATACCCTAGAACTGGAGATGGGCCACCATATAGTTGCTGGTAGTTTATCCAAGGTTCTCTGGAAGAGGAGACAATGCTGTTAATTGTTGAGCCCTTTCAGTGGGCCCACCCATCTTTAAATTTTTAGAAGTATATGTGAGGCTGTGTTTATGTACATCATATGAAGACCATAAGAGGGATTTAGATTCTCCAGAAGATGAGACCCTCTTCTAGAGTGTCTGAAGACAGCTACAGTGTAATTATTTCTAATAAATAAATAAATAAATAAATAAATAAATAAATAAATAAATAAATAAATAAATATTTTTTAAAGTATAAGAAAGAAAGAAAGACCAGGCAGGCCTCCATCCTTATCTCTGTCTCTCTGTCTGTCTGTCTGATACCCTGGAACTGGAGATGGGCCACCATATAGTTGCTGGTAGTTTATCCAATGTTCTCTGGAAGAGGAGACAATGCTGTTAATTGTTGAGCCCTCTCAGTGGCCCCACCCATCTTTAAATTTTTAGAGGTAAATGTGAGGCTGTATTTATGTACATCATATGCAGACCATAAGAGTGATTTAAATTTTCCAGAATCTGACACCCTCTTCTGAAGTGTCTGAAGACAGCTACAGTGTACTTATATCTAATAAATACATAAATAAATAAATAAATAAATAAATAAATAAACATTTTTTAAACAGGATAAGTAAGAAAGAAAGACAAGGCAGGCCTGCCATCCTTATCTCTGTCTGTCTGTCTGTCTGATCCCTGGAACTGCATATGGGCCACCATATAGTTGCTGGTAGTTGATCCCAGGTTCTCTGGAAGAGGAGACAACACTGTTAATTGTTGAGCCCATTCTTTGGCCCCACCCATCTTTAAATTTTTAGAAGTATACTTGAGTCTGTGTTTATGTACATCATATGCAGACCATAAGAGGTATTTAGATTCTCGAGAATCTCACACCCTTTTCTGGAGTGTCTGAAGACAGCTACAGTGTACTTATATCTAATAAATAAATGAATTAATTAATTAATTAATTAATTAATTAATAAGTAAACATTTTTTCAAATGGATAAGAAAGAAAGAAAGACCAGGCAGAGCTGCCATCCTCATTTCTGTCTGTCTGTCTGTCTCTCTATATGATCCTTTGGAACTGAAGATAGGTCACCATATAGTTGCTGGTAGTTGATCCCAGGTTCTCTGGAAGAGGAGACAATGCTGTTAATTGTTGAGCCCTTTCAGTGGCCCCACCCATCTTTAAATTTTTAGAAGTATATCTGAGGCTGTGTTTATGTACATCATATGCAGACCATAAGATGGTTTTAGATTCTTCAGAATCTGACACCCTCTTCTGGAGTGTCTGTAGATAGCTACAGAGTACTTATATATAATAAATACATAAATAAATAAACATTTTTTTAAAAAGGACAAGAAAGAAAGAAAGACCTGGCAGGCCTGTCTTCCTTATCTCTGTCTGTCTGCCTGTCTGTCTGTCTGATCCTCTGGTACTGGATATGGGCCACCATATAGTTGCTGGTAGTCTATCCAAGGTTCTCTGGAAGAGGAGACAATGCTGTAAATTATTGAGCCCTTTCAGTGGCCCCACCCTTCATTAAATTTTTATAAGTATATCTGAGGCTGTGTTTATGTACATCATATTCAGACCATAAGAGTGATTTAGATTCTCCAGAAACTGACACCCTCTTCTGGAGTGTCTGAAGACAGATACAGTGTACGTAAATATAATAAATACATGAATAAATAAATAAATAAACATTTTTTAAAAAGGATAAGAAAGAAAGAAACACCAGGAAGTCCTGCCATCCTTATCTCTGTCTGTCTGTCTGTCTATCTATATGATCCTTTGGAACTGGAGATAGGCCACCATATAGTTGCTGGTAGTTGATCCCAGGTTCTCTGGAAGAGGAGACAATGCTGTTAATTGTTGAGCCCTTTCAGTGGCCCCACCCATCTTTAAATTTTTAGAAGGGTATGTGAGGCTGTGTTTATGTACATCATATGCAGACCATAAGAGGGATTTAGATTCTCCAGAATCTGACACCCTCTTCTGTATTTTCTGAAGACAGCTACAGTGTACTTATATCTAATAAATAAATAAATAAATAAATAAATAAATAAATAAATAAATAAATAAATAAACAAACATTTTTTAAAAAGGATAAGACAGAAAGAAAGACCAGGCAAGCCTGCCACCCTTATCTCTGTCTGTCTGTCTGTCTGTGTGATACCCTAGAACTGGAGATGGGCCACCATATAGTTGCTGGTAGTTTATCCAAGGTTCTCTGGAAGAGGAGACAATGCTGTTAATTGTTGAGCCCTTTCTGTGGCTCCACCCATCTTTAAAATTTTAGAAGTATATGTGAGGCTGTGATTATGTACATCATATGCAGACCATAAGAGGGATTTAGATTCTCCAGAATCTGACACCCTCTTCTGGAGTGTCTGAAGACAGCTACAGTTTACTTATATCTAATAAATACATAAATAAATAAATAAATAAATGAATAAATAAATAAATAAATAAATAAATAAACAAATAAAGAAATAAATAAACATTTTTTATAAGGATAAGAAAGAAAGAAAAATCAGGCTGTCCTGCCATCCTTATCTCTGTCTGTCTGTCTGTCTGTCTTATCCCCTGGAACTTGAGATGGGCCACCATATAGTTGCTGGTAGTTGATCCCACGTTCTCTGGAAGAAGAGACAATGCTGTTAATTGTTGAGCCCTTTCAGTGGGCCCACCCATCTTTAAATTTTTAGAAGTATATGTGAGGCTGTGTTTATGTACATCATATGAAGACCATAAGAGGGATTTAGATTCTCCAGAAGATGAGACCCTTTTCTAGAGTGTCTGAAGAAAGCTACAGTGTACTTATATCTAATAAATACATAAATAAAAATAAATAAATAAATAAATAAACATTTTTTCAACAGTATAATAAAGAAAGAAAGACCAGGCACGCCTGCCATCCTTATCTCTGTCTGTCTGTCTGTCTGTCTGATCCCCTGGAACTGGAGATGGGCCACCATATAGTTGCTGGTAGTTCATCCCAGGTTCTCTGGAAGAGGAGACAATGCTGTTAATTGTTGAGCCCTTTCAGTGGGCCCACCCATCTTTAAATTTTTAGAAGTATATGTGAGGCTGTGTTTATGTACATCATATGCAGACCATAAGAGGGATTTAGATTCTTCAGAATCTGACACCCTCTTCTGGAGTGTCTGAAGACAGCTACAGTGTACTTATATCTAAAAAATACATAAATAAATAAATAAACATTTTTTAAAAAGGATAAGAAAGAAAGAAAGACCAGGCAGGCCTGCCATCCTTATCTCTGTCTTTCTGTCTGTCTGTTTGTCTGTCTGATCCCCTGAAACTGGAGATGGGCCAACATATAGTTGCTGGTAGTTGATCCCAGGTTCTCTGGAAGAGGAGACAATCTGTTAATTGTTGGTTCCTTTCAGTGGCCCCAACCATCTTTAAATTTTTAGAAGAATATGTGAGGCTGTGTTTATGTACATCATATGCAGAACATAAATGGGATTTACGTTCTGCAGAATCAAACACCCTCTTCTAGAGACTCTGAAGATAGCTATAGTGTACTTATATCTAATAAATACATAAATATATAAATAAACCTTTTTTAAAATGATAAGAAAGAAAGAAAGACCAGGCAGGCCTGCCATCCTTATCTCTGTCTGTCTGTCTGTGTGTCTGTCTGATCCCCTGGAACTGGAGATGGGCCACCATATAATTACTGGTTATTGATCCCAGGTTCTCTGGAAGAGGAGACAATGCTGTTAATTGTTGATCCCTTTTAGTGGCCACACCCTTCATTAAATTTTTTAAAGTATATCTGAGGCTGTGTTTATGTACATCATATGCAGACCAGAAGATGGTTTTAGATTTTTCAGAATCTGACACCGTCTACTGGAGTGTCTGAAGACAGCTACAGTGTACTTATATCTAATAAATACATAAATAAATAAATTAATAAATAAATAAACATTTTTTATAAAGGATAAGAAAGAAAGAAAAATCAGGCAGGCCTGCCATCCGTATCTCTGTCTGTCTGTCTGTCTGTCTGAACCTTTGGAACTGGATATGGGCCACCATATAGTTGCTGGTAGTTGATCCCAGGTTCTCTGGAAGAGGAGACAATGATGTTAATTGTTAAGCCCTTTCAGTGGTCCCACCCATCTTTAAATTTTTAGAATTATACGTGAGGCTGTGTTTATGTACATCATATGCAGACCATAAGAGGGATTTAGATTCTCCAGAATCTGACACACTCTTCTGGAGTTTCTGAACAGCTACAGTGTACTTATATCTAATAAATACATAAATACATAAAAAAATAAATAAATAAACATTTTTTAAACAGGATAAGTAAGAAAGAAAGACATGGCAGGCCTGCCATCCTTATCTCTGTCTGTCTGTCTGTCTGTCTGATCCCCTGGAACTGCAGATGGGCCACCATATAGTTGCTGGTAGTTGATCCCAGGTTCTCTGGAAGTGGAGACAGTGATGGTAATTGTTGAGCCCTTTCAGTGGTCCCACCTTTCTTTAAATTTTTAGAAGTATATGTGAGGCTGTGTTTATGTACATCATATGCAGACCATAAGAGGGATTTAGATTCTCTAGAATCTGACACCCTATTCTGGAGTGTCTGAAGACGGCTACAGTGTACTTATATCTAATAAATACATAAATAAATAAATAAATAAATAAATAAATAAATAAATAAATAAATAAATAAACATTATTTAAACCAGATAAGAAAGAAAGAAAGACCAGGCAGGCCTGCCATCCTTATCTCTGTCTGTCTGTCTCTCTGTCTTTCTGATCCACTGGAACTGGATATGAGCCACCATATAGTTGCTGGTAGTTGATCCCAGGTTCTCTGGAAGATGAGACAATGCTGTTAATTTTTGAGCCCTCTCAGTGGCCCCACACATCTTTAAATTTTTAGAAGTATATGTGAGGCTGTGTTTATGTACCTCATATGCAGACCATAAGAGGGATTTAGATTGTCCAGAATCTGACACCCTCTTCTGGAGTGTCTGAAGACAGCTACAGTTTACTTATATCTAATAAATACATAAATAAATAAATAAGTAAACATTTTTTCAAAAGGATAAGAAAGAAAGAAAGACCAGGCAGTCCTGCCATCCTTATCTCTGTATGTCTGACTGTCTGTCTGTCTGATCCCCTGGAACTGGAGATGGGCCACAATATAGTTGCTGGTAGTTGAGCCGAGGTTCTCTGGAAGAGGAGACAATGCTGTTCATTGTTGAGCCCTTTCAATGCCCCCACCCATTTTTAAATATTTAGAACTGTATGTTAGGCTGTGTTTATGTACATCATATGCAGACCATAAGAGGGATTTAGATTCTACAGAACCAGACACCCACTTCTGGAGTGTCTAAGACAGCTACAGTGTACTTATATCTAATAAATACATGAATAAATAAATAAATAAACATTTTTTAAAAAGTATAAGAAAGAAAGAAAGACCAGGCAGGCCTGCCATCGATATCTCTGTCTGTGTGTCTGTCTGTCTGTCTGATCCCTGGGAACTGGAGATGAGCCACCATATAGTTGCTGGTAGTTGATCCCAGGTACTCTGGAAGAGGAGATAATGCTGTTAATTGTTGAGCCCTTTCAGTGGCCCCATCCTTCATTAAATTTTTTGAAGTATATCTGAGGCTGTGTTTATGTACATCATATGCAGACCAGAAGATGGTTTTAGATTTTTCAGAATCTGAAACCGTCTACTGGAGTGTCTGAAGACAGCTACAGTGTACTTATATCTAATAAATACATAAATAAATAAATTAATAAATAAATAAACATTTTTTATAAAGGATAAGAAAGAAAGAAAAATCAGGCAGGCCTGCCATCCTTATCTCTGTCTGTCTGTCTCTCTGTCTGAACCTTTGGAACTGGATAAGGGCCACCATATATTTGCTGTTAGTTTTTCCCAGGTTCTCTGGAAGAGGAGACAATGCTGTTCATTGTTGAGCCCTTTCAGTGGCCCCACCCATCTTTAAATGTTTAGAAGTATATGTGAGGCTGTGTTTATGTACATCATATGCAGACCATAAGAGGGATTTAGATTCTCCAGAATTGACACCCTTTTCTGGACTGTCTGAAGACAGCTACAGTGTACTTATATCTAATAAATACGTAAATAAATAAATAAATAAATAAATAAACATTTTTTAAACAGGATAAGTAAGAAAGAAAGACATGGCAGGCCTGCCATCCTTATCTCTGTCTGTCTGTCTGTCTGTCTGATCCCCTGGAACTGTAGATGGGCCACCATAAAGTTGCTGGTAGTTGATCCCAGGTTCTCTGGAAGAGGAGATAATGCTGTTAATTGTTGAGCCCTTTCAGTGGCCCCTCCCTTCATTAAATTTTAGAAGTATATCTGAGGCTGTGTTTATGTACATCATATGCAGACCATAAGATGGTTTTAGATTCTTCAGAATCTGACACCCTCTACTGGAGTGTCTGAAGACAGCTACAGTGTACTTATATCTAATAAATACATACATAAATAAATTAATAATTAAATAAACATTTTTTAAAAAGGATAAGAAAGAAAGAAAAATCAGGCAGGCCTGCCATCCTTATCACTGTCTGTCTGTCTGTCTGTCTGTCTGATCCTCTGGAACTGGATATGGGCCACCATATATTTGCTGGTAGTTTTTCCCAGGTTCTCTGGAAGAGGAGACAATGTTGTGAATTGTTGAGCCCTTTCAGTGGGCCCAACCATCTTTAAATTTTTATTGGTAAATGTGAGGCTGTATTTATGTACATCATATGCAGACCATAAGAGTGATTTAAATTCTCCAGAATCTGACACCCTCTTCTGGAGTGTCTGAAGACAGCTACAGTGTACTTATATCTAATAAATACATAAATAAATAAATAAATAAATAAATAAATAAATAAATAAACATTTTTTAAACAGGATAAGTAAGAAAGAAAGACCAGGCAGGCCTGCCATCCTTATCTCTGTCTGTCTGTCTGTCTGTCTGATCCCTGGAACTGCAGATGGGCCACCATATAGTTGCTGGTAGTTGATCCCAGGTTCTCTGGAAGAGGAGACAAGCTGTTAATGTTGAGCCCATTCTTTGGCCCCACCCATCTTTAAATTTTTGGAAGTATACTTGAGTCTGTGTTTATGTACATCATATGCAGACCATAAGAGGTATTTAGATTCTCCAGAATCTCACACCCTCTTCTGGAGTGTCTGAAGATAGCTACAGTGTACTTATATCTAATTAATTAATTAATTAATTAATTAATTAATAAGTAAACATTTTTTCAAATGGATAAGAAAGAAAGAAAGACCAGGCAGGCCTGCCATCCTCATTTCTGTCTGTCTGTCTGTCTCTCTATATGATCCTTTGGAACTGAAGATAGGCCACTATATAGTTGCTGGTAGTTGATCCCAGGTTCTCTGGAAGAGGAGACAATGCTGTTAATTGTTGAGCCCTTTCAGTGGCCCCACCCATCTTTAAATTTTTAGAAGTATATCTGAGGCTGTGTTTATGTACATCATATGCAGACCATAAGATGGTTTTAGATTCTTCAGAATCTGACACCCTCTTCTGGAGTGTCTGTAGATAGCTACAGAGTACTTATATATAATAAATACATAAATAAATAAACATTTTTTAAAAAGGACAAGAAAGAAAGAAAGACCTGGCAGGCCTGCCATTCTTATCTCTGTCTGTCTGTCTGTCTGTCTGTCTGATCCTCTGGTACTGGATATGGGCCACCATATAGTTGCTGGTAGTTTATCCAAGGTTCTCTGGAAGAGGAGACAATGCTGTAAATTATTGAGCCCTTTCAGTGGCCCCACCCTTCATTAAATTTTTATAAGTATATCTGAGGCTGTGTTTATGTACATCATATTCAGACCATAAGAGTGATTTAGATTCTCCAGAAACTGACACCCTCTTCTGGAGTGTCTGAAGACAGCTACAGTGTACGTAAATATAATAAATACATGAATAAATAAATAAATAAACATTTTTAAAAAGGATAAGAAAGAAAGAAACACCAGGAAGTCCTGCCATCCTTATCCACGTCTGTCTGTCTGTCTATCTATATGATCCTTTGGAACTGGAGATAGGCCACCATATAGTTGCTGGTAGTTGATCCCAGGTTCTCTGGAAGAGGAGACAATGCTGTTAATTGTTTAGCCCTTTCAGTGGCCCCACCCATCTTTAAATTTTTAGAAGGGTATGTGAGGCTGTGTTTATGTACATCATATGCAGACCATAAGAGGGATTTAAATTCTCCAGAATCTGACACCCTCTTCTGTATTTTCTGAAGACAGTTACAGTGTACTTATATCTAATAAATAAATAAATAAATAAATAAATAAATAAATAAATAAATAAATAAATAAATTAACATTTTTTAAAAAGGATAAGACAGAAAGAAAGACCAGGCAAGCCTGCCACCCTTATCTCTGTCTGTCTGTCTGTCTGTCTGTGTGATACCCTAGAACTGGAGATGGGCCACCATATAGTTGCTGGTAGTTTATCCAAGGTTCTCTGGAAGAGGAGACAATGCTGTTAATTGTTGAGCCCTTTCTGTGGCCCCACCCATCTTTAAAATTTTAGAAGTATATGTGAGGCTGTGTTTATGTACATCATATGCAGACCATAAGAGGGATTTAGATTCTCCAGAATCTGACACACTCTTCTGGAGTGTCTGAAGACAGCTACAGTGTACTTATATTAAATAAATAAATAAATAAATAAATAAATAAATAAATAAATAAATAAACATTTTTTAAACAGTATAAGAAAGAAAGAAAAACCAGGCAGGCCTGCCATCATATCTCTGTCTGTTTTTCTGTCTGTCTACAGTCTGTCTGATCCCCTTGGACTCGAGATGGGCCACCATATAGTTGCTGGTAGTTGATCCCAGGTTCTCTGGAAGAGGAGACAATGCTGTTAATTTTTGAGCCCTTTCAGTGGCCCCACCCATCTTTAAATTTTTAGAAGTATATGTGAGGCTGTGTTCATGTACATCATATGCAGACCATAAGAGGGATATAGATTCTCCAGAATCTGACACCCTCTTCTGGAGAGTCTGAAGACAGCTACAGTGTACTTATATCTGATAAATAAATAAATAAATAAATAAATAAATAAATAAATAAATAAACAAATAAACAAATAAATAAACATTTTTTAAAAGGATAAGAAAGAAAGAAAAATCAGGCAGGCCTGCCATCCTTATCTCTGTCTGTCTGTCTGTCTGTCTTATCCCCTGGAACTTGAGATGGGCCACCATATAGTTGCTGGTAGTTGATCCCAAGTTCTCTGGAAGAAGAGACAATGCTGTTAATTGTTGAGCCCTTTCAGTGGGCCCACCCATCTTTAAATTTTTAGAAGTATATGTGAGGCTGTGTTTATGTACATCATATGAAGACCATAAGAAAGATTTAGATTCTCCAGAAGATGAGACCCTCTTCTAGAGTGTCTGAAGACAGCTACAGTGTACTTATTTCTAATAAATACATAAATAAATAAATAAATAAATAAATAAATAAATAAATAAATAAACATTTTTTTAAAGTATAAGAAAGAAAGAAAGACCAGGCAGGCCTCCATCCTTATCTCTGTCTCTCTGTCTGTCTGTCTGATACCCTGAAACTGGAGATGGGCCACCATATAGTTGCTGGTAGTTTATCCAATGTTCTCTGGAAGAGGAGACAATGCTGTTAATTGTTGAGCCCTCTCAGTGGCCCCACCCATCTTTAAATTTTTAGAGGTAAATGTGAGGCTGTATTTATGTACATCATATGCAGACCATAAGAGTGATTTAAATTCTCCAGAATCTGACACCCTCTTCTGGAGTGTCTGAAGACAGCTACTGTGTACTTATATCTAATAAATACATAAATATATAAATAAATAAACATTTTTTAAACAGGATAAGTAAGAAAGAAAGACCAGGCAGGCCTGCCATCCTTATCTCTGTCTGTCTGTCTGTCTGTCTGATCCCTGGAACTGCAGATGGGCCACCATATAGTTGCTGGTAGTTGATCCCAGGTTCTCTGGAAGAGGAGACAACGCTGTTAATTGTTGAGCCCATTCTTTGGCCCCACCCATCTTTAAATTTTTAGAAGTATACTTGAGTCTGTGTTTATGTACATCATATGCAGACCATAAGAGGTATTTAGATTCTCCTGAATCTCACACCCTCTTCTGGAGTGTCTGAAGACAGCTACAGTGTACTTATATCTAATAAATAAATAAATAAATTAATTAATTAATTAATTAATTAATTAATTAATAAGTAAATATTTTTCAAATGGATAAGAAAGAAAGAAAGACCAGGCAGGCCTGCCATCCTCATTTCTGTCTGTCTATCTGTCTCTCTATATGATCCTTTGGAACTGAAGATAGGTCACCATATAGTTGCTGGTAGTTGATCCCAGGTTCTCTGGAAGAGGAGACAATGCTGTTAATTGTTGAGCCCTTTCAGTGGCCCCACCCATCTTTAAATTTTTAGAAGTATATCTGAGGCTGTGTTTATGTACATCATATGCAGACCATAAGATGGTTTTAGATTCTTCAGAATCTGACACCCTCTTCTGGAGTGTCTGTAGATAGCTACAGAGTACTTATATATAATAAATACATAAATAAATAAACATTTTTTAAAAAGGACAAGAAAGAAAGAAAGACCTGGCAGGCCTGCCATCCGTATCTCTGTCTGTCTGCCTGTCTGTCTGTCTGATCCTCTGGTACTGGATATGGGCCACCATATAGTTGCTGGTAGTTTATCCAAGGTTCTCTGGAATGTGGAGACAATGCTGTAAATTATTGAGCCCTTTCAGTGGCCCAACCCTTCATTAAATTTTTATAAGTATATCTGAGGCTGTGTTTATGTACATCATATTCAGACCATAAGAGTGATTTAGATTCTCCAGAAACTGACACCCTCTTCTGCAGTGTCTGAAGACAGCTACAGTGTACGTAAATATAATAAATACATGAATAAATAAATAAATAAACATTTTTTTAAAAAGGATAAGAAAGAAAGAAACACCAGGAAGTCCTGCCATCCTTATCTCTGTCTGTCTGTCTGTCTATCTATATGATCCTTTGGAACTGGAGATAGGCCACCATATAGTTGCTGGTAGTTGATCCCAGGTTCTCTGGAAGAGGAGACAATGCTGTTAATTGTTGAGCCCTTTCAGTGGCCCCACCCATCTTTAAATTTTTAGAAGGGTATGTGAGGCTGTGTTTATGTACATCATATGCAGACCATAAGAGGGATTTAGATTCTCCAGAATCTGACACCCTCTTCTGTATTTTCTGAAGACAGCTACAGTGTACTTATATCTAATAAATACATAAATAAATAAATAAATAAATAAATAAATAAATAAATAAATAAACATTTTTTAAAAAGGATAAGACAGAAAGAAAGACCAGGCAAGCCTGCCACCCTTATCTCTGTCTGTCTGTCTGTCTGTGTGATACCCTAGAACTGGAGATGGGCCACCATATAGTTGCTGGTAGTTTATCCAAGGTTCTCTGGAAGAGGAGACAATGCTGTTAATTGTTGAGCCCTTTCTGTGGCTCCACCAATCTTTAAAATTTTAGAAGTATATGTGAGGCTGTGTTTATGTACATCATATGCAGACCATAAGAGGGATTTAGATTCTCCAGAATCTGACACCCTCTTCTGGAGTGTCTGAAGACAGCTACAGTTTACTTATATCTAATAAATACATAAATAAATAAATAAATGAATAAATAAAGAAATAAATAAATAAATAAACATTTTTTTAAAAGGATAAGTAAGTAAGAAAGACCGGGCAGGCCTGCCACCCTTATCTCTGTCTGTCTGTCTGTCTGTCTGTCTGATACCCTGGAACTGTAGATGGGCCACCATAATGTTGCTGGTAGTTGATCCCAGGTTCTCTGGAAGAGGATACAATGCTGTTAATTGTTGAGCCCTTTCAGTGGCGCCACCCATCTTTAAATATTTAGAAGTATATGTGAGGCTGTGTTTATGTACATCTTATGCAGACCATAAATGTGATTTAGATTCTCCAGAATCTGACACCCTCTTCTGGAGTGTCTGAAGACAGCTACAGTGTACTTATATTAAATAAATAAATAAATAAATAAATAAATAAATAAATAAATAAATAAATAAACATTTTTAAAACAGGATAAGAAAGAAAGAAAGACCAGGCAGGCCTGCCATCCTTATCTCTGTCTGTCTTTCTGTCTGTCTACAGTCTGTCTGATCCCCTTGGACTCGAGATGGGCCACCATATAGTTGCTGGTAGTTGATCCCAGGTTCTCTGGAAGAGGAGACAATGCTGTTAATTTTTGAGCCCTTTCAGTGGCCCCACCCATCTTTAAATTTTTAGAAGTATATGTGAGGCTGTGTTCATGTACATCATATGCAGACCATAAGAGGGATATAGATTCTCCAGAATCTGACACCCTCTTCTGGAGAGTCTGAAGACAGCTACAGTGTACTTATATCTCATAAATAAATAAATAAATAAATAAATAAATAAATAAATAAACAAATAAACAAATAAATAAACATTTTTTTATAAGGATAAGAAAGAAAGAAAAATCAGGCAGGCCTGCAATCCTTATCTCTGTCTGTCTGTCTGTCTGTCTTATCCCCTGGAACTTGAGATGTGCCACCATATAGTTGCTGGTAGTTGATCCCACGTTCTCTGGAAGAAGAGACAATGCTGTTAATTGTTGAGCCCTTTCAGTGGGCCCACCCATCTTTAAATTTTTAGAAGTATATGTGAGGCTGTGTTTATGTACATCATATGAAGACCATAAGAGGGATTTAGATTCTCCAGAAGATGAGACCCTCTTCTAGAGTGTCTGAAGACAGCTACAGTGTACTTATATCTAATAAATACATAAATAAAAATAAATAAATAAATAAATAAACATTTTTTCAACAGTATAATAAAGAAAGAAAGACCAGGCACGCCTGCCATCCTTATCTCTGTCTGTCTGTCTGTCTGTCTGATCCCCTGGAACTGGAGATGGGCCACCATATAGTTGCTGGTAGTTCATCCCAGGTTCTCTGGAAGAGGAGACAATGCTGTTAATTGTTGAGCCCTTTCTTTAGTGACCCCACCCATCTTTAAATTTTTAGAAGTATATGTGAGGCTGTGTTTATGTACATCATATGCAGACCATAAGAGGGATTTAGATTCTCCAGAATCTGACACCCTCTTCTGGAGTGTCTGAAGACAGCTACAGTGTACTTATATCTAAAAAATACATAAATAAATAAATAAACATTTTTTAAAAAGGATAAGAAAGAAAGAAAGACCAGGCAGGCCTGCCATCCTTATCTCTGTCTTTCTGTCTGTCTGTTTGTCTGTCTGATCCCCTGAAACTGGAGATGGGCCAACATATAGTTGCTGGTAGTTGATCCAAGGTTCTCTGGAAGAGGAGACAATGCTGTTAATTGTTGGTTCCTTTCAGTGGCCCCAACCATCTTTAAATTTTTAGAAGAATATGTGAGGCTGTGTTTATGTACATCATATGC
The DNA here is from genome assembly GCF_978045245.1 of Mus caroli. Taxonomy (NCBI): domain Eukaryota; kingdom Metazoa; phylum Chordata; class Mammalia; order Rodentia; family Muridae; genus Mus; species Mus caroli. Next base: position 7,576,717 of record NW_028227278.1, read on the forward strand.
AGAACATAAATGGGATTTACGTTCTGCAGAATCAAACACCCTCTTCTGGAGACTCTGAAGATAGCTATAGTGTACTTATATCTAATAAATACATAAATAAATAAATAAACCTTTTTTAAAATGATAAGAAAGAAAGAAAGACCAGGCAGGCCTGCCATCCTTATCTCAGTCTGTCTGTCTGTGTGTCTGTCCGATCCCCTGGAACTGGAGATGGGCCACCATATAATTACTGGTTATTGATCCCAGGTTCTCTGGAAGAGGAGACAATGCTGTTAATTGTTGATCCCTTTTAGTGGCCACACCCTTCATTAAATTTTTTAAAGTATATCTGAGGCTGTGTTTATGTACATCATATGCAGACCAGAAGATGGTTTTAGATTTTTCAGAATCTGACACCGTCTACTGGAGTGTCTGAAGACAGCTACAGTGTACTTATATCTAATAAATACATAAATAAATAAATTAATAAATAAATAAACATTTTTTATAAAGGATAAGAAAGAAAGAAAAATCAGGCAGGCCTGCCATCCGTATCTCTGTCTGTCTGTCTGTCTGTCTGAACCTTTGGAACTGGATATGGGCCACCATATAGTTGCTGGTAGTTGATCCCAGGTTCTCTGGAAGAGGAGACAATGATGTTAATTGTTAAGCCCTTTCAGTGGTCCCACCCATCTTTAAATTTTTAGAATTATACGTGAGGCTGTGTTTATGTACATCATATGCAGACCATAAGAGGGATTTAGATTCTCCAGAATCTGACACACTCTTCTGGAGTGTCTGAACAGCTCCAGTGTACTTATATCTAATAAATACATAAATACATAAAAAAATAAATAAATAAACATTTTTTAAACAGGATAAGTAAGAAAGAAAGACCTGGCAGGCCTGCCATCCTTATCTCTGTCTGTCTGTCTGTCTGTCTGATCCCCTGGAACTGCAGATGGGCCACCATATAGTTGCTGGTAGTTGATCCCAGGTTCTCTGGAAGTGGAGACAGTGATGGTAATTGTTGAGCCCTTTCAGTGGTCCCACCTTTCTTTAAATTTTTAGAAGTATATGTGAGGCTGTGTTTATGTACATCATATGCAGACCATAAGAGGGATTTAGATTCTCTAGAATCTGACACCCTCTTCTGGAGTGTCTGAAAACGGCTACAGTGTACTTATATCTAATAAATACATAAATAAATAAATAAATAAATAAATAAATAAATAAATAAATAAATAAACATTTTTTATAAAGGATAAGAAATAAAGAAAGACCAGGCAGGCCTGCCATCCTTATCTCTGTCTGTCTGTCTCTCTGTCTTTCTGATCCACTGGAACTGGAGATGAGCCACCATATAGTTGCTGGTAGTTGATCCCAGGTTCTCTGGAAGATGAGACAATGCTGTTAATTTTTGAGCCCTCTCAGTGGCCCCACACATCTTTAAATTTTTAGAAGTATACATGAGTCTGTGTTTATGTACATCATATGCAGGCCATAAGAGGGATTTAGATTCTCCAGAATCTGACACCCTCTTCTGGAGTGTCTGAAGACAGCTACAGTTTACTTATATCTAATAAATACATAAATAAATAAATAAGTAAACATTTTTTCAAAAGGATAAGAAAGAAAGAAAGACCAGGCAGTCCTGCCATCCTTATCTCTGTATGTCTGACTGTCTGTCTGTCTGATCCCCTGGAACTGGAGATGGGCCACCATATAGTTGCTGGTAGTTGAGCCGAGGTTCTCTGGAAGAGGAGACAATGCTGTTCATTGTTGAGCCCTTTCAATGGCCCCACCCATTTTTAAATATTTAGAACTGTATGTTAGGCTGTGTTTATGTACATCATATGCAGACCATAAGAGGGATTTAGATTCTACAGAACCAGACACCCACTTCTGGAGTGTCTAAGACAGCTACAGTGTACTTATATCTAATAAATACATGAATAAATAAATAAATAAACATTTTTTAAAAAGTATAAGAAAGAAAGAAAGACCAGGCAGGCCTGCCATCGATATCTCTGTCTGTGTGTCTGTCTGTCTGTCTGATCCCTGGGAACTGGAGATGAGCCACCATATAGTTGCTGGTAGTTGATCCCAGGTTCTCTGGAAGAGGAGATAATGCTGTTAATTGTTGAGCCCTTTCAGTGGCCCCATCCTTCATTAAATTTTTTGAAGTATATCTGAGGCTGTGTTTATGTACATCATATGCAGACCAGAAGATGGTTTTAGATTTTTCAGAATCTGAAACCGTCTACTGGAGTGTCTGAAGACAGCTACAGTGTACTTATATCTAATAAATACATAAATAAATAAATTAATAAATAAATAAACATTTTTTATAAAGGATAAGAAAGAAAGAAAAATCAGGCAGGCCTGCCATCCTTATCTCTGTCTGTCTGTCTCTCTGTCTGAACCTTTGGAACTGGATAAGGGCCACCATATATTTGCTGTTAGTTTTTCCCAGGTTCTCTGGAAGAGGAGACAATGCTGTTCATTGTTGAGCCCTTTCAGTGGCCCCACCCATCTTTAAATGTTTAGAAGTATATGTTAGGCTGTGTTTATGTACATCATATGCAGACCATAAGAGGGATTTAGATTCTCCAGAATTGACACCCTTTTCTGGACTGTCTGAAGACAGCTACAGTGTACTTATATCTAATAAATACGTAAATAAATAAATAAATAAATAAACATTTTTAAACAGGATAAGTAAGAAAGAAAGACATGGCAGGCCTGCCATCCTTATCTCTGTCTGTCTGTCTGTCTGTCTGATCCCCTGGAACTGTAGATGGGCCACCATAAAGTTGCTGGTAGTTGATCCCAGGTTCTCTGGAAGAGGAGATAATGCTGTTAATTGTTGAGCCCTTTCAGTGGCCCCTCCCTTCATTAAATTTTAGAAGTATATCTGAGGCTGTGTTTATGTACATCATATGCAGACCATAAGATGGTTTTAGATTCTTCAGAATCTGACACCCTCTACTGGAGTGTCTGAAGACAGCTACAGTGTACTTATATCTAATAAATACATACATAAATAAATTAATAATTAATTAACATTTTTTAAAAAGGATAAGAAAGAAAGAAAAATCAGGCAGGCCTGCCATCCTTATCACTGTCTGTCTGTCTGTCTGTCTGTCTGATCCTCTGGAACTGGATATGGGCCACCATATATTTGCTGGTAGTTTTTCCCAGGTTCTCTGGAAGAGGAGACAAGCTGTTAATTGTTGAGCCCATTCTTTGGCCCCACCCATCTTTAAATTTTTAGAAGTATACTTGAGTCTGTGTTTATGTACATCATATGCAGACCATAAGAGGTATTTAGATTCTCCAGAATCTCACACCCTCTTCTGGAGTGTCTGAAGACAGCTACAGTGTACTTATATCTAATAAATAAATAAATTAATTAATTAATTAATAAGTAAACATTTTTTCAAATGGATAAGAAAGAAAGAAAGACCAGGCAGGCCTGCCATCCTCATTTCTGTCTGTCTGTCTGTCTCTCTATATGATCCTTTGGAACTGAAGATAGGCCACTATATAGTTGCTGGTAGTTGATCCCAGGTTCTCTGGAAGAGGAGACAATGCTGTTAATTGTTGAGCCCTTTCAGTGGCCCCACCCATCTTTAAATTTTTAGAAGTATATCTGAGGCTGTGTTTATGTACATCATATGCAGACCATAAGATGGTTTTAGATTCTTCAGAATCTGACACCCTCTTCTGGAGTGTCTGTAGATAGCTACAGAGTACTTATATATAATAAATACATAAATAAATAAACATTTTTTAAAAAGGACAAGAAAGAAAGAAAGACCTGGCAGGCCTGCCATTCTTATCTCTGTCTGTCTGTCTGTCTGTCTGTCTGATCCTCTGGTACTGGATATGGGCCACCATATAGTTGCTGGTAGTTTATCCAAGGTTCTCTGGAAGAGGAGACAATGCTGTAAATTATTGAGCCCTTTCAGTGGCCCCACCCTTCATTAAATTTTTATAAGTATATCTGAGGCTGTGTTTATGTACATCATATTCAGACCATAAGAGTGATTTAGATTCTCCAGAAACTGACACCCTCTTCTGGAGTGTCTGAAGACAGCTACAGTGTACGTAAATATAATAAATACATGAATAAATAAATAAATAAACATTTTTTAAAAAGGATAAGAAAGAAAGAAACACCAGGAAGTCCTGCCATCCTTATCTCTGTCTGTCTGTCTGTCTATCTATATGATCCTTTGGAACTGGAGATAGGCCACCATATAGTTGCTGGTAGTTGATCCCAGGTTCTCTGGAAGAGGAGACAATGCTGTTAATTGTTTAGCCCTTTCAGTGGCCCCACCCATCTTTAAATTTTTAGAAGGGTATGTGAGGCTGTGTTTATGTACATCATATGCAGACCATAAGAGGGATTTAGATTCTCCAGAATCTGACACCCTCTTCTGTATTTTCTGAAGACAGCTACAGTGTACTTATATCTAATAAATACATACATAAATAAATAAATAAATAAATAAATAAATAAATAAATAAATAAATAAATAAATAAATAAACATTTTTTGAAAAGGATAAGACAGAAAGAAAGACCAGGCAAGCCTGCCACCCTTATCTCTGTCTGTCTGTCTGTCTGTGTGATACCCTAGAACTGGAGATGGGCCACCATATAGTTGCTGGTAGTTTATCCAAGGTTCTCTGGAAGAGGAGACAATGCTGTTAATTGTTGAGCCCTTTCTGTGGCCCCACCCATCTTTAAAATTTTAGAAGTATATGTGAGGCTGTGTTTATGTACATCATATGCAGACCATAAGAGGGATTTAGATTCTCCAGAATCTGACACCCTCTTCTGGAGTGTCTGAAGACAGCTACAGTTTACTTATATCTAATAAATACATAAATAAATAAATAAATAAATAAATGAATGAATAAATAAATAAATAAACATTTTTTTAAAGTATAAGAAAGAAAGAAAGACCAGGCAGGCCTCCATCCTTATCTCTGTCTCTCTGTCTGTCTGTCTGATACCCTGGAACTGGAGATGGGCCACCATATAGTTGCTGGTAGTTTATCCAATGTTATCTGGAAGAGGAGACAATGCTGTTAATTGTTGAGCCCTCTCTGTGGCCCCACCCATCTTTAAATATTTAGAGGTAAATGTGAGGCTGTATTTATGTACATCATATGCAGACCATAAGAGTGATTTAAATTCTCCAGAATCTGAAACCCTCTTCTGGAGTGTCTGAAGACAGCTACAGTGTACTTATATCTAATAAATACATAAATATATAAATAAATAAATAAATAAACATTTTTTAAACAGGATAAGTAAGAAAGAAAGACCAGGCAGTCCTGCCATCCTTATTTCTGTCTGTCTGTCTGTCTGTCTGATCCCTGGAACTGCAGATGGGCCACCATATAGTTGCTGGTAGTTGATCCCAGGTTCTCTGGAAGAGGTGACAACGCTGTTAATTGTTGAGCCCATTCTTTGGCCCCACCCATCTTTAAATTTTTAGAAGTATACTTGAGTCTGTGTTTATGTACATCATATGCAGACCATAAGAGGTATTTAGATTCTCCTGAATCTCACACCCTCTTCTGGAGTGTCTGAAGACAGCTACAGTGTACTTATATCTAATAAATAAATAAATAAATAAATAAATTAATTAATTAATAAGTAAACATTTTTTCAAATGGATAAGAAAGAAAGAAAGACCAGGCAGGCCTGCCATCCTCATTTCTGTCTGTCTGTCTGTCTCTCTATATGATCCTTTGGAACTGAAGATAGGTCACCATATAGTTGCTGGTAGTTGATCCCAGGTTCTCTGGAAGAGGAGACAATGCTGTTAATTGTTGAGCCCTTTCAGTGGCCCCACCCATCTTTAAATTTTTAGAAGTATATCTGAGGCTGTGTTTATGTACATCATATGCAGACCATAAGATGGTTTTAGATTCTTCAGAATCTGACACCCTCTTCTGGAGTGTCTGTAGATAGCTACAGAGTACTTATATATAATAAATACATAAATAAATAAACATTTTTTAAAAAGGACAAGAAAGAAAGAAAGACCTGGCAGGCCTGCCATCCTTATCTCTGTCTGTCTGCCTGTCTGTCTGTCTGATCCTCTGGTACTGGATATGGGCCACCATATAGTTGCTGGTAGTTTATCCAAGGTTCTCTGGAAGAGGAGACAATGCTGTAAATTATTGAGCCCTTTCAGTGGCCCCACCCTTCATTAAATTTTTATAAGTATATCTGAGGCTGTGTTTATGTACATCATATTCAGACCATAAGAGTGATTTAGATTCTCCAGAAACTGACACCCTCTTCTGGAGTGTCTAAAGACAGCTACAGTGTACGTAAATATAATAAATACATGAATAAATAAATAAATAAACATTTTTTAAAAATGATAAGAAAGAAAGAAACACCAGGAAGTCCTGCCATCCTTATCTCTGTCTGTCTGTCTGTCTATCTATATGATCCTTTGGAACTGGAGATAGGCCACCATATAGTTGCTGGTAGTTGATCCCAGGTTCTCTGGAAGAGGAGACAATGCTGTTAATTGTTGAGCCCTTTCAGTGGCCCCACCCATCTTTAAATTTTTAGAAGGGTATGTGAGGCTGTGTTTATGTACATCATATGCAGACCATAAGAGGGATTTAGATTCTCCAGAATCTGACACCCTCTTCTGTATTTTCTGAAGACAGCTACAGTGTACTTATATCTAATAAATACATAAATAAATAAATAAATAAATAAATAAATAAATAAATAAATAAATAAATAAACATTTTTTAAAAAGGATAAGACAGAAAGAAAAACCATGCAAGCCTGCCACCCTTATCTCTGTCTGTCTGTCTGTCTGTGTGATACCCTAGAACTGGAGATGGGCCACCATATAGTTGCTGGTAGTTTATCCAAGGTTCTCTGGAAGAGGAGACAATGCTGTTAATTGTTGAGCCCTTTCTGTGGCTCCACCCATCTTTAAAATTTTAGAAGTATATGTGAGGCTGTGTTTATGTACATCATATGCAGACCATAAGAGGGATTTAGATTCTCCAGAATCTGACACCCTCTTCTGGAGTGTCTGAAGACAGCTACAGTTTACTTATATCTAATAAATACATAAATAAATAAATAAATAAATAAATGAATAAATAAATAAATAAATAAATAAACATTTTTTTAAAAGGATAAGAAAGTAAGAAAGACCGGGCAGGCCTGCCACCCTTATCTCTGTCTGTCTGTCTGTCTGTCTGTCTGATACCCTGGAACTGTAGATGGGCCACCATAGTGTTGCTGGTAGTTGATCCCAGGTTCTCTGGAAGAGGATACAATGCTGTTAATTGTTGAGCCCTTTCAGTGGCGCCACCCATCTTTAAAATTTTAGAAGTATATGTGAGGCTGTGTTTATGTACATCATATGCAGACCATAAGAGGGATTTAGATTCTCCAGAATCTGACACCCTCTTCTGGAGTGTCTGAAGACAGCTACAGTTTACTTATATCTAATAAATACATAAATAAATAAATAAATAAATAAATGAATAAATAAATAAATAAATAAATAAACATTTTTTTAAAAGGATAAGAAAGTAAGAAAGACCGGGCAGGACTGCCACCCTTATCTCTGTCTGTCTGTCTGTCTGTCTGTCTGATACCCTGGAACTGTAGATGGGCCACCGTAGTGTTGCTGGTAGTTGATCCCAGGTTCTCTGGAAGAGGATACAATGCTGTTAATTGTTGAGCCCTTTCAGTGGCGCCACCCATCTTTAAATATTTAGAAGTATATGTGAGGCTGTGTTTATGTACATCTTATGCAGACCATAAATGTGATTTAGATTCTCCAGAATCTGACACGATCTTCTGGAGTGTCTGAAGACAGCTACAGTGTACTTATATTAAATAAATAGATAAATAAATAAATAAATAAATAAATAAATAAATAAATAAATAAACATTTTTTAAACAGGATAAGAAAGAAAGAAAGACCAGGCAGGCCTGCCATCCTTATCTCTGTCTGTCTTTCTGTCTGTCTACAGTCTGTCTGATCCCCTTGGACTCGAGATGGGCCACCATATAGTTGCTGGTAGTTGATCCCAGGTTCTCTGGAAGAGGAGACAATGCTGTTAATTTTTGAGCCCTTTCAGTGGCCCCACCCATCTTTAAATTTTTAGAAGTATATGTGAGGCTGTGTTCATGTACATCATATGCAGACCATAAGAGGGATATAGATTCTCCAGAATCTGACACCCTCTTCTGGAGAGTCTGAAGACAGCTACAGTGTACTTATATCTGATAAATAAATAAATAAATAAATAAATAAATAAATAAACAAATAAACAAATAAATAAACATTTTTTTATAAGGATAAGAAAGAAAGAAAAATCAGGCAGGCCTGCCATCCTTATCTCTGTCTGTCTGTCTGTCTGTCTTATCCCCTGGAACTTGACATGGGCCACCATATAGTTGCTGGTAGTTGATCCCACGTTCTCTGGAAGAAGAGACAATGCTGTTAATTGTTGAGCCCTTTCAGTGGGCCCACCCATCTTTAAATTTTTAGAAGTATATGTGAGGCTGTGTTTATGTACATCATATGAAGACCATAAGAGGGATTTAGATTCTCCAGAAGATGAGACCCTCTTCTAGAGTGTCTGAAGACAGCTACAGTGTACTTATATCTAATAAATACATAAATAAAAATAAATAAATAAATAAATAAACATTTTTTCAACAGTATAATAAAGAAAGAAAGACCAGGCACGCCTGCCATCCTTATCTCTGTCTGTCTGTCTGTCTATCTGATACCCTGGAACTGGAGATGGGCCACCATATAGTTGCTGGTAGTTCATCCCAGGTTCTCTGGAAGAGGAGACAATGCTGTTAATTGTTGAGCCCTTTCTTTAGTGACCCCACCCATCTTTAAATTTTTAGAAGTATATGTGAGGCTGTGTTATGTACATCATATGCAGACCATAAGAGGGATTTAGATTCTCCAGAATCTGAGACCCTCTTCTGGAGTGTCTGAAGACAGCTACAGTGTACTTATATCTAAAAAATACATAAATAAATAAATAAACATTTTTTAAAAAGGATAAGAAAGAAAGAAAGACCAGGCAGGCCTGCCATCCTTATCTCTGTCTTTCTGTCTGTCTGTTTGTATGTCTGATCCCCTGAAACTGGAGATGGGCCAACATATAGTTGCTGGTAGTTGATCCCAGGTTCTCTGGAAGAGGAGACAATGCTGTTAATTGTTGGTTCCTTTCAGTGGCCCCAACCATCTTTAAATTTTTAGAAGAATATGTGAGGCTGTGTTTATGTACATCATATGCAGAACATAAATGGGATTTAACTTCTGCAGAATCAAACACCATCTTCTGGAGTGTCTGAAGATAGCTATAGTGTACTTATATCTAATAAATACATAAATAAATAAATAAACATTTTTTTAAAAGTATAAGAAAGAAAGAAAGACCAGGCAGGCCTGCCATCCTTATCTCTGTCTGTCTGTCTGTGTGTCTGTCTGATCCCCTGGAACTGGAGATGGGCCACCATATAATTACTGGTTATTGATCCCAGGTTCTCTGGAAGAGGAGACAATGCTGTTAATTGTTGATCCCTTTTAGTGGCCCCACCCATCTTTAAATTTTTAGAAGTATATGTGAGGCTGTGTTTATGTACATCATATGCAGACCATAAGAGGGATTTAGATTTTCCAGAATCTGACAACCTCTTCTGGAGTGTCTGAAGACTAGTATTGTGTACTTATATCTAATAAATACATTAAAAATAAATAAATAAATAAATAAATAAATAAATAAATAAAAATAAATAAATAAACATTTTTTTTAAACGAAGAAGAAAGGAAGAAAGACCATGCAGGCCTGCCATCCTTATCACTTTCTGTCTGTCTGTCTGTCTGTCTGATCCCCTGTAACTGGAGATGGGACACCATATAGTTGCTGGTAGTTGATCCCAGGTTCTCTGGAAAAGGAGACAATGCTGTTAATTGTTGAGCCCTTTCAGTGGCCCCACCCATCTTTAAATTTTTAGAAGTATATGTGAGGCTATGTTTATGTACATCAAATGCAGACCATAAGAGGGATTTAGATTCTCCAGCATATGACACCCTCTTCTGGAGTGTCTGAAGACAGCTACAGTGTACTTATGTCTAATAAATACATAAATAAACAAATAAACATTTTTAAATAAGGATAATAAAGAAAGAAAATCCAGGCAGGCCTTCCATCTTTATATCTGTCTGTCTGTCTGTCTGTCTGATTCCCTGAAACTGGAGATGGGCCACCATATAGTTGCTGGTAGTTGAACCAGGTTCTCTGGAAGAGGAGACAATGCTGTTAATTGTTGAGCCCTTTCAGTGGCCCCACACATCTTTAAATTTTTAGAAATATATGTGAGGCTGTGTTATGTACATCATATGCAGACCATAAGAGGTATTTAGATTCTCCAGAATCTGATACCCTCTTCTGGAGTGTCTGAAGACAGCTACAATGTACTTATATCTAATAAATAAATAAATAAATAAATAAATAAATAAATAAATAAATAAATAAATAAACATTTTTTAAAAAGGATAAGAAAAAAAGAAAGACTAGCAGGCCTGCCATCCTTATGTCTGTCTGTCTGTCTGTCTGTCTGATCCCCTGGAAGTGGAGATGGGCCACCACATAGTTGCTGGTAGTTTAATCCCAGGTTCTCTGGAAGAGGAGACAATGCTGTTAATTGTTGAGCCCTTTCAGTGGCCCCACACATCTTTAAATTTTTAGAAGTATATGTGACGCTGTGTTTATGTACATTGTATGTAGACCATAAGAGGGATTTATATTCTCCAGAATCTGATACCCTCTTCTGGAGTGTCTGAAGACAGCTACAGTGTACTTATATCTAATAAATACATAAATAAATAAATAAACATGTTTTAAAAAGGATAAGAAAGAAAGAAAAACCAGGCAGGCCTGCCATCCTTGTCTGTCTGTCTGTCTGTCTGTCTCTCTGATCCCCTGGATCTGGAGATGGGCCACCATATAGTTGCTGGTAGTTGATCCCAGGTTCTCTGGAAGAGGAGACAATGCTGTTAATTGTTGAGCCCTCACAGTGGCCCCACCCATCTTTAAATTTTTAGAAATAAATGTGAAGCTGTTTTTATGTACATCATATGCATATCATAAGAGGGACTTAGATTCTCCAGAATCTGACACCCTTTTCCTGAGTGTCTGAAGACAGCTACAGTGTACTTATATATAATAAATTCATAAATAAATAAATAAACCTTTTTAAACGGATAAGAAAGAAATAAAAACCAGAAGGCCTGCCATCCTTGTCTGTATGTCTGTCTGTCTGTCTGATCGCCTGGAACTGGAGATGGGCCACCATATAGTTGCTGGTAGTTGATCCCAGGTTCTCTGGAAGAGGAGACAATGCTGTTAATTGTTGAGCCCTTTCAGTGGCCCCACCCATCTTTAAATTTTTAGAAGTATATGTGAGGCTGTGTTCATGTACATCATATGCAGACCATAAGAGGGATTTAGATTCTCCATAATCTGACACCCTCTTCTGGAGTGTCTGAAGACAGCTACAGTGTACTTATATCGAATAAATAAATAAATAAATAAATAAATAAACATTTTTTAAAAGGATAAGAAAGAATGAAAGACCAGGTAGGCCTGCCATCCTTAACTCTATCTGTCTGTATCTCTGTCTGTCTGTCTGATCCCCTGGAACTGGAGATGGGCCACCATATAGTTGCTGGTAGTTGATCCCAGGTTCTCTGGAAGAGGAGACAATGCTGTTAATTGTTGAGCCCTTTCAGTGGTCCTACCCATCTTTAAATTTTTAGAAGTATATGTGAGGCTGTGTTTATGTACATCATATGCAGACCATAAGAGGGATATAGATTCTCCAGAATCTGAAACCCTCTTCTGGAGTGTCTGAAGACAGCTACAGTGTACTTATATCTAATAAATACATAAATAAATAAATACATAAATAAATATACATTTTTTAAAAGGGATAAGAAAGAAAGAAAAACCAGGCAGGCTTCCATCCTTGTCTGTCTTTCTCTCTGTCTGTCTGTCTTGCCTAGCCCCTTGCGTTGCCTAGCCTAGCCCCTTGCCTTGCCTAGCCCAGCCCCTTGCCTTGCCTAGCCCAGCCCCTTGCCTAGCCTAGCCTAGCCCAGCCCTGCCTTGCCTAGCCCTGCCTATCCCTGTCTTTAACCAGGCTGGCCTCGAACTCAGAAACTGACTGCCTCTGCCTCCAGAGTGCTCTCATTAAGAGCTCGAGCCACCACTGACTGTTGGGTTTTCTAAGTCTTACATAGGTATGGTCTGTTTCTCAACTGTGAAACCCTAATTAACACATGTAGTCTGTCCTAGGTCAGCCATAGCTACAGACTGAGGCCTTTTCTAAAACAAAACAAAAGAAAACAAAAAAAATAGAAATAATAAAATAAATAAATTAAGAAACCACATGATATCTTTTCTTTCTTTCAATGATACTCAGAGTTTGAAGCAGTTCACCCATGAGACCTCAGCTCCGGACATTGAGGCTGTTTCCCTAACAAGTATTATGGCTGAACCTGAGGGGTTCTACTGCTGATTTGTGTCCCCCACTTTAAAAAAATAGTTGTTTTCAAAGGCTGCAGGTTCTTAGCTCTGTTCCTTGTTACAGTTGAGTCACAGCCCTGAAAGTTCAGTGGTAGTTAAAGGCACTGAGAAGGGCTTCCTATAGACATCAAAGACCAAGTCTTTGTTATTAAAAAGTTAATCTGGATTCCCCCACACCCTGGCATCCTTAGAATTCCTAGAAAGGAAGGCAGGGACCTGGGCAGAAGGGTGCAAGGCTACTGGTGTTTGTAAGTGGTAACAGAAAGCTTTCTCTTGTTGGTACCCTACCCCAAGTTACACTGTCACTTCTTTTTCCTAGTTGTTGTTTTGTAGGTTTGTATTCTCAACATAGACCCTTTTCCTTCCTAACCTTGGCTGTCCTGAACCTTACTGTCCTTGAACTCAGTGATTTGCCTGTCTTGCTGGGATGAAACTGTGAGCTACCATCCAGAAGGAAGCACCCTGCTGAGGTTAGATTGGGGTCTCTTCCATTTTCCTCTATGAACATGCATATGGCAGGCCTGTTCTTTCTTTTTTACTTTTCCTTTTCTTTTTAAAGATTTATTTATTTATTATATTTAAGTATGCTGTAGCTATCTTCAGACAGTCCAGAAGAGGTTGTCAGATTCTGAAGAATCTAAATCATTCTTATTGTCTGCATATGATGTATATAAACACAGCCTCACATATACTCAAAAAAAAAAAAAAGAAAGATGTGGCTACAGAGAGGGCTCAACAATTAAGAGCATTGTCTCCTCTTCCAGAGAACCTGGGCTCAATTACCAGTATTATATATGGTGGCCCATCTCCAGTTCCAGGGGATCTAATACTCTGTTCTGGAGTCTGTGGGCACAGCATACACATGCAAAACATTCTTACACAATCATTGAGAGAGGAGAGAGAGGGGTTGAGAGAGAGGGGAGGTAATCATACCTCCTGACGAGTTTGAAGACCTGAGCTTCATCACTCACACAAATAAATAAATGCAAAATATTTTTAAAAAATAAACTCTGCCATTGCCCTTTAAAAATTCCTAGAAAACAAGTTTTATAAGCAACAGTTATATTTACTATATCTAAAGAACAGTCATGAGCATATTCTCTAAATAGAAAAAGGCCTGTTAGTCTTAAAAATGGAAAAGACAAACCAAGGAAGGTTTGCAATTACATAATGAGGCAGCTCAGCCCAGCTCTTAGGTTGGAAATAAGACTGGAGAATAGGATACACCTGAAGACAGCCAGCCATTGCTTTTTGTTTTGGAGGCTGAAAGGATACACCTGAAGACAGCCAATGCTGTGTGATGGTGATCTGGTATTTTTTTTTTAATTTTTAAAAACTTTAACACTTTTTATAAAACCTTTTTCCTGGGTGAAAGAAAGACAGCTACAGTGTACTTATATCTAATATACATTAATAAATAAATAAACATTTCTTAAAAAGGATAAGAAAGAAAGAAAGAACAGGCAGGCCTGCCATCCTTATCTCTATCTGTCTGTATGTCTGTCTGTCTGTCTGATCCCCTGGAACTGGAGATGGGCCACCATATAGTTGCTGGTAGTTGAACCCAGGTTCTCTGGAAGAGGAGACAATGCTGTTAATTTTTGAGCAGTAAAGTGGCCCCACCCATCTTTAAATTTTTAGAAGTATATGTGAGGCTGTGTTTATGTACCTCATATGCAGACCATAAGAGGGATTTAGATTGTCCAGAATCTGACACCGTCTTCTGGAGTGTCTGAAGACTGCTACCATGTACTTATATCTAATAAATAAATAAATAAATAAATAATCATTTTTTAAAAATGATAAGAAAAAAAGAAAATCCAGGCAGGCCTGCGTTCCTTAACTCTGTCTGTCTGTCTGTCTGTCTGATTCCGGGGAACTGGAGATGGGCCACCATATAGTGGCTGATAGTTGATCCCAGGTTCTCTGGAAGAGGAGACAATGCTGTTAATTGTTGAGCCCTTTCAGTGGCCCCACTCATCTTTAAATTTTTAGAAGTGTATGTGAGGCTGTGTTTATGTACATCATAGGCAGACTATAAGAGGGATTTAGATTCTCCAGAATCTGACACCCTCTTCTGGAGTGTCTGAAGACAGCTACAGTGTACTTATTCTAATAAATAAATAAATAAATAAATAAATAAATAAATAAATGAATGAATAAATAAACTTTTTTTAAAATTGATAAGAAAAAAAGAAATACCAGGCAGGCCTGCCATCCTTATCTCTGTCTGTCTGTCTATCTGTCTTTCTGATTCCCTGGACCTCGAAATGGGCCACCATATAGTTGCTGGTAGTTGATCTCAGGTTCTCTGGAAGAGGAGACAATGCTGTTAATTGTTGAGCCCTTTCAGTGGCCCCACCCATCTTTAAATTTTTGGAAGTAAATGTGAGTCTGTGTTTATGTACATCATATGCAGAACATAAGAGGGATTTAGATTCTCCAGAATCTGACAACCTCTTCTGGAGTGTCTGAAGACCTCTACAGTGTACTTATATCTAATAAATACATAAATAAATAAATAAACATTTTTTCAAAAAGGATAAGAAAGAAAGAACAACCAGGCAGGCCTGCCATCCTTGTCTGTTTGTCTGTCTGTCTGTCTGATCCCCTGAAACTGGAGATGGGCCACAATATAGTTGCTGGTAGTTGATCCCAGGTTCTCTGGAAGAGGAGACAATGCTGTTAATTGTTGAGCCCTTTCAGTGGCCCCACTCATCTTTAAAATTTTAGAAGTATATGTGAGGCTGTGTTTATGTACAACATAGGCAGACTATAAGAGGGATTTAGATTCTCCAGAATCTGACACCCTCTTCTGGAGTGTCTGAAGACAGCTACAGTGTACTTATGTCTAATAAATAAATAAATAAATAAATAAATAAATAAATAAATAAATATTTAAAAAAAATGATAAGAAAAAAAGAAAGACCAGGCAGGGCCTGCCATCCTTTTCTCTGTCTGTCTGTCTGTCTTTCTGATCTCCTGGAACTGGAGATGGGCCACCATATAGTTGCTGGTAGTTGATCCCAGGTTCTCTGGAAGAGGAGACAATGCTGTTAATTGTTGAGCCCTTTCAGTGGACCCACTCATCTTTAAATTTTTAGAGGTGTATGTGAGGCTGTGTTTATGTACATCATATGCAGACAATAAGAGGGATTTAGATTCTCCAGAATATGACACCCTCTTCTGGAGTGTCTGAAGATAGCTACAGTGTACTTATATCTAATAAATACATAAATAAATAAATAAATAAATAAACATTTTTTAAAAAGGATAAGAAAGAAAGAAAGACCAGGCAGGCCTTCCATCCTTATCTCTGTCTGTCTGTCTGTCTCTCTGTCTGATCCCCTGGAACTGGAGATGGGCAACCATATAGTTGCTTGTAGTTGATCCCAGGTTCTCTGGAAGAGGAGACAATGCTCTTAATTATTGAGCCCTTTCAGTGGCCCCACCCATCTTTAAATTTTTAGAAGTATATGTGAGGCTGTGTTTATGTACATCATATGCAGACCATAAGAGGGATTTAGATTCTCCAGAATCTGACACCCTCTACTGGAGTGTCTGAAGACAGCTACAGTGTACTTATATCTAAAAAATACATAAATAAATAAATAAATAAATAAATAAATAAATAAATAAATAAATAAACATTTTTAAAAATGGATAAGAAAGAAAGAAAGACCAGGCAGGCATGCCATCCTTATCCTTGTCTGTTTCTCTGTCTGTCTGTCTGATCCCCTGGAACTGGAGATGGGCCACCATATAGTTGATGGTAGTTGATCCCAGGTTCTCTGGAGAGGAGATCATGCTGTTAATTGTTGAGCCCTTTCAGTGGTCCCACCCATCTTTAAATTTTTAGAAGTATATGTGAGTCTTTGTTTATGTATATCATATGCAGACCATAACAAGGATTTAGATTCTCCAGAATCTGACACCCTCTACTGGAGTGTCTGAAGACAGCTACAGTGTAATTATATCTAATAAATTCATAAATAAACAAATAAACATTTTTTAAAAAGGATAATAAAGAAAGAGAGACCAGGCAGGCCTGCCATCCTTGTCTGTCTGTCTGTCTGTCTGATCCCCGGAACTGGAGATGGGCCACCATATAATTGCTGGTAGTTGATCCCAGGTTCTCTGGAAGAGGAGACAATGCTGTTAATTGTTGAGCCCTTTCAGTGGCCCCACCCATCTTTAAGTTTTTAGAGGTATATGTGAGGCTGTGTTTATGTACATCATATGCAGATCATAAGAGGGATATAGATTCTCCAGAATCTGAAACCCTCTTCGGGAGTGTTTGAAGACAGCTACCGTGTACTTTTATCTAATAAATACATACATAAATTAATAAACATTTTTAAAAAGGATAAGAAAGAAAGAAAGACCAGGCAGGCCTGCCACCTTGTCTGTCTGTCTGTCTGTTTGTCTCTCTATCTGTCAGATCCCCTGGAACTGGAGATGGGCAACCATATAGTTGCTGGTAGTTGATCCCAGGTACTCTGGAAGAGGAGACACTGCTGTTAGTTGTTGAGCCCTTTCAGTAGCCCCACCCATCTTTAAATTTTTAGAAGTATATGTGAGGCTGTGTTTATGTACATCATATGCAGACCATACGAGGGATTTAGATTCTCCAGATTCTGACACCCTCTTCTGGAGTGTCTGAAGACAGCTACATTGTACTTATATCTAATAAATACATAAATAAATAAATAAATATATACATACATAAATAAATAAACATTTTTTAAAAAGGATAAGAAAAAAAGGAAGACCAGGCAGGCCTGCCATCCTTATCTCTGTCTGTCCGTCTGTCTGTCTGTCTGATCCACTGGAACGAAAGATGGGCCACCATATAGTTGCTCATTGTTGATCCCAGGTTCTCTGGAAGAGGAGTCAATGCTGTTAATTATTGAGCCCTTTCTGGGTCCCCACCCATCTTTAAATTTTTAGAAGTATATGTGACTCTGTGTTTATGTACATCATATGCAGACCATAAGAGGGATTTATATTCTCCAGAATCTGACACCCTCTTCTGGAGTGACTGAAGACAACTACAGTGTACTTATATCTAATAAATAAATAAATAAATAAATAAATAAATAAATAAATAAATAAACAAACATTTTTAAAAAAGGATAAGAAAGAAAGAAAGAAAGACCAGGCAGGCCTGCCATCCTTATCTCTGTCTATCTGTCTGTCTGTCTGATACCCTGGAACTGGAGATGGGCCACCATATAGTTGCTGGTAGTTGATCCCAGTTTCTCTGCAAGAGGAGACAATGCTGTTAATTTTTGAGCCCTTTCAGTGGCCCCACCCATCTTTAAATTTTTAGAAGAATTTGTGAGGCTGTGTTTATGTACATCATATGCAGACCATAAGAGGGATTTAGATTTTTCAGAATCTGACACCCTCTTCTGGAGTGTCTGAAGACAGCTAGAGTGTACTTATATCTAATAAATACATAAATAAATATATAAACATGTTTTAAAAAGGATAAGAAAGAAATAAAAACCAAGCAGGCCTGCCTTCCTTGTCTGTTTGTCTATCTGTCTATCTGATCCCCTGAAACTGGAGATGCGCCACCATATTTTTGCTGGTAGTTGATCCCAGGTTCTCTGGAAGAGGAGACAATGCTGGTATTTGTTGAGCCCTTTAAGTGGCCCCACCCATCTTTAAATTTTTAGAAGTATATGTGAGGCTGTGTTTATATACATCATATGCAGACCATAAGAGGGATTTAGATTCTCCGTAATCTGACACCCTCTTCTGGAGTGTCTGAAGACAGCTACTGTGTACTTATATCTAATAAATACATACATAAATAAATAAATAAACATTTTTTTAAAAGGATAAGAAGGAAAGAAAGACCAGGTAGGCCTGCCATCCTTATCTCTGTCTGTCAGTCTGTCTGTCTGATACCCTGGAACTAGAGATGGGCCACCATATAGTTGCTGGTAGTTGATCCCAGGTTCTCTGGAAGAGGAGACAATGCTGTTAATTGTTGAGCCCTTTCAGTGGCCCCACCCATCTTTAAATTTTTAGAAGTATATGTGAGGCTGTGTTTATGTACATTGTATGCAGACCATAAGAGGGATTTAGATTCTCCAGAAACTGATACCCTCTTCTGGAGTGTCTGAAGACATCTACAGTGTACTTATATCTAATAAATAAATAAATAAATAAATAAATAAAGAAAGAAAGAAAGAAAGAAAGAAAGAAAGAAAGAAAGAAAGAAAGAAAGATGTTTTAAAAAGGATAAGAAAGAATGAAAAACCAGACAGGCCTGCCATTCTAGTCTGTCTGTCTGTCTGTCTGTCTGATCCCCTGGAACTGGAGATGGGCCATTATATAGTTGCTGGTAGTTGATCCCAGGTTCTCTGGAAGAGGAGACAATGCTGTTAATTGTTGAGCCCTTTCAGTGGCCCCACACATCTTTAAATTTTTGGAAGTAATTGTGAGTCTGTGCTTATGTACATCATTTGCAGTCCATAAGAGGGATTTAGATTCTCCAGAATCTGACACCCTCTTCCTCAGTGTCTGAAGACAGCTACAGTGTACTTATATCTAATATACATTAATAAATAAATAAACATTTCTTAAAAAGGATAAGAAAGAAAGAAAGACCAGGCAGGCCTGCCATCCTTATCTCTATCTGTCTGTATGTCTGTCTGTCTGTCTGATCCCCTGGAACTGGAGATGGGCCACCATATAGTTGCTGGTAGTTGAACCCAGGTTCTCTGGAAGAGGAGACAATGCTGTTAATTTTTGAGCAGTAAAGTGGCCCCACCCATCTTAAATTTTTAGAAGTATATGTGAGGCTGTGTTTATGTACCTGTATGCAGACCATAAGAGGGATTTAGATTGTCCAGAATCTGACACCGTCTTCTGGAGTGTCTGAAGACTGCTACCATGTACTTATATCTAATAAATAAATAAATAAATAAATAAATATTCATTTTTTAAAAATGATAAGAAAAACAGAAAGTCCAGGCAGGCCTGCGTTCCTTAACTCTGACTGTCTGTCTGTCTGATCCCGGGGAACTGGAGATGGGCCACCATATAGTGGCTGATAGTTGATCCCAGGTTCTCTGGAAGAGGAGACAATGCTGTTAATTGTTGAGCCCTCACCATATTGCAGGTCCTACAAGTATGAATTTTTCAGTGTTTCTCACCATATTCCAGGTACTACTGGGTGATTTTCTCATTTTTCGACTTTTTCAGGGTTTCTCACCATATTGCAAGTCCTACAAGTGTGAATTTCTTATTTTTGGACTTTTTTAGGGTTTCTCACCATATTCCAGCTCCTACAGTGTGTTTTTGTCATTTTTTGTCTTTTTCACGGTTTCTCATCTTATTCCAAGTCCTATATTGTGATTTTCTCATTTTTTGCCTTTTGCAGGGTTTCTCACCATATTGCAGGTACTACAAGTTTGATTTTCTTATTTTTCGATCTTTCAGGGTTTCTCACCATATTCCAGGTCCTACAGTGTGATTTTCTCATTTTTAGACTTTTTCAGGTTTTCTCACCATATTGGAGGTTCTACAAGTGTGATTTTCTTATTTTTCGACTTTTTCAGGGTTTACTCACCATATTCCAGCTTCTACAGTGTATTTTTCTCATTTTTTGACTTTTTCACGGTTTCTCATCATATTCTAAATCCTACAGTGTGAATTTCTCATTTTTGGAATTTTTCAGGGGTTTCTCACCATATTGCAGGTACTACAAGTTTGATTTTCTTATTTTTCGACTGTTTCAGTGTTTCTCACCATATTGCAGGTCCAACTGTGTGATTTTCTCATTTTGAGACTTTTTCAATGTTTCTCACCATATTCCAGCTACTACAGTCTGATTTTCTCATTTTTGACTTTTTCAGGGTTTCTCATCATATTCCAAGTCCTAGAGTGTGATTTTTCCAATTTTTCGACTTTTTCAGAGTTTCTCACCATATTCCAGGTTCCACAGTGTGATTTTCTCATTTTTTGACTTTTTCAGGATTGCTCACCATATTCCATCTTCTACATTGTGATTTTCTCATTTTTCAATTTTTCAGGGTTTCTTATCTTATTCCAAGTCCTATAGTGAAATTTTCTCATTTTCTGACTTTTTCAGGTTGTCTCATCTTATTCCAAGTCCTACAGTGTGATTTTCTCATTTTTCGACTTTTTCAGGGTTTCTCACCATATTGCAGGTCCTACACGTGTGAATTTCTTATTTTTGGACTTTTTCAGGGTTTCTCACCATATTCCAGGTACTACAGTGTGATTTTCTCATTTTAAGACTTTTTCATGGTCTCTCACAATATTGCATGTCCTACAAGTGTGTATATCTTATTTTTCTACTTTTTAATGGTTTCTCTCCATATTCCATCTCCTACCGTGTACTTTTGTCATTTTTTGTCTTTTTCACGGTTTCTTATTTTATTCCAAGTCCTACAGTGTGATTTTCTCATTTTTTGACTTTTTCAGGGTTTCTCATCATATTCCAAGTCCTACAGTGTGATTTTCTCATTTTTTGACTTTTTCAGGGTTTCTCATCTTATTCCAAGTCCTAGAGTGTGATTTTTCTAATTTTTCAACTTTTTCAGATTTTATCACCATATTCCTTTTACTACAGTTTGATTTTTCTCATTTTTGACTTTTTCAAGGTTTCTCACCATATTCCATGTCCTAAAGTGTGATTTTCTCATTTTAAGACTTTTTCAGGGTTTCTCACCATATTCCAGGTACTACAGTGTGATTTTCTTATTTTACACTTTTTCAGTGTTTCTGACCAAATTTCAGGACCTACTGCGTGATTTTCTCATTTTTCGACTTTTTCAGGGTTTCTCACCATATTTCAGGTCCTACACTGTGATTTTCTCATTTTTCGACTTTTTCAGGGTTTTTCACCATATTGGAGGTCCTACAAGTGTGGTTTTCTTATTTTTCGACTCTTTCAGGGTTTCTCATCATATTCCAGCTCCTACAGTGTATTATTCTCATTTTTTGACTTTTTCACGGTTTCTCATCATATTCCAAATCCTACAGTGTGATTTTCTCATTTTTGGAATTTTTCAGGGTTTCTCACCATATTGCAGGTACTACAAGTTTGATTTTCTTATTTTTCGACTGTTTCAGTGTTTCTCACCATACTGCAGATCCTATTGTGTGATTTTTCTCATTTTTCGTCTTTTTCAGGGTTTCTCATCATATTCCAAGCCCTACAGTCTGATTTTTCTAATTTTTTGACTTTTTCAGAGTTTCTCAACATATTCCATGTTCTACAGTGTGATTTTTCTAATTTTTTGAATTTTTCAGGGTTGCTCACCATACTCGATCTTCTACAGTGTGATTTTCTCATTTTTCGACTGTTTCAGGGTTTCTCACTATATTGCAGGTCCTACAAGTGTGAATTTCTTATTTTTGGACTTTTTCAGGGTTTCTCATCATATTCCAAGTCCTATACTGTGATTTTTGCATTTTTTCGAATTTTTCAGGGATTCTCAGCATATTCCGGGTCCTACAGTTTGATTTTCTAATTTTTCATGTTTTTCAGGGTTTCTCACCATATCCCAAGTCCTACAGTGTGATTTTCTAATATTAAGACTTTTTCAGGGTCTCTCACCATATTGCATATCCTATAAGTGTGTATTTCTTATTTTTGAACTTTTTCAGGGTTTCTCACAATATTCCAGCTCCTACAGTGTGTTTTTGTCATTTTTTTTTCTTTTTCACGGTTTCTCATCTTATTCCAAGTCCTACAGTGTGATTTTTCTCATTTTTCGACATTTTCAGGGTTTCTCACATTATTGCAGGTCCTACAAGTGTGAATTTCTTATTTTTGGACTTTTTCAGGGTTTCTCACCATATTCCAGCTCCTACAGTGTGTTTTTGTCATTTTTTGTCTTTTTCACGGTTTCTCATCTTATTCCAAGTCCTATATTGTGATTTTCTCATTTTTTGACTTCTTCAGGGTTTCTCACCATATTGCAGGTACTTCAAGTTTGATTTTCTTATTTTTCGATCTTTCAGGGTTTCTCACCATATTCCAGGTCCTACTGTTTGATTTTCTCATTTTTAGACTTTTTCAGGGTTTCTCACGTTATTCCAGGTACTACAGTGTGATTTTCTCATTTTTTGACTTTTTCAGGGTTTCTCATCATATTCCAAGTCCTAGAGTGTGATTTTCTCTTTTTTCGACTTTTTCAGAGTTTCTCACCATATTCCAGGTCCTACCGTGTGATTTTCTCATTTTAAGACTTTTTCAGGGTTTCTCAACATATTCCAACTCCTTCAGTGTATTTTTTTCATTTTTCGACTTTTTTAGGGTTTCTCATCTTATTCCAAGTCCTACAGTGTGATTTTCTCATTTTAAGACTTTTTCAGGGTTTCTCAACATATTCCAGGTCCTACAGTGTGATTTTCTCATTTTAAGACTTTTTCAGGGTTTCTCACCATATTGGAGGTTCTACAAGTGTGATTTTCTTATTTTTCGACTTTTTCAGGGTTTACTCACCATATTCCAGCTTCTACAGTGTATTTTAATCATTTTTTGACTTTTTCACGGTTTCTCATCATATTCTAAATCCTACAGTTTGATTTTCTCATTTTTGGAATTTTTTAGGGTTTCTCACCATATTGCAGGTACTACAAGTTTGATTTTCTTATTTTTCGACTGTTTCAGTGTTTCTCACCATATTGCAGGTCCAACTGTGTGATTTTCTCATTTTGAAACTTTTTCAATGTTTCTCACCATATTCCAGCTACTACAGTCTGATTTTCTCATTTTTGACTTTTTCAGGGTTTCTCATCATATTCCAAGTCCTCGAGTGTGATTTTTCCAATTTTTCGCCTTTTTCAGAATTTCTCACCATATTCCAGGTTCCACAGTGTGATTTTCTCATTTTTTGACTTTTTCAGGATTGCTCACCATATTACATCTTCTACATTGTGATTTTCTCATTTTTCAACTTTTTCAGGGTTTCTCATCTTATTCCAAGTCCTACAGTGAAATTTTCTCATTTTTTGACTTTTTCAGGGTGTCTCATCTTATTCCAAGTCCTACAGTGTGATTTTCTCATTTTTCGACTTTTTCAGGGTTTCTCACCATATTGCAGGTCCTACAAGTTTGATTTTCTTATTTTTCGACTGTTTCAGTGTTTCTCACCATATTGCAGGTCCAACTGTGTGATTTTCTCATTTTGAGACTTTTTCAATGTTTCTCACCATATTCCAGCTACTACAGTCTGATTTTCTCATTTTTGACTTTTTCAAGGGTTTCTCATCATATTCCAAGTCCTAGAGTGTGATTTTTCCAATTTTTCGCCTTTTTCTGAGTTTCTCACCATATTCCAGGTTCCACAGTGTGATTTTCTCATTTTTTGACTTTTTCAGGATTGCTCACCATATTCCATCTTCTACATTGTGATTTTCTCATTTTTTAACTTTTTCAGGGTTTCTCATCTTATTCCAAGTCCTACAGTGTGATTTTCTCATTTTTCGCCTTTTTCAGGGTTTCTCACCATATTGCAGGTCCTACACGTTTGAATTTCTTATTTTTGGACTTTTTCAGGGTTTCTCACCATATTCCAGGTACTACAGTGTGATTTTCTCATTTTAAGAGTTTTTCAGGGTCTCTCACCATATTGCATGTCCTACAAGTGTGTATATCTTATTTTTCTACTTTTTAACGGTTTCTCTCCATATTCCATCTCCTACCGTGTACTTTTGTCATTTTTTGTCTTTTTCACGGTTTCTCATTTTATTCCAAGTCCTACAGTGTGATTTTCTCATTTTTTGACTTTTTCAGAGTTTCTCACCATATTCCAGGTCCTACAGTGTGATTTTCTCATTTTAAGACTTTTTCAGTGTTTCTCACCATATTCCAGGTACTACTGCGTGATTTTCTCATTTTTCGACTTTTTCAGGGTTTCTCACCATATTGCAATTCCTACAAGTGTGAATTTCTTATTTTTGGACTTTTTTAGGGTTTCTCACCATATTCCAGCTCCTACAGTGTGTTTTTGTCATTTATAGACTTTTTCAGGGTTGCTCACCATATTCCAGGTACTACAGTGTGATTTTCTCATTTTTTTGACTTTTTCAGGGTTTCTCATCATATTCCAAGTCCTAGAGTGTGATTTTCTCTTTTTTCGACTTTTTCAGAGTTTCTCACCATATTCCAGGTCCTACAGTGTGATTTTCTCATTTTTTGACTTTTTCAGGATTGCTCACCATATTCCATCTTCTACATTGTGATTTTCTCATTTTTCAACTTTTTCAGGGTTTCTCATCTTATTCCAAGTCCTACAGTGAAATTTTCTAATTTTTTGACTTTTTCATGGTGTCTCATCTTATTCCAAGTCCTACAGTGTGATTTTCTCATTTTTCGACTTTTTCAGGGTTTCTCACCATATTGCAAGTCCTACAAGTGTGAATTTCTTATTTTTGGACTTTTTTAGGGTTTCTCACCATATTCCAGCTCCTACAGTGTGTTTTTGTCATTTTTTGTCTTTTTCACGCTTTCTTATCTTATTCCAAGTCCTATATTGTGATTTTCTCATTTTTTGCCTTTTGCAGGGTTTCTCACCATATTGCAGGTACTCCAAGTTTGATTTTCTTATTTTTTGAGCTTTCAGGGTTTCTCACCATATTCCAGGTCCTACAGTGTGATTTTCTCATTTTTTGACTTTTTCAGGGTTTCTCACCATTTTAGAGGTTCTACAAGTGTGATTTTCTTATTTTTCGACTTTTTCAGGGTTTCTCACCATATTGGAGGTTCTACAAGTGTGATTTTCTTATTTTTCGACTTTTTCAGGGTTTACTCACCATATTCCAGCTTCTACAGTGTATTTTTCTCATTTTTTGACTTTTTCACGGTTTCTCATCATATTCTAAATCCTACAGTGTGATTTTCTCATTTTTGGAATTTTTCAGGGTTTCTCACCATATTGCAGGTACTACACGTTTGATTTTCTTATTTTTTGACTGTTTCAGTGTTTCTCACCATATTGCAGGTCCAACTGTGTGATTTTCTATTTTTGAGACTTTTTCAATGTTTCTCACCATATTCCAGCTACTATAGTCTGATTTTCTCATTTTTGACTTTTTCAGGGTTTCTCATCATATTCCAAGTCCTAGAGTGTGATTTATCCAATTTTTCGCCTTTTTCAGAGTTTCTCACCATATTCCAGGTTCCACAGTGTGATTTTCTCATTTTTTGACTTTTTCAGGTTTTCCCATCATATTCCAAATCCTACAGTGTGATTTTCTTTTTTTCCGACTTTTAAAGGGTTTCTTACCATATTCCATGTCCTAGTCTGTAATTTTCTCATTTTTCGACTTTTTCAGGGTTTCTCACCATATAGGAGGTCTTACTTGTGTGATTATCTTATTCTTCGACTTTTTCAGGTTTTCTCACTACATTCCATCTTCTACATTGTGATTTTCTCATTTTTCAACTTTTTCAGCTTTTCTCATCCTATTCCAAGTCCTACAGTGAAATTTTCTCATTTTTTGACTTTTTCAGGGTGTCTCATCTTATTCCAAGTCCTACAGTGTGATTTTCTCATTTTTCGACTTTTTCAGGGTTTCTCACCATATTGCAGGTCCTATACGTGTGAATTTCTTATTTTTGGACTTTTTCAGGGTTTCTCACCATATTCCAGGTACTAAAGTGTGATTATCTCATTTTAAGACTTTTTCAGGGTCTCTCACCATATTGCATGTCCTACAAGTGTGTATATCTTATTTTTCTACTTTTTAACGGTTTCTTTCCATATTCCATCTCCTACCGTGTACTTTTGTCATTTTTTGTCTTTTTCACGGTTTCTCATTTTATTCCAAGTCCTACAGTGTGATTTTCTCATTTTTTGACTTTTTCAGGGTTTCTCAACATATTGCAGGTCCTACAAGTGTGAATTTCTTATTTTTCGACATTTTCAGAGTTTCTCACCATATTCCAGGTCCTACAGTGTGATTTTCTCATTTTAAGACTTTTTCAGTGTTTCTCACCATATTCCAGGTACTACTGCGTGATTTTCTCTTTTTTCGACTTTTTCAGGGTTTCTCACCATATTCCAGCTCCTACAGTGTGTTTTTGTCATTTTTAGACTTTTTCAGGGTTGCTCACCATATTCCAGGTACTACAGTGTGATTTTCTCATTTTTTTGACTTTTTCAGGGTTTCTCATCATATTCCAAGTCCTAGAGTGTGATTTTCTCTTTTTTCGACTTTTTCAGAGTTTCTCACCATATTCCAGGTCCTACAGTGTGATTTTCTCATTTTTTGACTTTTTCAGGATTGCTCACCATATTCCATCTTCTACATTGTGATTTTCTCATTTTTCAACTTTTTCAGGGTTTCTCATCTTATTCCAAGTCCTACAGTGAAATTTTCTCATTTTTTGACTTTTTCATGGTGTCTCATCTTATTCCAAGTCCTACAGTGTGATTTTCTCATTTTTCGACTTTTTCAGGGTTTCTCACCATATTGCAAGTCCTACAAGTGTGAATTTCTTATTTTTAAACTTTTTTAGGGTTTCTCACCATATTCCAGCTCCTACAGTGTGTTTTTGTCATTTTTTGTCTTTTTCACCGTTTCTCATCTTATTCCAAGTCCTATATTGTGATTTTCTCATTTTTTGCCTTTTGCAGGGTTTCTCACCATATTGCAGGTACTACAAGTTTGATTTTCTTATTTTTCGAGCTTTCAGGGTTTCTCACCATATTCCACATCCTACAGTGTGATTTTCTCATTTTTTGACTTTTTCAGGGTTTCTCACCATATTGGATGTTCTACAAGTGTGATTTTCTTATTTTTCGACTTTTTCAGGGTTTCTCACCATATTGGAGGTTCTACAAGTGTGATTTTCTTATTTTTCGACTTTTTCAGCGTTTACTCACCATATTCTAGCTTCTACAGTGTATTTTTCTCATTTTTTGACTTTTTCACGGTTTCTCACCATATTCTAAATCCTACAGTGTGATTTTCTCATTTTTGGAATTTTTGAGGGTTTCTCACCATATTGCAGGTACTACAAGTTTGATTTTCTTATTTTTCGACTGTTTCAGTGTTTCTCACCATATTGCAGGTCCAACTGTGTGATTTTCTCATTTTGAGACTTTTTCAATGTTTCTCACCATATTCCAGCTACTACAGTCTGATTTTCTCATTTTTGACTTTTTCAGGGTTTCTCATCATATTCCAAGTTCTAGCGTGTGATTTTTCCAATTTTTCGACTTTTTCAGAGTTTCTCACTATATTCCAGGTTCCACAGTGTGATTTTCTCATTTTTTGACTTTTTCAGGTTTTCCCATCATATTCCAAATCCTACAGTGTGATTTTCTCTTTTTCCGACTTTTAAAGGGTTTCTTACCATATTCCATGTCCTAGTCTGTAATTTTCTCATTTTTCGACTTTTTCAGGGTTTCTCACCATATAGGAGGTCTTACTTGTGTGATTATCTTATTCTTCGACTTTTTCAGGTTTTCTCACCACATTCCAACTCCTACAGTATATTTTTCTCATTTTTGACTTTTTCATGGTTTCTCATCATATTCCAAATCCTACAGTGTGATTTTTTCATTTTTCGACTTTTTCAGGGTTTCTCACAATATTGCAGGTACTTCAAGTTTGATTTTCTTATATTTCGACTGTTTCACGGTTTCTCACCATATTTCAGGTCCTACTGTGTGTTTTTCTCATTTTTCGACTTTTTCAGGGTTTCTCACCATATTGGAGGTCCTACAATTGTGATTTTCTAATTTTTTAACCTTTTCAGGGTATCTCTCCATATTCCAGCTCCTACAGTGTATTTTTCTCATTTTTTTATTTTTTCACGGTTTCTCATCATATTCTAAATCCTACAGTGTGATTTTCTCATTTTTGGAATTTTTCAGGGTTTCTCAACATATTGGAGGTTCTACAAGTGTGATTTTCTTATTTTTCGACTTTTTCAGGGTTTACTCACCATATTCCAGCTTCTACAGTGTATTTTTCTCATTTTTTGACTTTTTCAGTGTTTCTCATCATATTCTAAATCTTACAGTGTGATTTTATCATTTTTGGAATTTTTCATGGTTTCTCACCATATTGCAGGGACTACAAGTTTGATTTTCTTATTTTTCGACTGTTTCAGTTTTTCTCACCATATTGCAGGTCCAACTGTGTGATTTTCTCATTTTGAGACTTTTTCAATGTTTCTCACCATATTCCAGCTACTACAGTCTGATTTTCTCATTTTTGACTTTTTCAGGGTTTCTCATCATATTCCAAGTCCTAGAGTGTGATTTTTCCAATTTTTCGCCTTTTTCAGAGTTTCTCACCATATTCCAGGTTCCACAGTGTGATTTTCTCATTTTTTGACTTTTTCAGGTTTTCCCATCATATTCCAAATCCTACAGTGTGATTTTCTTTTTTTCCGACTTTTAAAGGGTTTCTTACCATATTCCATGTCCTAGTCTGTAATTTTCTCATTTTTCGACTTTGTCAGGTTTCTCACCATATAGGAGGTCTTACTTGTGTGATTATCTTATTCCTCGACTTTTTCAGGTTTTCTCACCACATTCCATCTTCTACATTGTGATTTTCTCATTTTTCAACTTTTTCAGGGTTTCTCATCCTATTCCAAGTCCTACAGTGAAATTTTCTCATTTTTTGACTTTTTCAGGGTGTCTCATCTTATTCCAAGTCCTACAGTGTGATTTTCTCATGTTTCGACTTTTTCAGGGTTTCTCACCATATTGCAGGTCCTACACGTGTGAATTTCTTATTTTTGGACTTTTTCAGGGTTTCTCACCATATTCCAGGTACTACAGTGTGATTATCTTATTTTAAGACTTTTTCAGGGTCTCTCACCATATTGCATGTCCTACAAGTGTGTATATCTTATTTTTCTACTTTTTAACGGCTTCTCTCCATATTCCATCTCCTAAAGTGTACTTTTGTCATTTTTTGTCTTTTTCACGGTTTCTCATTTTATTCCAAGTCCTACAGTGTGATTTTCTCATTTTTTCACTTTTTCAGGGTTTCTCACAATATTGCAGGTCCTACAAGTGTGAATTTCTTATTTTTCGACATTTTCAGAGTTTCCCACCATATTCTGTGAGTGTTCTCTAATTCGCCCGCGAATAAGGACACCACACACAATAGGGTTCTTCTGCAGCAAGCTTTATGCGTCTTGAGAGGGAGAGCATAAGCTTTACAACCGGAGACCCCAGGCAATCCGAGCCCCTCCCTTTTATAAGAAATTCTCCCTGCCTCGGACGTGGCAAGCCATGATTGGCTCAACACTGATTGCCCCATCCCTGAGGCGGAGTGGCCGGGGCGGGGATTTCCAGCACAGGATGTTTACGAGTTGTTATTGAGGAAATGACTCAGCACAGGATGTTTACGAGATAGTACTGAGGAAATGACTCAGCACAGGATGTTTACGAGATAGCGGCGCTCCACATCTCCCCCTTTTTTTTCTAATAAAACCAACTGGACACCCAGTATGAGAGGACGGGAACATTGGCCGAATCCTCTTACTCAGAGATGTAAGAACTATGTCCGCAAGCAACAACTAGGCTTGAGTGGGACCCGAAGTTGCTCCGACCTGTCCCTCTGCCATTTTTTCGAGGAGGGGAAGACTAGGGCAGGAAATCCCCACTAGACGGCATATTCCCCAGGTGGGACGGGGGGACCACCTGTGCGATGCATTGCTCTACAATCCTCTAGGGCTGCTGAAGCTCACCCGCTAAAGCGCGGGCAGCCAGCGACCAGTGGTGCAAATCGATTTTGTTTAAGCGCCGCCGCCAACCATACCTGTGCAGATTGCCCCTGCTCCAAGGCAGCAAGCGCCTGGGATATCATGATTTTGTCTCTATTATTTTTCTTATATAATTTGCAAATTAACCATAAGCTAGATACCGATCCGAAGCAAAGGAGAATTCCAAACAAACCCACCCCCACCCATTCCTTAAAATAAGAAACAGCAGAAGAAATCCATGACGAAAAGCCTTCGGTCAAGGAGAGGTCAAGTCTGGTGGAATTGATTTAGACGATGGCCAATCTAAGTTTCTGGAGGGTTTGATCAAAATCAGACGTCCAATTATATAGCAGCTGTTGGGACAAACTCTTAGAAAGATTAGCGGCATATGTGAAATTATAGCATCATGTTTTTTGCCTTGTTCAACCCTTCCTCCGACACGATTTTTTCATTGGACAGGGTTAGGCCCAAATGTTGCATAATGTCTCTCCCCCAAAGGTTTACTGGGAGCGGGAGCACATAAGGTTCGAATTTACCCTTTTGTCCCTCAGGAGCCTTCCAGGTCAAACTCATTGAGCTTATGGCAGGGCATGAATGATATCCCAGACCTTGTAGAGAGTGGGACGATTTTGTAGTGGGCCAAGCTTTTGGCCACCAGTGCGTGGATATAATGCTTTTGTCTGCCCCGGTATCAAGAATACCTTCAAACCTTTTTCCATTTACTTCGAGGCAGAGTTTGGGCCTTTCATTCAGGGATACAACAAGGTAGGCTGAATCAGTTCCTGACGACCCCATCGTTTTGGGACTGGGGCCTGGGGAGCCCTCCCAGAGGGTGTCGGGGAGGAGCAGCAATTGAGCTATCCTATCTCCTGCACTGATGGAAAACACGCCCCTGGGGCTGGAACATAAGACCTGTATTTCGGGGGAGTGTAGATGGTCAACAACCCCAGGATGGACCACTAGGCCCCGTAAGGTGAGTGATCCTCGTCCGAGGATAAGGCCCATGGTCCCAGGGGGCAAAGGTGACATTGGCTCTATAGGTACTGGTTGGATACTCATTTGGGGCATTAGTAGGAGGTTGGAGGCGGCACGCAGGTCCACCCTTGTGGGTCTTCCTGGGTCGCTTCTTCCG
>NW_028227278.1:7608280-7693280 GCF_978045245.1 Mus caroli
TTTCGCACTCCCTTCAACTAACTGGGCCGTGGGAGGGATTGCCCGAGGCTTTAATTATCGTCTTCGTGGCTTTGGTTGTATGGTTCCTAGCCCGAAAGAAAGGGCAAAAGGTTTTAGAAGCTATGCAGGAAGGTATGTCAGAATCCGAGCGTAGTGAGAGGATGGGTGTGCGCACAAAAACCGTAAAAAAGGCAAAAAAGGGAAGTGAAAAAGGACCTCCCGGGAGAAATAGAAAGGGAGAGAAGGGGAGCAGCAGGCCCGGGTTATATCCGACCCGAGAACTGGCTGCCCTCCACCTAAGAGATACCTCGGATTCTTCTGAAACCGAGGATAGTAAGCTGACCTCGGAGGAAGAGGGCGAGTTAGAAGAAGAAGCAGTTAGATATAAAGGAGAAAGGTATCACCCAGATGAAGGCGGGCGACCTGAGTCAAGTAAGCCCGCGTCCGGTGTCTTCTCTAAGGATAGGAGATTGTTGGCTGCCGCCATTCCCTCCGCTCCCCCACCTTATGAGGCCCGGTCATCCACAACTTCCTTTTTTCCCCAAAGGATCCTCCGCAAGCTACACTTAGCGTTTCCTGTTTATGAACAGGAAGGGGGGAGAATCTACGCTCCTGTAGACTATAGTCAGATAAAAGATCTTGCAGAATCAGTAAGAAAATATGGTCCCAATGCTAATTTTACTATTATGATTCTTGAAAGAATGGCACAAACTGCCATGACACCTAGTGATTGGCAAATGGTGGTTAAGGCCGCCTTGCCTACCATGGGACAATACATAGAATGGAAAGCCTTGTGGCATGAGGCAGCCCAGTCCCAGGCCAGGGCCAACGCAATAGCCCTTACGCAAGAGCAGCGGGATTGGACATTTGACCTTTTAACAGGCCAAGGCCCGTGGGCCGCAGATCAAATTAATTACCATTGGGGGGGCGTACGCCCAGATTTCCAGCACAGCCATACGGGCCTGGAAGTCACTTAATCACAAGGGAGAAACCACCAATCAGCTTACAAAAATTGTTCAAGGGCCCCAGGAGCCCTTTGCCGACTTCGTCGCACGCATGGTGGAGGCGGCAGGAAAAATCTTTGGGGACCCAGAGGGGATAGGACCCTTTATTGAGCAACTGATTTTTGAACAAGCCACCCAGGAATGCAGGAATGCCATTGCTCCTAGAAAATCAAAAGGGTTGCAAGAATGGCTAAGAGTGTGTAGAGAGCTTGGAGGTCCACTTAGCAATACTGGCCTCGCGGCCGCCATCATGTTAGCACAAAAGCATCCTCCACAAAAGAAGACCGGTGAACGGACCTGTTTTAATTGTGGTAAGCCTGGACATTTCAAAAGAGATTGCAAAGCCCCAGACAAGAAAGGGGGGGTCTTGACCCTCTGCACGAGGTGTGGTAAAGGGTACCACAGAGCAGATCAATGTCGCTCAGTGCGAGATATACAGGGAAGGCTTTTGCCTCCATTAAATGTTCCTGCTCCCAATGTGTCAAAAAACGGGTCACTGGGCCCACGGTCCCAGGGCCCTCAAAGATATGGGAACCGGTTTGTCAGAACATCCGGGATGGCGGAAGAAGCGACCCAGGAAGACCCACAAGGGTGGACCTGCGTGCCGCCTCCAACCTCCTACTAATGCCCCAAATGAGTATCCAACCAGTACCTATAGAGCCAATGTCACCTTTGCCCCCTGGGACCATGGGCCTTATCCTCGGACGAGGATCACTCACCTTACGGGGCCTAGTGGTCCATCCTGGGGTTGTTGACCATCTACACTCCCCCGAAATACAGGTCTTATGTTCCAGCCCCAGGGGCGTGTTTTCCATCAGTGCAGGAGATAGGATAGCTCAATTGCTGCTCCTCCCCGACACCCTCTGGGAGGGCTCCCCAGGCCCCAGTCCCAAAACGATGGGGTCGTCAGGAACTGATTCAGCCTACCTTGTTGTATCCCTGAATGAAAGGCCCAAACTCTGCCTCGAAGTAAATGGAAAAAGGTTTGAAGGTATTCTTGATACCGGGGCAGACAAAAGCATTATATCCACGCACTGGTGGCCAAAAGCTTGGCCCACTACAAAATCGTCCCACTCTCTACAAGGTCTGGGATATCATTCATGCCCTGCCATAAGCTCAATGAGTTTGACCTGGAAGGCTCCTGAGGGACAAAAGGGTAAATTCGAACCTTATGTGCTCCCGCTCCCAGTAAACCTTTGGGGGAGAGACATTATGCAACATTTGGGCCTAACCCTGTCCAATGAAAAAATCGTGTCGGAGGAAGGGTTGAACAAGGCAAAAAACATGATGCTATAATTTCACATATGCCGCTAATCTTTCTAAGAGTTTGTCCCAACAGCTGCTATATAATTGGACGTCTGATTTTGATCAAACCCTCCAGAAACTTAGATTGGCCATCGTCTAAATCAATTCCACCAGACTTGACCTCTCCTTGACCGAAGGCTTTTCGTCATGGATTTCTTCTGCTGTTTCTTATTTTAAGGAATGGGTGGGGGTGGGTTTGTTTGGAATTCTCCTTTGCTTCGGATCGGTATCTAGCTTATGGTTAATTTGCAAATTATATAAGAAAAATAATAGAGACAAAATCATGATATCCCAGGCGCTTGCTGCCTTGGAGCAGGGGCAATCTGCACAGGTATGGTTGGCGGCGGCGCTTAAACAAAATCGATTTGCACCACTGGTCGCTGGCTGCCCGCGCTTTAGCGGGTGAGCTTCAGCAGCCCTAGAGGATTGTAGAGCAATGCATCGCACAGGTGGTCCCCCCGTCCCACCTGGGGAATATGCCGTCTAGTGGGGATTTCCTGCCCTAGTCTTCCCCTCCTCGAAAAAATGGCAGAGGGACAGGTCGGAGCAACTTCGGGTCCCACTCAAGCCTAGTTGTTGCTTGCGGACATAGTTCTTACATCTCTGAGTAAGAGGATTCGGCCAATGTTCCCGTCCTCTCATACTGGGTGTCCAGTTGGTTTTATTAGAAAAAAAAGGGGGAGATGTGGAGCGCCGCTATCTCGTAAACATCCTGTGCTGAGTCATTTCCTCAGTACTATCTCGTAAACATCCTGTGCTGAGTCATTTCCTCAATAACAACTCGTAAACATCCTGTGCTGGAAATCCCCGCCCCGGCCACTCCGCCTCAGGGATGGGGCAATCAGTGTTGAGCCAATCATGGCTTGCCACGTCCGAGGCAGGGAGAATTTCTTATAAAAGGGAGGGGCTCGGATTGCCTGGGGTCTCCGGTTGTGAAGCTTATGCTCTCCCTCTCAAGACGCATAAAGCTTGCTGCAGAAGAACCCTATTGTGTGTGGTGTCCTTATTCGCGGGCGAATTAGAGAACACTCACAGAATATGGTGGGAAACTCTGAAAATGTCGAAAAATAAGAAATTCACACTTGTAGGACCTGCAATATTGTGAGAAACCCTGAAAAAGTGAAAAAATGAGAAAATCACACTGTAGGACTTGGAATAAAATGAGAAACCGTGAAAAAGACAAAAAATGACAAAAGTACACTTTAGGAGATGGAATATGGAGAGAAGCCGTTAAAAAGTAGAAAAATAAGATATACACACTTGTAGGACATGCAATATGGTGAGAGACCCTGAAAAAGTCTTAAAATAAGATAATCACACTGTAGTACCTGGAATATGGTGAGAAACCCTGAAAAAGTCCAAAAATAAGAAATTCACACGTGTAGGACCTGCAATATGGTGAGAAACCCTGAAAAAGTCGAAACATGAGAAAATCACACTGTAGGACTTGGAATAAGATGAGACACCCTGAAAAAGTCAAAAAATGAGAAAATTTCACTGTAGGACTTGGAATAGGATGAGAAACCCTGAAAAAGTTGAAAAATGAGAAAATCACAATGTAGAAGATGGAATGTGGTGAGAAAACCTGAAAAAGTCGAGGAATAAGATAATCACACAAGTAAGACCTCCTATATGGTGAGAAACCTGACAAAGTCGAAAAATGAGAAAATTACAGACTAGGACATGGAATATGGTAAGAAACCCTTTAAAAGTCGGAAAAAAAGAAAATCACACTGTAGGATTTGGAATATGATGGGAAAACCTGAAAAAGTCAAAAAATGAGAAAATCACACTGTGGAACCTGGAATATGGTGAGAAACTCTGAAAAAGGCGAAAAATTGGAAAAATCACACTCTAGGACTTGGAATATGATGAGAAACCCTGAAAAAGTCAAAAATGAGAAAATCAGACTGTAGTAGCTGGAATATGGTGAGAAACATTGAAAAAGTCTCAAAATGAGAAAATCACACAGTTGGACCTGCAATATGGTGAGAAAAACTGAAACAGTCGAAAAATAAGAAAATCAAACTTGTAGTCCCTGCAATATGGTGAGAAACCATGAAAAATTCCAAAAATGATAAAATCACACTGTAAGATTTAGAATATGATGAGAAACACTGAAAAAGTCAAAAAATGAGAAAAATACACTGTAGAAGCTGGAATATGGTGAGTAAACCCTGAAAAAGTCGAAAAATAAGAAAATCACACTTGTAGAACCTCCAATATGTTGAGAAACCCTGAAAAATTCCAAAAATGAGAAAATCACACTGTAGGATTTAGAATATGATGAGAAACCGTGAAAAAATAAAAAAATGAGAAAAATACACTGTAGGAGCTGGAATATGGAGAGATACCCTGAAAAGGTTAAAAAATTAGAAAATCACAATTGTAGGACCTCCAATATGGTGAGAAACCCTGAAAAAGTCGAAAAATGAGAAAAACACACAGTAGGACCTGAAATATGGTGAGAAACCGTGAAACAGTCGAAATATAAGAAAATCAAACTTGAAGTACCTGCAATATTGTGAGAAACCCTGAAAAAGTCGAAAAATGAAAAAAACACACTGTAGGATTTGGAATATGATGAGAAACCATGAAAAAGTAAAAAATGAGAAAAATATACTGTAGGAGTTGGAATGTGGTGAGAAAACCTGAAAAAGTCGAAGAATAAGATAATCACACAAGTAAGACCTCCTATATGGTGAGAAACCCTGAAAAAGTCGAAAAATGAGAAAATTACAGACTAGGACATGGAATATGGTAAGAAACCCTTTAAAAGTCGGAAAAAGAGAAAATCACACTGTAGGATTTGGAATATGATGGGAAAACCTGAAAAAGTCAAAAAATGAGAAAATCACACTGTGGAACCTGGAATATAGTGAGAAACTCTGAAAAAGTCGAAAAATTGGAAAAATCACACGCTAGGACTTGGAATATGATGAGAAACCCTGAAAAAGTCAAAAATGAGAAAATCAGACTGTAGTAGCTGGAATATGGTGAGAAACATTGAAAAAGTCTCAAAATGAGAAAATCACACAGTTGGACCTGCAATATGGTGAGAAACACTGAAACAGTCGAAAAATAAGAAAATCAAACTTGTAGTACCTGCAATATGGTGAGAAACCCTCAAAAATTCCAAAAATGAGAAAATCACACTGTAGGATTTAGAATATGGTGAGAAACCGTGAAAAAGTCAAAAAATGAGAAAAATACACTGTAGAAGCTAGAATATGGTGAGTAAACGCTGAAAAAGTCGAAAAATAAGAAAATCACACTTGTAGAACCTCCAATATGGTGAGAAACCCTGAAAAAGTCGAAAAATAAGAAAATCACACTTGTAGAACATCCAATATGGTGAGAAACCCTGAAAAAGTCAAAAAATGAGAAAATCACACTGTAGGATGTGGAATATGGTGAGAAACCCTGAAAGCTCGAAAAATAAGAAAATCAAACTTGTAGTACCTGCAATATGGTGAGAAACCCTGCAAAAGGCAAAAAATGAGAAAATCACAATATAGGACTTGGAATAAGATGAGAAACGGTGAAAAAGACAAAAAATGACAAAAACACACTGTAGGAGCTGGAATATGGTGAGAAACCCTAAAAAAGTTTAAAAATAAGAAATTCACACTTGTAGGACTTGCAATATGGTGAGAAACCCTGAAAAAGTCGAAAAATGAGAAAATCACACTGTAGGACTTGGAATAAGATGAGACACCATGAAAAAGTCAAAAAATGAGAAAATTTCACTGTAGGACTTGGAATAAGATGAGAAACCCTGAAAAAGTTGAAAAATGAGAAAATCACAATGTAGAAGATGGAATATGGTGAGCAATCCTGAAAAAGTCAAAAAATGAGAAAATCACACTGTAGGACCTGGAATATGGTGAGAAACTCTGAAAAAGTCGAAAAAAGAGAAAATCACACTCTAGGACTTGGAATATGATGAGAAACCCTGAAAAAGTCAAAAAAATGAGAAAATCACACTGTAGTACCTGGAATATGGTGAGCAACCCTGAAAAAGTCTAAAAATGACAAAAACACACTGTAGGAGCTGGAATATGGTGAGAAACCCTGAAAAAGTCGAAAAAAGAGAAAATCACGCAGTAGTACCTGGAATATGGTGAGAAACACTGAAAAAGTCTTAAAATGAGAAAATCACACTGTAGGACCTGGAATATGGTGAGAACCTCTGAAAATGTCGAAAAATAAGAAATTCACACTTGTAGGACCTGCAATATGTTGAGAAACCCTGAAAAAGTCAAAAAATGAGAAAATCACACTGTAGGACTTGGAATAAAATGAGAAACCGTGAAAAAGACAAAAAATGACAAAAGTACACGGTAGGAGATGGAATATGGAAAGAAACCGTTAAAAAGTAGAAAAATAAGATATACACACTTGTAGGACATGCAATATGGTGAGAGACCCTGAAAAAGTCTTAAAATGAGATAATCACACTTTAGTACCTGGAATATGGTGAGAAACCCTGAAAAAGTCCAAAAATAAGAAATTCACACGTATAGGACCTGCAATATGGTGAGAAACCCTGAAAAAGTCGAAAAATGAGAAAATCACACTGTAGGACTTGGAATAAGATGAGACACCCTGAAAAAGTCAAAAAATGAGAAAATTTCACTGTAGGACTTGGAATAGGATGAGAAAAGCTGAAAAAGTTGAAAAATGAGAAAATCACAATGTAGAAGATGGAATGTAGTGAGAAAACCTGAAAAAGTCGAAGAATAAGATAATCACACAAGTAAGACCTCCTATATGGTGAGAAACCCTGAAAAAGTCGAAAAATGAGAAAATTACAGACTAGGACATGGAATATGGTAAGAAACCCTTTAAAAGTCGGAAAAAAAGAAAATCACACTGTAGGATTTGGAATATGATGGGAAAACCTGAAAAAGTCAAAAAATGAGAAAATCACACTGTGGAACCTGGAATATGGTGAGAAACTCTGAAAAAGGCGAAAAATTGGATAAATCACACTCTAGGACTTGGAATATGATGAGAAACCCTGAAAAAGTCAAAAATGAGAAAATCAGACTATAGTAGCTGGAATATGGTGAGAAATATTGAAAAAGTCTCAAAATGAGAAAATCACACAGTTGGACCTGCAATATGGTGAGAAACACTGAAACAGTCAAAAAATAAGAAAATCAAACTTGTAGTACCTGCAATATGGTGAGAAACCCTGAAAAATTCCAAAAATGAGAAAATCACACTGTAGGATTTAGAATATGATGAGAAACCGTGAAAAAGTCAAAAAATGAGAAAAATACACTGTAGAAGCTGGAATATGGTGAGTAAACCCTGAAAAAGTCGAAAAATAAGAAAATCACACTTGTAGAACCTCCAATATGGTGAGAAACCCTGAAAAAGTCGAAAAATAAGAAAATCACACTTGTAGAACCTCTAAAATGGTGAGAAACCCTGAAAAAGTCAAAAAATGAGAAAATCACACTGTAGGACCTGGAATATGGTGAGAAACCCTGAAAGCTCAAAAAATAAGAAAATCAAACTTGTAGTACCTGCAATATGGTGAGAAACCCTGCAAAAGGCAAAAAATGAGAAAATCACAATATAGGACTTGGAATAAGATGAGAAACCGTGAAAAAGACAAAAAATGACAAAAACACACTGTAGGAGCTGGAATATGGTGAGAAACCCTAAAAAAGTCCAAAAATAAGAAATTCACACTTGTAGGACTTGCAATATGGTGAGAAACCCTGAAAAAGTCGAAAAATGAGAAAATCACACTGTAGGACTTGGAATAAGATGAGACACCATGAAAAAGTCAAAAAATGAGAAAATTTCACTGTAGGACTTGGAATAAGATGAGAAACCCTGAAAAAGTTGAAAAATGAGAAAATCACAATGTAGAAGATGGAATATGGTGAGCGATCCTGAAAAAGTCAAAAAATGAGAAAATCACACTGTAGGACCTGGAATATGGTGAGAAACTCTGAAAAAGTCGAAAAAAGAGAAAATCACACTCTAGGACTTGGAATATGATGAGAAACCCTGAAAAAGTCAAAAAAATGAGAAAATCACACTGTAGTACCTGGAATATGGTGAGCAACCCTGAAAAAGTCTATAAATGACAAAAACACACTGTAGGAGCTGGAATATGGTGAGAAACCCTAAAAAAGTCCAAAAATAAGAAATTCACACTTGTAGGAATTGCAATATGGTGAGAAACCCTGAAAAAGTCGAAAAATGAGAAAATCACGCAGTAGTACCTGGAATATGGTGAGAAACACTGAAAAAGTCTTAAAATGAGAAAATCACACTGTAGGACCTGGAATATGGTGAGAAACTCTGAAAAAGTCAAAAAATGAGAAAATCACACTGTAGGACTTGGAATAAAATGAGAAACCGTGAAAAAGACAAAAAATGACAAAAGTACACGGTAGGAGATGGAATATGGAGAGAAACCGTTAAAAAGTAGAAAAATAAGATATACACACTTGTAGGACATGCAATATGGTGAGAGACCCTGAAAAACTCTTAAAATGAGAAAATCACACTGTAGTACCTGGAATATGGTGAGAAACCCTGAAAAAGTCCAAAAATAAGAAATTCAAACGTGTAGGACCTGCAATATGGTGAGAAACCCTGAAAAAGGCGAAAAATGAGAAAATCACACTGTAGGACTTGGAATAAGATGAGAAACCCTGAAAAAGTTAAAAAATGAGAAAATCACAATGTAGAAGATGGAATATGGTGAGCAATCCTGAAAAAGTCAAAAAATGAGAAAATCACACTGTGGAACCTGGAATATGGTGAGAAACTCTGAAAAAGGCGAAAAATTGGAAAAATCACACTCTAGGACTTGGAATATGATGAGAAACCCTTGAAAAAGTCAAAAATGAGAAAATCAGACTGTAGTAGCTGGAATATGGTGAGAAACATTGAAAAAGTCTCAAAATGAGAAAATCACACAGTTGGACCTGCAATATGGTGAGAAACACTGAAACAGTCGAAAAATAAGAAAATCAAACTTGTAGGACCTGCAATATGGTGAGAAACCCTGAAAAAGTCGAAAAATGAGAAAATCACACTGTAGGACTTGGAATAAGATGAGACACCCTGAAAAAGTCAAAAAATGAGAAAATTTCACTGTAGGACTTGGAATAAGATGAGAAACCCTGAAAAAGTTGAAAAATGAGAAAATCACAATGTAGAAGATGGAATATGGTGAGCTATCCTGAAAAAGTCAAAAAATGAGAAAATCACACTGTGGAACCTGGAATATGGTGAGAAACTCTGAAAAAGGCGAAAAATTGGAAAAATCACACTCGAGGACTTGGAATATGATGAGAAACCCTGAAAAAGTCAAAAATGAGAAAATCAGACTGTAGTAGCTGGAATATGGTGAGAAACATTGAAAAAGTTTCAAAATGAGAAAATCACACAGTTGGACCTGCAATATGGTGAGAAACACTGAAACAGTCGAAAAATAAGAAAATCAAACTTGAAGTACCTGCAATATGGTGAGAAACCCTGAAGAAGTCAAAAAATGAGAAAATCACAATATAGGACTTGGAATAAGATGAGAAACCGTGAAAAAGACAAAAAATGACAAAAACACACTGTAGGAGCTGGAATATGGTGAGAAACCCTGAAAAAGTCCAAAAATAAGAAATTCACACTTGTAGGACCTGCAATAATGTGAGAAACCCTGAAAATGTCGAAAAATGAGAAAAATCACACTGTAGGACTTGGAATAAGATGAGAAACCGTGAAAAAGAAAAAAAAAATGACAAAAACACACTGTAGGAGCTGGAATATTGTGAGAAACCCTGAAAAAGTTCAAAAATAAGAAATACACACTTATAGGATATGC
This sequence comes from Mus caroli, assembly GCF_978045245.1. NCBI lineage: Eukaryota > Metazoa > Chordata > Mammalia > Rodentia > Muridae > Mus > Mus caroli. The sequence goes on from NW_028227278.1 coordinate 7,618,445, forward strand.
AATATGGTGAGAGACCCTGAAAAAGTCTTAATATTAGAAAATCACACTGTAGGACTTGGGATATGGTGAGAAACCCTGAAAAACATGAAAAATTAGAAAATCAAACTGTAGGACCCGGAATATGCTGAGAATCCCTGAAAAATTCGAAAAATGCAAAAATCACAGTATAGGACTTGGAATATGATGAGAAACCCTGAAAAAGTCCAAAAATAAGAAATTCACACTTGTAGGACCTGCAATATAGTGAGAAACCCTGAAACAGTCGAAAAATGAGAAAATCACACTGTAGAAGATCGAGTATGGTGAGCAACCCTGAAAAATTCAAAAAATTAGAAAAATCACACTGTAGAACATGGAATATGTTGAGAAACTCTGAAAAAGTCAAAAAATTAGAAAAATCAGACTGTAGGGCTTGGAATATGATGAGAAACCCTGAAAAAGACGAAAAATGAGAAAAATCACACAATAGGATCTGCAGTATGGTGAGAAACACTGAAACAGTCGAAAAATAAGAAAATCAAACTTGTAGTACCTGCAATATGGTGAGAAACCCTGAAAAATTCCAAAAATGAGAAAATCACACTGTAGGATTTGGAATATGATGAGAAACCGTGAAAAAGTCAAAAAATGAGAATAATACACTGTAGGAGCTGGAATATGATGAGAAACCCTGAAAGAGTCGAAAAATAAGAAAACCACACTTGTAGGACCTCCAATATGGTGAAAAACCCTGAAAAAGTCGAAAAATGAGAAAATCACAGTGTAGGACCTGAAATATGGTGAGAAACCCTGAAAAAGTCGAAAAATGAGAAAATCACGCAGTAGGTCCTGAAATTTGGTCAGAAACACTGAAAAAGTGTAAAATAAGAAAATCACACTGTAGTACCTGGAATATGGTGAGAAACCCTGAAAAAGTCTTAAAATGAGAAAATCACACTTTAGGACATGGAATATGGTGAGAAACCTTGAAAAAGTCAAAAATGAGAAAAATCAAACTGTAGTAAAAGGAATATGGTGATAAAATCTGAAAAAGTTGAAAAATTAGAAAAATCACACTCTAGGACTTGGAATAAGATGAGAAACCCTGAAAAAGTCAAAAAATGAGAAAATCACACTGTAGGACTTGGAATATGATGAGAAACCCTGAAAAAGTCAAAAAATGAGAAAATCACACTGTAGGACTTGGAATAAAATAAGAAACCGTGAAAAAGACAAAAAATGACAAAAGTACACGGTAGGAGATGGAATATGGAGAGAAACCATTAAAAAGTAGAAAAATAAGATATACACACTTGTAGGACATGCAATATTGTGAGAGACCATGAAAAAGTCTTAAAATGAGAAAATCACACTGTAGTACCTGGAATATGGTGAGAAACCCTGAAAAAGTCCAAAAATAAGAAATTCACACGTGTAGGACCTGCAATATGGTGAGAAACCCTGTAAAAGTCGAAAAATGAGAAAATCACACTGTAGGACTTGGAATAAGATGAGACAACCTGAAAAAGTCAGAAAATGAGAAAATTTCACTGTAGGACTTGGAATAAGATAAGAAACCCTGAAAAATTGAAAAATGAGAAAATCACAATGTAGAAGATGGAATATGGTGAGCAATCCTGAAAAAGTCAAAAAATGAGAAAATCACACTGTGGAACCTGGAATATGGTGAGAAACTCTGAAAAAGTCGAAAAATTGGAAAAATCACACTCTAGGACTTGGAATATGATGAGAAACCCTGAAAAAGTCAAAAATGAGAAAATCAGACTGTAGTAGCTGGAATATGGTGAGAAACATTGAAAAAGTCTCAAAATGAGAAAATCACACAGTTGGACCTGCAATATGGTGAGAAACACTGAAACAGTCGAAAAATAAGAAAATCAAACTTGTAGTACCTGCAATATGGTGAGAAACCCCTGAAAAATTCCAAAAATGAGAAATTCACACTGTAGGATTTAGAATATGATGAGAAACCGTGAAAAAGTCAAAAAATGAGAAAAATACACTGTAGAAGCTGGAATATGGTGAGTAAACCCTGAAAAAGTCGAAAAATAAGAAAATCACACTTGTAGAACCTCCAATATGGTGAGAAAACTTGAAAAAGTCTAAAAATGAGAAAATCACACTGTAGGACCTGGAATATGGTGAGAAACCCTGAAAGATCGAAAAATAAGAAAATCAAACTTGTAGTACCTGCAATATGGTGAGAAACCCTGCAAAAGGCAAAAAATGAGAAAATCACAATATAGGACTTGGAATAAGATGAGAAACCGTGAAAAAGACAAAAAATGACAAAAACACACTGTAGGAGCTGGAATATGGTGAGAAACCCTAAAAAAGTCCAAAAATAAGAAATTCACACTTGTAGGACTTGCAATATGGTGAGAAACCCTGAAAAAGTCGAAAAATGAGAAAATCACCCAGTAGTACCTGGAATATGGTGAGAAACACTGAAAAATTCATACTTGTAGGACCTGCAATATGGTGAGGGCTCAACAATTAACAGCATTGTCTCCTCTTCCAGAGAACCTGGGATCAACTATCAGCCACTATATGGTGGCCCATCTCCAGTTCCCCGGGATCAGACAGACAGACAGACAGAGTTAAGGAACGCAGGCCTGCCTGGACTTTCTGTTTTTCTTATCATTTTTAAAAAATGATTATTTATATATTTATTTATTTATTTATTAGATATAAGTACATGGTAGCAGTCTTCAGACACTCCAGAAGACGGTGTCAGATTCTGGACAATCTAAATCCCTCTTATGGTCTGCATACAGGTACATAAACACAGCCTCACATATACTTCTAAAAATTTAAGATGGGTGGGGCCACTTTACTGCTCAAAAATTAACAGCATTGTCTCCTCTTCCAGAGAACCTGGGTTCAACTACCAGCAACTATATGGTGGCCCATCTCCAGTTCCAGGGGATCAGACAGACAGACAGACATACAGACAGATAGAGATAAGGATGGCAGGCCTGCCTGGTCTTTCTTTCTTTCTTATCCTTTTTAAGAAATGTTTATTTATTTATTAATGTATATTAGATATAAGTACACTGTAGCTGTCTTCAGACACTGAGGAAGAGGGTGTCAGATTCTGGAGAATCTAAATCCCTCTTATGGACTGCAAATGATGTACATAAGCACAGACTCACAATTACTTCCAAAAATTTAAAGATGTGTGGGGCCACTGAAAGGGCTCAACAATTAACAGCATTGTCTCCTCTTCCAGAGAACCTGGGATCAACTACCAGCAACTATATAATGGCCCATCTCCAGTTCCAGGGGATCAGACAGACAGACAGACAGACAGACTAGAATGGCAGGCCTGTCTGGTTTTTCATTCTTTCTTATCCTTTTTAAAACATCTTTCTTTCTTTCTTTCTTTCTTTCTTTCTTTCTTTCTTTCTTTCTTTCTTTCTTTCTTTCTTTCTTTCTTTCTTTATTTATTTATTAGATATAAGTACACTGTAGATGTCTTCAGACACTCCAGAAGAGGGTATCAGTTTCTGGAGAATCTAAATCCCTCTTATGGTCTGCATACAATGTACATAAACACAGCCTCACATATACTTCTAAAAATTTAAAGATGGGTGGGGCCACTGAAAGGGCTCAACAATTAACAGCATTGTCTCCTCTTCCAGAGAACCTGGGATCAACTACCAGCAACTATATGGTGGCCCATCTCTAGTTCCAGGGTATCAGACAGACAGACTGACAGACAGAGATAAGGATGGCAGGCCTACCTGGTCTTTCTTTCCTTCTTATCCTTTTAAAAAAATGTTTATTTATTTATTTATGTATGTATTTATTAGATATAAGTACACAGTAGCTGTCTTCAGACACTCCAGAAGAGGGTGTCAGATTACGGAGAATCTAAATCCCTCTTATGGTCTGCATATGATGTATATAAACACAGCCTCACATATACTTCTAAAAATTTAAAGATGGGTGGGGCCACTTAAAGGGCTCAACAAATACCAGCATTGTCTCCTCTTCCAGAGAACCTGGGATCAACTACCAGCAAAAATATGGTGGCGCATCTCCAGTTTCAGGGGATCAGATAGACAGATAGACAAACAGACAAGGAAGGCAGGCCTGCTTGGTTTTTATATCTTTCTTATCCTTTTTAAAACATGTTTATATATTTATTTATGTATTTATTAGATATAAGTACACTCTAGCTGTCTTCAGACACTCCAGAAGAGGGTGTCAGATTCTGAAAAATCTAAATCCCTCTTATGGTCTGCATATGATGTACATAAACACAGCCTCACAAATTCTTCTAAAAATTTAAAGATGGGTGGGGCCACTGAAAGGGCTCAAAAATTAACAGCATTGTCTCCTCTTGCAGAGAAACTGGGATCAACTACCAGCAACTATATGGTGGCCCATCTCCAGTTCCAGGGTATCAGACAGACAGACAGATAGACAGAGATAAGGATGGCAGGCCTGCCTGGTCTTTCTTTCTTTCTTTCTTATCCTTTTTTAAAAATGTTTGTTTATTTATTTATTTATTTATTTATTTATTTATTTATTTATTTATTAGATATAAGTACACTGTAGTTGTCTTCAGTCACTCCAGAAGAGGGTGTCAGATTCTGGAGAATATAAATCCCTCTTATGGTCTGCATATGATGTACATAAACACAGAGTCACATATACTTCTAAAAATTTAAAGATGGGTGGGGACCCAGAAAGGGCTCAATAATTAACAGCATTGACTCCTCTTCCAGAGAACCTGGGATCAACAATGAGCAACTATATGGTGGCCCATCTTTCGTTCCAGTGGATCAGACAGACAGACAGACGGACAGACAGAGATAAGGATGGCAGGCCTGCCTGGTCTTTCTTTTTTTCTTATCCTTTTTAAAAAATGTTTATTTATTTATGTATGTATATATTTATTTATTTATTTATGTATTTATTAGATATAAGTACAATGTAGCTGTCTTCAGACACTCCAGAAGAGGGTGTCAGAATCTGGAGAATCTAAATCCCTCGTATGGTCTGCATATGATGTACATAAACACAGCCTCACATATACTTCTAAAAATTTAAAGATGGGTGGGGCTACTGAAAGGGCTCAACAACTAACAGCAGTGTCTCCTCTTCCAGAGTACCTGGGATCAACTACCAGCAACTATATGGTTGCCCATCTCCAGTTCCAGGGGATCTGACAGATAGAGAGACAAACAGACAGACAGACAGACAAGGTGGCAGGCCTGCCTGGTCTTTCTTTCTTTCTTATCCTTTTTAAAAATGTTTATTAATTTATGTATGTATTTATTAGATAAAAGTACACGGTAGCTGTCTTCAAACACTCCCGAAGAGGGTTTCAGATTCTGGAGAATCTATATCCCTCTTATGATCTGCATATGATGTACATAAACACAGCCTCACATATACCTCTAAAAACTTAAAGATGGGTGGGGCCACTGAAAGGGCTCAACAATTAACAGCATTGTCTCCTCTTCCAGAGAACCTGGGATCAACTACCAGCAATTATATGGTGGCCCATCTCCAGTTCCGGGGATCAGACAGACAGACAGACAGACAAGGATGGCAGGCCTGCCTGGTCTCTCTTTCTTTATTATCCTTTTTAAAAAATGTTTATTTGTTTATTTATGAATTTATTAGATATAATTACACTGTAGCTGTCTTCAGACACTCCAGTAGAGGGTGTCAGATTCTGGAGAATCTAAATCCTTGTTATGGTCTGCATATGATATACATAAACAAAGACTCACATATACTTCTAAAAATTTAAAGATGGGTGGGACCACTGAAAGGGCTCAACAATTAATAGCATGATCTCCTCTCCAGAGAACCTGGGATCAACTACCATCAACTATATGGTGGCCCATCTCCAGTTCCAGGGGATCAGACAGACATACAGAGAAACAGACAAGGATAAGGATGGCATGCCTGCCTGGTCTTTCTTTCTTTCTTATCCATTTTTAAAAATGTTTATTTATTTATTTATTTATTTATCTATTTATTTATTTATGTATTTTTTAGATATAAGTACACTGTAGCTGTCTTCAGACACTCCAGTAGAGGGTGTCAGATTCTGGAGAATCTAAATCCCTCTTATGGTCTGCATATGATGTACATAAACACAGCCTCACATATACTTCTAAAAATTTAAAGATGGGTGGGGCCACTGAAAGGGCTCAATAATTAAGAGCATTGTCTCCTCTTCCAGAGAACCTGGGATCAACTACAAGCAACTATATGGTTGCCCATCTCCAGTTCCAGGGGATCAGACAGAGAGACAGACAGACAGACAGAGATAAGGATGGAAGGCCTGCCTGGTCTTTCTTTCTTTCTTATCCTTTTTAAAAAATGTTTATTTATTTATTTATTTATTTATGTATTTATTAGATATAAGTACACTGTAGCTATCTTCAGACACTCCAGAAGAGGGTGTCATATTCTGGAGAATCTAAATCCCTCTTATTGTCTGCATATGATGTACATAAACACAGCCTCACATACACCTCTAAAAATTTAAAGATGAGTGGGTCCACTGAAAGGGCTCAACAATTAACAGCATTGTCTCCTCTTCCAGAGAACCTGGGATCAACTACCAGCAACTATATGGTGGCCCATCTCCAGTTCCAGGAGATCAGAAAGACAGACAGACAGACAGAGAAAAGGATGGCAGGCCCTGCCTGGTCTTTCTTTTTTTCTTATCATTTTTTTTAAATATTTATTTATTTATTTATTTATTTATTTATTTATTTATTTATTTATTAGACATAAGTACACTGTAGCTGTCTTCAGACACTCCAGAAGAGGGTGTCAGATTCTGGAGAATCTAAATCCCTCTTATAGTCTGCCTATGTTGTACATAAACACAGCCTCACATATACTTCTAAAATTTTAAAGATGAGTGGGGCCACTGAAAGGGCTCAACAATTAACAGCATTGTCTCCTCTTCCAGAGAACCTGGGATCAACTACCAGCAACTATATTGTGGCCCATCTCCAGTTCCAGGAGATCAGACAGACAGACAGACAGACAGAGATAAGGATGGCAGGCCTGCCTGGTCTTTCATTTTTTCTTATCCTTTTAAAAATGTTTATTTATTTATTTATTTATTCATTTATTTATTAGATATAAGTACCCTGTAGCTGCCTTCAGATACTCCAGAAGAGGGTGTCAGATTCTGGAGAATATAAATCCCTCTTATGGTCTGCATATGATGTACATAAACAAAGCCTCACATATACTTCTAAAAATTTAAAGATGGGTGGGGCCACTGAAGGGCTCAACAATTAACAGCATTGTCTCCTCTTACAGAGAACCTGGGATCAACTACCAGCAAAAATATGGTGGCCCATCTCCAGTTTCAGGGGATCAGACAGACAGACAGACAAACAGACAAGGATGGCAGGCCTGCCTGGTTGTTCTTTCTTTCTTATCCTTTTTGAAAAAATGTTTATTTATTTATTTATGTATTTATTAGATATAAGTACACTGTAGAGGTCTTCAGACACTCCAGAAGAGGTTGTCAGATTCTGGAGAATCTAAATCCCTCTTATGTTCTGCATATGATGTACATAAACACAGACTCACATTTACTTCCAAAAATTTAAAGATGGGTGGGGCCACTGAAAGGGCTCAACAATTAACAGCATTGTCTCCTCTTCCAGAGAACCTGAGATCAACTACCAGCAACTATATGGTGGCCCATTTCGAGGTCCAGGGTATCAGAAAGACAGATAGACAGACAGACAGAGATAAGGATGGCAGGCCTGCCTGGTATTTCTTTTTTTCTTATCAATTTTAAAAAAAGTTTATTTATTCATTTATTTATTTATTTATTTATTTATTTATTTATTTATTTATTAGAATAAGTACACTGTAGCTGTCTTCAGACACTCCAGAAGAGGGTGTCAGATTCTGGAGAATCTAAATCCCTCTTATAGTCTGCCTATGATGTACATAAACACAGCCTCACATACACTTCTAAAAATTTAAAGATGAGTGGGGCCACTGAAAGGGCTCAACAATTAACAGCATTGTCTCCTCTTCCAGAGAACCTGGGATCAACTATCAGCCACTATATGGTGGCCCATCTCCAGTTCCCCGGAATCAGACAGACAGACAGACAGACAGAGTTAAGGAACGCAGGCCTGCCTGGATTTTCTTTTTTTCTTATCATTTTTAAAAAATGATTATTTATTTATTTATTTATTTATTAGATATAAGTACATGGTAGCAGTCTTCAGACACTCCAGAAGACGGTGTCAGATTCTGGACAATCTAAATCCCTCTTATGGTCTGCATATGAGGTACATAAACACAGCCTCACATATACTTCTAAAAATTTAAAGATGGGTGGGGCCACTTTACTGCTCAAAAATTAACAGCATTGTCTCCTCTTCCAGAGAACCTGGGTTCAACTACCAGCAACTATATGGTGGCCCATCTCCAGTTCCAGGGGATCAGACAGACAGACAGACATACAGACAGATAGAGATAAGGATGGCAGGCCTGCCTGTTCTTTCTTTCTTTCTTATCCTTTTTAAGAAATGTTTATTTATTTATTAATGTATATTAGATATAAGTACACTGTAGCTGTCTTTCTTTCACCCAGGAAAAAGGTTTTATAAAAAGTGTTAAAGTTTTTAAAAATTAAAAAAAAAATACCAGATCACCATCACACAGCATTGGCTGTCTTCAGGTGTATCCTTTCAGCCTCCAAAACAAAAAGCAATGGCTGGCTGTCTTCAGGTGTATCCTATTCTCCAGTCTTATTTCCAACCTAAGAGCTGGGCTGAGCTGCCTCATTATGTAATTGCAAACCTTCCTTGGTTTGTCTTTTCCATTTTTAAGACTAACAGGCCTTTTTCTATTTAGAGAATATGCTCATGACTGTTCTTTAGATATAGTAAATATAACTGTTGCTTATAAAACTTGTTTTCTAGGAATTTTTAAAGGGCAATGGCAGAGTTTATTTTTTAAAAATATTTTGCATTTATTTATTTGTGTGAGTGATGAAGCTCAGGTCTTCAAACTCGTCAGGAGGTATGATTACCTCCCCTCTCTCTCAACCCCTCTCTCTCCTCTCTCAATGATTGTGTAAGAATGTTTTCCATGTGTATGCTGTGCCCACAGACTCCAGAACAGAGTATTAGATCCCCTGGAACTGGAGATGGGCCACCATATATAATACTGGTAATTGAGCCCAGGTTCTCTGGAAGAGGAGACAATGCTCTTAATTGTTGAGCCCTCTCTGTAGCCACATCTTTCTTTTTTTTTTTTTTGAGTATATGTGAGGCTGTGTTTATATACATCATATGCAGACAATAAGAATGATTTAGATTCTTCAGAATCTGACAACCTCTTCTGGACTGTCTGAAGATAGCTACAGCATACTTAAATATAATAAATAAATAAATCTTTAAAAAGAAAAGGAAAAGTAAAAAAGAAAGAACAGGCCTGCCATATGCATGTTCATAGAGGAAAATGGAAGAGACCCCAATCTAACCTCAGCAGGGTGCTTCCTTCTGGATGGTAGCTCACAGTTTCATCCCAGCAAGACAGGCAAATCACTGAGTTCAAGGACAGTAAGGTTCAGGACAGCCAAGGTTAGGAAGGAAAAGGGTCTATGTTGAGAATACAAACCTACAAAACAACAACTAGGAAAAAGAAGTGACAGTGTAACTTGGGGTAGGGTACCAACAAGAGAAAGCTTTCTGTTACCACTTACAAACACCAGTAGCCTTGCACCCTTCTGCCCAGGTCCCTGCCTTCCTTTCTAGGAATTCTAAGGATGCCAGGGTGTGGGGGAATCCAGATTAACTTTTTAATAACAAAGACTTGGTCTTTGATGTCTATAGGAAGCCCTTCTCAGTGCCTTTAACTACCACTGAACTTTCAGGGCTGTGACTCAACTGTAACAAGGAACAGAGCTAAGAACCTGCAGCCTTTGAAAACAACTATTTTTTTAAAGTGGGGGACACAAATCAGCAGTAGAACCCCTCAGGTTCAGCCATAATACTTGTTAGGGAAACAGCCTCAATGTCCGGAGCTGAGGTCTCATGGGTGAACTGCTTCAAACTCTGAGTATCATTGAAAGAAAGAAAAGATATCATGTGGTTTCTTAATTTATTTATTTTATTATTTCTATTTTTTTTGTTTTCTTTTGTTTTGTTTTAGAAAAGGCCTCAGTCTGTAGCTATGGCTGACCTAGGACAGACTACATGTGTTAATTAGGGTTTCACAGTTGAGAAACAGACCATACCTATGTAAGACTTAGAAAACCCAACAGTCAGTGGTGGCTCGAGCTCTTAATGAGAGCACTCTGGAGGCAGAGGCAGTCAGTTTCTGAGTTCGAGGCCAGCCTGGTTAAAGACAGGGATAGGCAGGGCTAGGCAAGGCAGGGCTGGGCTAGGCTAGGCTAGGCAAGGGGCTGGGCTAGGCAAGGCAAGGGGCTGGGCTAGGCAAGGCAAGGGGCTAGGCTAGGCAACGCAAGGGGCTAGGCAAGACAGACAGACAGAGAGAAAGACAGACAAGGATGGAAGCCTGCCTGGTTTTTCTTTCTTTCTTATCCCTTTTAAAAAATGTATATTTATTTATTTATTTATTTATTTATGTATTTATTAGATATAAGTACACTGTAGCTGTCTTCAGACACTCCAGAAGAGGGTTTCAGATTCTGGAGAATCTATATCCCTCTTATGGTCTGCATATGATGTACATAAACACAGCCTCACATATACTTCTAAAAATTTAAAGATGGGTAGGACCACTGAAAGGGCTCAACAATTAACAGCATTGTCTCCTCTTCCAGAGAACCTGGGATCAACTACCAGCAACTATATGGTGGCCCATCTCCAGTTCCAGGGGATCAGACAGACAGACAGAGATACAGACAGATAGAGTTAAGGATGGCAGGCCTACCTGGTCTTTCATTCTTTCTTATCCTTTTAAAAAATGTTTATTTATTTATTTATTTATTTATTTATTCGATATAAGTACACTGTAGCTGTCTTCAGACACTCCAGAAGAGGGTGTCAGATTATGGAGAATCTAAATCCCTCTTATGGTCTGCATATGATGTACATGAACACAGCCTCACATATACTTCTAAAAATTTAAAGATGGGTGGGGCCACTGAAAGGGCTCAACAATTAACAGCATTGTCTCCTCTTCCAGAGAACCTGGGATCAACTACCAGCAACTATATGGTGGCCCATCTCCAGTTCCAGGCGATCAGACAGACAGACAGACATACAGACAAGGATGGCAGGCCTTCTGGTTTTTATTTCTTTCTTATCCGTTTAAAAAGGTTTATTTATTTATTTATGAATTTATTATATATAAGTACACTGTAGCTGTCTTCAGACACTCAGGAAAAGGGTGTCAGATTCTGGAGAATCTAAGTCCCTCTTATGATATGCATATGATGTACATAAAAACAGCTTCACATTTATTTCTAAAAATTTAAAGATGGGTGGGGCCACTGTGAGGGCTCAACAATTAACAGCATTGTCTCCTCTTCCAGAGAACCTGGGATCAACTACCAGCAACTATATGGTGGCCCATCTCCAGATCCAGGGGATCAGAGAGACAGACAGACAGACAGACAGACAAGGATGGCAGGCCTGCCTGGTTTTTCTTTCTTTCTTATCCTTTTTAAAACATGTTTATTTATTTATTTATGTATTTATTAGATATAAGTACACTGTAGCTGTCTTCAGACACTCCAGAAGAGGGTATCAGATTCTGGAGAATATAAATCCCTCTTATGGTCTACATACAATGTACATAAACACAGCCTCACATATACTTCTAAAAATTTAAAGATGTGTGGGGCCACTGAAAGGGCTCAACAATTAACAGCATTGTCTCCTCTTCCAGAGAACCTGGGATTAAACTACCAGCAACTATGTGGTGGCCCATCTCCACTTCCAGGGGATCAGACAGACAGACAGACAGACAGACAGAGATAAGGATGGCAGGCCTGCTAGTCTTTCTTTTTTTCTTATCCTTTTTAAAAAATGTTTATTTATTTATTTATTTATTTATTTATTTATTTATTTATTTATTTATTTATTAGATATAAGTACATTGTAGCTGTCTTCAGACACTCCAGAAGAGGGTATCAGATTCTGGAGAATCTAAATACCTCTTATGGTCTGCATAGGATGTACATAACACAGCCTCACATATATTTCTAAAAATTTAAAGATGTGTGGGGCCACTGAAAGGGCTCAACAATTAACAGCATTGTCTCCTCTTCCAGAGAACCTGGTTGAACTACCAGCAACTATATGGTGGCCCATCTCCAGTTTCAGGGAATCAGACAGACAGACAGACAGACAGATATAAAGATGGAAGGCCTGCCTGGATTTTCTTTCTTTATTATCCTTATTTAAAAATGTTTATTTGTTTATTTATGTATTTATTAGACATAAGTACACTGTAGCTGTCTTCAGACACTCCAGAAGAGGGTGTCATATGCTGGAGAATCTAAATCCCTCTTATGGTCTGCATTTGATGTACATAAACATAGCCTCACATATACTTCTAAAAATTTAAAGATGGGTGGGGCCACTGAAAGGGCTCAACAATTAACAGCATTGTCTCCTTTTCCAGAGAACCTGGGATCAACTACCAGCAACTATATGGTGTCCCATCTCCAGTTACAGGGGATCAGACAGACAGACAGACAGACAGAAAGTGATAAGGATGGCAGGCCTGCATGGTCTTTCTTCCTTTCTTCTTCGTTTAAAAAAAATGTTTATTTATTTATTTTTATTTATTTATTTATTTATTTATTTATTTATTTTTAATGTATTTATTAGATATAAGTACACAATACTAGTCTTCAGACACTCCAGAAGAGGTTGTCAGATTCTGGAAAATCTAAATCCCTCTTATGGTCTGCATATGATGTACATAAACACAGCCTCACATATACTTCTAAAAATTTAAAGATGGGTGGGGCCACTAAAAGGGATCAACAATTAACAGCATTGTCTCCTCTTCCAGAGAACCTGGGATCAATAACCAGTAATTATATGGTGGCCCATCTCCAGTTCCAGGGGATCAGACAGACACACAGACAGACAGACAGAGATAAGGATGGCAGGCCTGCCTGGTCTTTCTTTCTTTCTTATCATTTTAAAAAAGGTTTATTTATTTATTTATGTATTTATTAGATATAAGTACACTATAGCTATCTTCAGACACTCCAGAAGAGGGTGTTTGATTCTGCAGAATGTAAATCCCATTTATGTTCTGCATATGATGTACATAAACACAGCCTCACATATTCTTCTAAAAATTTAAAGATGGTTGGGGCCACTGAAAGGAACCAACAATTAACAGCATTGTCTCCTCTTCCAGAGAACCTGGGATCAACTACCAGCAACTATATGTTGGCCCATCTCCAGTTTCAGGGGATCAGACAGACAAACAGACAGACAGAAAGACAGAGATAAGGATGGCAGGCCTGCCTGGTCTTTCTTTCTTTCTTATCCTTTTTAAAAAATGTTTATTTATTTATTTATGTATTTTTTAGATATAAGTACACTGTAGCTGTCTTCAGACACTCCAGAAGAGGGTCTCAGATTCTGGAGAATCTAAATCCCTCTTATGGTCTGCATATGATGTACATAACACAGCCTCACATATACTTCTAAAAATTTAAAGATGGGTGGGGTCACTAAAGAAAGGGCTCAACAATTAACAGCATTGTCTCCTCTTCCAGAGAACCTGGGATGAACTACCAGCAACTATATGGTGGCCCATCTCCAGTTCCAGGGTATCAGATAGACAGACAGACAGACAGAGATAAGGATGGCAGGCGTGCCTGGTCTTTCTTTCTTTATTATACTGTTGAAAAAATGTTTATTTATTTATTTATTTATTTTTATTTATGTATTTATTAGATATAAGTACACTGTAGCTGTCTTCAGACACTCTAGAAGAGGGTCTCATCTTCTGGAGAATCTAAATCCCTCTTATGGTCTTCATATGATGTACATAAACACAGCCTCACATATACTTCTAAAAATTTAAAGATGGGTGGGCCCACTGAAAGGGCTCAACAATTAACAGCATTGTCTCTTCTTCCAGAGAACGTGGGATCAACTACCAGCAACTATATGGTGGCCCATGTCAAGTTCCAGGGGATAAGACAGACAGACAGACAGACAGAGATAAGGATGGCAGGCCTGCCTGATTTTTCTTTCTTTCTTATCCTTATAAAAAATGTTTATTTATTTGTTTATTTGTTTATTTATTTATTTATTTATTTATTTATTTATTTATTTATCAGATATAAGTACACTGTAGCTGTCTTCAGACTCTCCAGAAGAGGGTGTCAGATTCTGGAGAATCTATATCCCTCTTATGGTCTGCATATGATGTACATGAACACAGCCTCACATATACTTCTAAAAATTTAAAGATGGGTGGGGCCACTGAAAGGGCTCAAAAATTAACAGCATTGTCTCCTCTTCCAGAGAACCTGGGATCAACTACCAGCAACTATATGGTGGCCCATCTCAAGTCCAAGGGGATCAGACAGACTGTAGACAGACAGAAAGACAGACAGAGATAAGGATGGCAGGCCTGCCTGGTCTTTCTTTCTTTCTTATCCTGTTTAAAAAATGTTTATTTATTTATTTATTTATTTATTTATTTATTTATTTATTTATTTATCTATTTATTTAATATAAGTACACTGTAGCTGTCTTCAGACACTCCAGAAGATCGTGTCAGATTCTGGAGAATCTAAATCACATTTATGGTCTGCATAAGATGTACATAAACACAGCCTCACATATACTTCTAAATATTTAAAGATGGGTGGCGCCACTGAAAGGGCTCAACAATTAACAGCATTGTATCCTCTTCCAGAGAACCTGGGATCAACTACCAGCAACACTATGGTGGCCCATCTACAGTTCCAGGGTATCAGACAGACAGACAACAGACAGACAGAGATAAGGGTGGCAGTCCTGCCCGGTCTTTCTTACTTTCTTATCCTTTTAAAAAAATGTTTATTTATTTATTTATTTATTTATTCATTTATTTATTTATTTATTTATTTATTTATTTATTTATGTATTTATTAGATATAAGTAAACTGTAGCTGTCTTCAGACACTCCAGAAGAGGGTGTCAGATTCTGGAGAATCTAAATCCCTCTTATGGTCTGCATATGATGTACATAAACACAGCCTCACATATACTTCTAAAATTTTAAAGATGGGTGGCGCCACTGAAAGGGCTCAACAATTAACAGCATTGTATCCTCTTCCAGAGAACCTGGGATCAACTACCAGCAACACTATGGTGGCCCATCTACAGTTCCAGGGTATCAGACAGAAAGACAGACAGACAGACAGAGATAAGGGTGGCAGGCCTGCCCGGTCTTTCTTACTTTCTTATCCTTTTAAAAAAATGTTTATTTATTTATTTATTTATTTATTTATTCATTTATTTATTTATTTATTTATTTATGTATTTATTAGATATAAGTAAACTGTAGCTGTCTTCAGACACTCCAGAAGAGGGTGTCAGATTCTGGAGAATCTAAATCCCTCTTATGGTCTGCATATGATGTACATAAACACAGCCTCACATATACTTCTAAAATTTTAAAGATGGGTGGAGCCACAGAAAGGGCTCAACAATTAACAGCATTGTCTCCTCTTCCAGAGAACCTTGGATAAACTACCAGCAACTATATGGTGGCCCATCTCCAGTTCTAGGGTATCACACAGACAGACAGACAGACAGAGATAAGGGTGGCAGGCTTGCATGGTTTTTCTTTCTGTCTTATCCTTTTTAAAAAATGTTTATTTATTTATTTATTTATTTATTTATTTATTTATTTATTTATTTATTTATGTATTTATTAGATATAAGTACACTGTAGCTGTCTTCAGAAAATACAGAAGAGGGTGTCAGATTCTGGAGAATCTAAATCCCTCTAATGGTCTGCATATGATGTACATAAACACAGCCTCACATACCCTTCTAAAAATTTAAAGATGGGTGGGGCCACTGAAAGGGCTCAACAATTAACAGCATTGTCTCCTCTTCCAGAGAACCTGGGATCAACTACCAGCAACTATATGGTGGCCTATCTCCAGTTCCAAAGGATCATATAGATAGACAGACAGACAGACAGAGATAAGGATGGCAGGACTTCCTGGTGTTTCTTTCTTTCTTATCCTTTTTAAAAAATGTTTATTTATTTATTTATTCATGTATTTATTATATTTACGTACACTGTAGCTGTCTTCAGACACTCCAGAAGAGGGTGTCAGTTTCTGGAGAATCTAAATCACTCTTATGGTCTGAATATGATGTACATAAACACAGCCTCAGATATACTTATAAAAATTTAATGAAGGGTGGGGCCACTGAAAGGGCTCAATAATTTACAGCATTGTCTCCTCTTCCAGAGAACCTTGGATAAACTACCAGCAACTATATGGTGGCCCATATCCAGTACCAGAGGATCAGACAGACAGACAGGCAGACAGACAGAGATAAGGATGGCAGGCCTGCCAGGTCTTTCTTTCTTTCTTGTCCTTTTTAAAAAATGTTTATTTATTTATGTATTTATTATATATAAGTACTCTGTAGCTATCTACAGACACTCCAGAAGAGGGTGTCAGATTCTGAAGAATCTAAAACCATCTTATGGTCTGCATATGATGTACATAAACACAGCCTCAGATATACTTCTAAAAATTTAAAGATGGGTGGGGCCACTGAAAGGGCTCAACAATTAACAGCATTGTCTCCTCTTCCAGAGAACCTGGGATCAACTACCAGCAACTATATGGTGACCTATCTTCAGTTCCAAAGGATCATATAGAGAGACAGACAGACAGACAGAAATGAGGATGGCAGGCCTGCCTGGTCTTTCTTTCTTTCTTATCCATTTGAAAAAATGTTTACTTATTAATTAATTAATTAATTTATTTATTTATTTATTTATTAGATATAAGTACACTGTAGCTGTCTTCAGACACTCCAGAAGAGGGTGTGAGATTCAGGAGAATCTAAATACCTCTTATGGTCTGCATATGATGTACATAAACACAGACTCAAGTATACTTCTAAAAATTTAAAGATGGGTGGGGCCAAAGAATGGGCTCAACAATTAACAGCGTTGTCACCTCTTCCAGAGAACCTGGGATCAACTACCAGCAACTATATGGTGGCCCATCTGCAGTTCCAGGGATCAGACAGACAGACAGACAGACAGAGATAAGGATGGCAGGCCTGCCTGGTCTTTCTTTCTTACTTATCCTGTTTAAAAAATGTTTATTTATTTATTTATTTATATATTTATGTATTTATTAGATATAAGTACACTGTAGCTGTCTTCAGACACTCCAGAAGAGGGTTTCAGATTCTGGAGAATTTAAATCACTCTTATGGTCTGCATATGATGTACATAAATACAGCCTCACATTTACCTCTAAATATTTAAAGATGGGTGGGGCCACAGAGAGGGCTCAACAATTAACAGCATTGTCTCCTCTTCCAGATAACATTGGATAAACTACCAGCAACTATATGGTGGCCCATCTCCAGTTCCAGGGTATCAGACAGACAGACAGAGAGACAGAGATAAGGATGGAGGCCTGCCTGGTCTTTCTTTCTTTCTTATACTTTAAAAAAATGTTTATTTATTTATTTATTCATTCATTTATTTATTTATTTATTTATTTATTTATTTATTTATTTATTTATTAGATATAAGTAAACTGTAGCTGTCTTCAGACACTCCAGAAGAGGGTGTCAGATTCTGGAGAATCTAAATCCCTCTTATGGTCTGCATATGATGTACATAAACACAGCCTCACATATACTTCTAAAATTTTAAAGATGGGTGGGGCCACAGAAAGGGCTCAACAATTAACAGCATTGTCTCCTCTTCCAGAGAACCTTGGATAAACTACCAGCAACTATATGGTGGCCCATCTCCAGTTCTAGCGTATCACACAGACAGACAGACAGACAGAGATAAGGGTGGCAGGCTTGCCTGGTCTTTCTTTCTGTCTTATCCTTTTCAAAAAATGTTTATTTATTTATTTATTTATTTATTTATTTATTTATTTATTAGATATAAGTACACTGTAACTGTCTTCAGAAAATACAGAAGAGGGTGTCAGATTCTGGAGAATCTAAATCCCTCTTATGGTCTGCATATGATGTACATAAACACAGCCTCACATACCCTTCTAAAAATTTAAAGATGGGTGGGACCACTGAAAGGGCTAAACAATTAACAGCATTGTCTCCTCTTCCAGAGAACCTGGGATCAACTACCAGCAACTATATGGTGGCCTATCTCCAGTTCCAAAGGATCATATAGATAGACAGACAGACAGACAGAGATAAGGATGGCAGGACTTCCTGGTGTTTCTTTCTTTCTTATCCTTTTTAAAAAATGTTTATTTATTTATTTATTCATGTATTTATTATATTTACGTACACTGTAGCTGTCTTCAGACACTCCAGAAGAGGGTGTCAGTTTCTGGAGAATCTAAATCACTCTTATGGTCTGAATATGATGTACATAAACACAGCCTCAGATATACTTATAAAAATTTAATGAAGGGTGGGGCCACTGAAAGGGCTCAATAATTTACAGCATTGTCTCCTCTTCCAGAGAACCTTGGATAAACTACCAGCAACTATATGGTGGCCCATATCCAGTACCAGAGGATCAGACAGACAGACAGACAGACAGACAGAGATAAGAATGGCAGGCCTGCCAGGTCTTTCTTTCTTTCTTGTCCTTTTTAAAAAATGTTTATTTATTTATGTATTTATTATATATAAGTACTCTGTAGCTATCTACAGACACTCCAGAAGAGGGTGTCAGATTCTGAAGAATCTAAAACCATCTTATGGTCTGCATATGATGTACATAAACACAGCCTCAGATATACTTCTAAAAATTTAAAGATGGGTGGGGCCACTGAAAGGGCTCAACAATTAACAGCATTGTCTCCTCTTCCAGAGAACCTGGGATCAACTACCAGCAACTATATAGTGGCCTATCTTCAGTTCCAAAGGATCATATAGAGAGACAGACAGACAGACAGAAATGAGGATGGCAGGCCTGCCTGGTCTTTCTTTCTTTCTTATCCATTTGAAAAAATGTTTACTTATTAATTAATTAATTAATTTATTTATTTATTAGATATAAGTACACTGTAGCTGTCTTCAGACACTCCAGAAGAGGGTGTGAGATTCTGGAGAATCTAAATACCTCTTATGGTCTGCATATGATGTACATAAACACAGACTCAAGTATACTTCTAAAAATTTAAAGATGGGTGGGGCCAAAGAATGGGCTCAACAATTAACAGCTTGTCTCCTCTTCCAGAGAACCTGGGAAAAACTACCAGCAAATATATGGTGGCCCATATCCAGTTCCAGAGGATCAGACAGACAGACAGACAGACAGACAGTGATAAGGATGGCAGGCCTGCCTGATTTTTCTTTCTTTCTTATCCTTTTTAAAAAATGTTAATTAATTATTAATTTATTTATGTATGTATTTATTAGATATAAGTACACTGTAGCTGTCTTCAGACACTCCAGTAGAGGGTGTCAGATTCTGAAGAATCTAAAACCATCTTATGGTCTGCATATGATGTACATAAACACAGCCTCAGATATACTTCTAAAATTTAATGAAGGGAGGGGCCACTGAAAGGGCTCAACAATTAACAGCATTATCTCCTCTTCCAGAGAACCTGGGATCAACTACCAGCAACTTTATGGTGGCCCATCTACAGTTCCAGGGGATCAGACAGACAGACAGACAGACAGAGATAAGGATGGCAGGCCTGCCATGTCTTTCTTTCTTACTTATCCTGTTTAAAAATGTTTATTTATTTATTTATTTATTTATTTACGTATTTATTAGATATAAGTACACTGTAGCTGTCTTCAGACAGTCCAGAAAAGGGTGTCAATTCTGGAGAATCTAAATCCCTCTTATGGTCTGCATATGATGTACATAAACACAGCCTAACATATACTTCTAAACATTTAAAGATGGGTGGGGCCACTGAAAGGGCTCAACAATGAACAGCATTTTCTCCTCTTCCAGAGAACCTGGGAAAAACTAACAGCAAATATATGGTGGCCCTTATCCAGTTCCAAAGGTTCAGACAGAGAGACAGACAGACAGAGATAAGGATGGCAGGCCTGCCTGATTTTTCTTTCTTTCTTATCCTTTATAAAAAATGTTTATTTATTTATTAATTTATTTATTTATGTATTTATTAGATATAAGTACACTGTAGCTGTCTTCAGACACTCCAGTAGACGGTTTCAGATTCTGAATAATCTAAAACCATCTTCTGGTCTGCATATGATGTACATAAACACAGCCTCAGATATACTTCAAAAAATTTAATGAAGGATGGGGCCACTGAAAGGGCTCAACAATTAACAGCATTATCTCCTCTTCCAGAGAACCTGGGATCAACTACCAGCAACTATATGGTGGCTCATCTCCAGTTCCCAGGGATCAGACAGACAGACAGACACACAGACAGAGATATCGATGGCAGGCCTGCCTGGTCTTTCTTTCTTTCTTATACTTTTTAAAAAATGTTTATTTATTTATTTATTCATGTATTTATTAGATATAAGTACACTGTAGCTGTCTTAGACACTCCAGAAGTGGGTGTCTGGTTCTGTAGAATCTAAATCCCTCTTATGGTCTGCATATGATGTACATAAACACAGCCTAACATACAGTTCTAAATATTTAAAAATGGGTGGGGCCATTGAAAGGGCTCAACAATGAACAGCATTGTCTCCTCTTCCAGAGAACCTCGGCTCAACTACCAGCAACTATATGGTGGCCCATCTCCAGTTCCAGGGGATCAGACAGACAGACAGTCAGACATACAGAGATAAGGATGGCAGGACTGCCTGGTCTTTCTTTCTTTCTTATCCTTTTGAAAAAATGTTTACTTATTTATTTATTTATGTATTTATTAGATATAAGTAAACTGTAGCTGTCTTCAGACACTCCAGAAGAGGGTGTCAGATTCTGGAGAATCTAAATCCCTCTTATGGCCTGCATATGATGTACATAAACACAGACTCATGTATACTTCTAAAAATTTAAAGATGTGTGGGGCCACTGAGAGGGCTCAAAAATTAACAGCATTGTCTCATCTTCCAGAGAACCTGGGATCAACTACCAGCAACTATATGGTGGCTCATCTCCAGTTCCAGTGGATCAGAAAGACAGAGAGACAGACAGACAGAGATAAGGATGGCAGGCATGCCTGGTCTTTCTTTATTTCTTATCCTTTATAAAAAATGTTTATTTATTTATTTATTTATTTATTTATTTATTTATTTATTTATTTATTTATGTATTTATTAGATATAAGTACACTGTAGCCGTTTTCAGACACTCCAGAAGAGGGTGTCAGATTCTAGAGAATCTAAATCCCTCTTATGGTCTGCATATGATGTACATAAACACAGCCTCACATATACTTCTAAAAATTTAAAGAAAGGTGGGACCACTGAAAGGGCTCAACAATTACCATCACTGTCTCCACTTCCAGAGAACCTGGGATCAACTACCAGCAACTATATGGTGGCCCATCTGCAGTTCCAGGGGATCAGACAGACAGACAGACAGACAGAGATAAGGATGGCAGGCCTGCCAGGTCTTTCTTTCTTACTTATCCTGTTTAAAAAATGTTTATTTATTTATTTTTTTATGTATTTATGTATTTATTAGATATAAGTACACTGGAGCTGTTCAGACACTCCAGAAGAGTGTGTCAGATTCTGGAGAATCTAAATCCCTCTTATGGTCTGCATATGATGTACATAAACACAGCCTCACGTATAATTCTAAAAATTTAAAGATGGGTGGGACCACTGAAAGGGCTTAACAATTAACATCATTGTCTCCTCTTCCAGAGAACCTGGGATCAACTACCAGCAACTATATGGTGGCCCATATCCAGTTCCAAAGGTTCAGACAGACAGACAGACAGACAGAGATACGGATGGCAGGCCTGCCTGATTTTTCTTTCTTTCTTATCCTTTATAAAAAATGTTTATTTATTTATTAATTTATTTATTTATGTATTTATTAGATATAAGTACACTGTAGCTGTCTTCAGACACTCCAGTAGACGGTGTCAGATTCTGAAAAATCTAAAACCATCTTCTGGTCTGCATATGATGTACATAAACACAGCCTCAGATATACTTTAAAAAATTTAATGAAGGGTGTGGCCACTAAAAGGGATCAACAATTAACAGCATTGTCTCCTCTTCCAGAGAACCTGGGATCAATAACCAGTAATTATATGGTGGCCCATCTCCAGTTCCAGGGGATCGGACAGACACACAGACAGACAGACTGAGATAAGGATGGCAGGCCTGCCTGGTCTTTCTTTCTTTCTTATCATTTTAAAAAAGGTTTATTTATTTATTTATGTATTTATTAGATATAAGTACACTATAGCTATCTTCAGAGTCTCCAGAAGAGGGTGTTTGATTCTGCAGAACGTAAATCCCATTTATGTTCTGCATATGATGTACATAAACACAGCCTCACATATTCTTCTAAAAATTTAAAGATGGTTGGGGCCACTGAAAGGAACCAACAATTAACAGCATTGTCTCCTCTTCCAGAGAACCTTGGATCAACTACCAGCAACTATATGTTGGCCCATCTCCAGTTTCAGGGGATCAGACAGACAAACAGACAGACAGAAAGACAGAGATAAGGATGGCAGGCCTGCCTGGTCTTTCTTTCTTTCTTATCCTTTTTAAAAAATGTTTATTTATTTATTTATGTATTTTTTAGATATAAGTACACTGTAGCTGTCTTCAGACACTCCAGAAGAGGGTGTCAGATTCTGGAGAATCTAAATCCCTCTTATGGTCTGCATATGATGTACATAAACACAGCCTCACATATACTTCTAAAAATTTAAAGATGGGTGGGGTCACTAAAGAAAGGGCTCAACAATTAACAGCATTGTCTCCTCTTCCAGAGAACCTGGGATGAACTACCAGCAACTATATGGTGGCCCATCTCCAGTTCCAGGGGATCAGACAGACAGACAGACAGACAGAGATAAGGATGGCAGGCGTGCCTGGTCTTTCTTTCTTTATTATACTGTTGAAAAAATGTTTATTTATTTATTTATTTATTTTTATTTATGTATTTATTAGATATAAGTACACTGTAGCTGTCTTCAGACACTCTAGAAGAGGGTCTCATCTTCTGGAGAATCTAAATCCCTCTTATGGTCTTCATATGATGTACATAAACACAGCCTCACATATACTTCTAAAAATTTAAAGATGGGTGGGCCCACTGAAAGGGCTCAACAATTAACAGCATTGTCTCTTCTTCCAGAGAACGTGGGATCAACTACCAGCAACTATATGGTGGCACATCTCAAGTTCCAGGGGATAAGACAGACAGACAGACAGACAGAGATAAGGATGGCAGGCCTGCCTGATTTTTCTTTCTTTCTTATCCTTATAAAAAAATGTTTATTTATTTGTTTATTTGTTTATTTATTTATTTATTTATTTATTTATTTATTTATTTATGAGATATAAGTACACTGTAGCTGTCTTCAGACTCTCCAGAAGAGGGTGTCAGATTCTGGAGAATCTATATCCCTCTTATGGTCTGCATATGATGTACATGAACACAGCCTCACATATACTTCTAAAAATTTAAAGATGGGTGGGGCCACTGAAAGGGCTCAAAAATTAACAGCATTGTCTCCTCTTCCAGAGAACCTGGGATCAACTACCAGCAACTATATGGTGGCCCATCTCGAGTCCAAGGGGATCAGACAGACTGTAGACAGACAGAAAGACAGACAGAGATAAGGATGGCAGGCCTGCCTGGTCTTTCTTTCTTTCTTATCCTGTTTTAAAAATGTTTATTTATTTATTTATTTATTTATTTATTTATTTATTTATTTATTTATTTATTTAATATAAGTACACTGTAGCTGTCTTCAGACACTCCAGAAGAGGGTGTCAGATTCTGGAGAATCTAAATCACATTTATGGTCTGCATAAGATGTACATAAACACAGCCTCACATATACTTCTAAATATTTAAAGATGGGTGGCGCCACTGAAAGGGCTCAACAATTAACAGCATTGTATCCTCTTCCAGAGAACCTGGGATCAACTACCAGCAACATTATGGTGGCCCATCTACAGTTCCAGGGTATCAGACAGACAGACAGACAGACAGACAGAGATAAGGGTGGCAGGCCTGCCCGGTCTTTCTTACTTTCTTATCCTTTTAAAAAAATGTTTATTTATTTATTTATTTATTTATTCATTTATTTATTTATTTATGTATTTATTAGATATAAGTAAACTGTAGCTGTCTTCAGACACTCCAGAAGAGGGTGTCAGATTCTGGAGAATCTAAATCCCTCTTATGGTCTGCATATGATGTACATAAACACAGCCTCACATATACTTCTAAAATTTTAAAGATGGGTGGAGCCACAGAAAGGGCTCAACAATTAACAGCATTGTCTCCTCTTCCAGAGAACCTGGGATCAACTACCAGCAACTATATGGTGGCCCATCTCCAGTTCTAGGGTATCACACAGACAGACAGACAGACAGAGATAAGGGTGGCAGGCTTGCCTGGTCTTTCTTTCTGTCTTATCCTTTTTAAAAAATGTTTATTTATTTATTTATTTATTTATTTATTTATTTATTTATTTATTTATTTATGTATTTATTAGATATAAGTACACTGTAGCTGTCTTCAGAAAATACAGAAGAGGGTGTCAGATTCTGGAGAATCTAAATCCCTCTTATGGTCTGCATATGATGTACATAAACACAGCCTCACATACCCTTCTAAAAATTTAAAGATGGGTGGGGCCACTGAAAGGGCTCAACAATTAACAGCATTGTCTCCTCTTCCAGAGAACCTGGGATCAACTACCAGCAACTATATGGTGGCCTATCTCCAGTTCCAAAGGATCATATAGATAGACAGACAGACAGACAGAGATAAGGATGGCAGGACTTCCTGGTGTTTCTTTCTTTCTTATCCTTTTTAAAAAAATGTTTATTTATTTATTTATTCATGTATTTATTATATTTACGTACACTGTAGCTGTCTTCAGACACTGCAGAAGAGGGTGTCAGTTTCTGGAGAATCTAAATCACTCTTATGGTCTGAATATGATGTACATAAACACAGCCTCAGATATACTTATAAAAATTTAATGAAGGGTTGGGCCACTGAAAGGGCTCAATAATTTACAGCATTGTCTCCACATTCCAGAGAACCTTGGATAAACTACCAGCAACTATATGGTGGCCCATATCCAGTACCAGAGGATCAGACAGACAGACAGGCAGACAGACAGAGATAAGGATGGCAGGCCTGCCAGGTCTTTCTTTCTTTCTTGTCCTTTTTAAAAAATGTTTATTTATTTATGTATTTATTATATATAAGTACTCTGTAGCTATCTACAGACACTCCAGAAGAGGGTGTCAGATTCTGAAGAATCTAAAACCATCTTATGGTCTGCATATGATGTACATAAACACAGCCTCAGATATACTTCTAAAAATTTAAAGATGGGTGGGGCCACTGAAAGGGCTCAACAATTAACAGCATTGTCTCCTCTTCCAGAGAACCTGGGATCAACTACCAGCAACTATATGGTGACCTATCTTCAGTTCCAAAGGATCATATAGAGAGACAGATAGACAGACAGAAATGAGGATGGCAGGCCTGCCTGGTCTTTCTTTCTTTCTTATCCATTTGAAAAATATTTACTTATTAATTAATTAATTAATTTATTTATTTATTTATTTATTTATTTATTAGATATAAGTACACTGTAGCTGTCTTCAGACACTCCAGAAGAGGGTGTGAGATTCAGGAGAATCTAAATACCTCTTATGGTCTGCATATGATGTACATAAACACAGACTCAAGTATACTTCTAAAAATTTAAAGATGGGTGGGGCCAAAGAATGGGCTCAACAATTAACAGCGTTGTCTCCTCTTCCAGAGAAACTGGGATCAACTACCAGCAACTATATGGTGGCCCATCTGCAGTTCCAGGGATCAGACAGACAGACAGACAGACAGACAGAGATAAGGATGGCAGGCCTGCCTGGTCTTTCTTTCTTACTTATCCTGTTTAAAAAATGTTTATTTATTTATATATTTATGTATTTATTAGATATAAGTACACAGTAGCTGTCTTCAGACACTCCAGAAGAGGGTGTCAGATTCTGGAGAATTTAAATCACTCTTATGGTCTGCATATGATGTACATAAATACAGCCTCACATTTACCTCTAAAAATTTAAAGATGGGTGGGGCCACTGAGAGGGCTCAACAATTAACAGCATTGTCTCCTCTTCCAGAGAACATTGGATAAACTACCAGCAACTATATGGTGGCCCATCTCCAGTTTCAGGGTATCAGACAGACAGACAGAGAGACAGAGATAAGGATGGAGGCCTGCCTGGTCTTTCTTTCTTTCTTATACTTTAAAAAAATGTTTATTTATTTATTTATTTATTTATTTATTTATTTATGTATTTATTAGAAATAAGTACACTGTAGCTGTCTTCAGACACTCTAGAAGAGGGTCTCATCTTCTGGAGAATCTAAATCCCTCTTATGGTCTTCATATGATGTACATAAACACAGCCTCACATATACTTCTAAAAATTTAAAGATGGGTGGGCCCACTGAAAGGGCTCAACAATTAACAGCATTGTCTCTTCTTCCAGAGAACTTGGGATCAACTACCAGCAACTATATGGTGGCCCATCTCAAGTTCCAGGGGATAAGACAGACAGACAGACAGACAGAGATAAGGATGGCAGGCCTGCCTGATTTTTCTTTCTTTCTTATCCTTTTAAAAAATGTTTATTTATTTGTTTATTTGTTTATTTATTTATTTATTTATTTATTTATTTATTTATTTATTTATCAGATATAAGTACACTGTAGCTGTCTTCAGACTCTCCAGAAGAGGGTGTCAGATTCTGGAGAATCTATATCCCTCTTATGGTCTGCATATGATGTACATGAACACAGCCTCACATATACTTCTAAAAATTTAAAGATGGGTGGGGCCACTGAAAGGGCTCAAAAATTAACAGCATTGTCTCCTCTTCCAGAGAACCTGGGATCAACTACCAGCAACTATATGGTGGCCCATCTCGAGTCCAAGGGGATCAGACAGACTGTAGACAGACAGAAAGACAGACAGAGATATGATGGCAGGCCTGCCTGGTTTTTCTTTCTTTCTTATACTGTTTAAAAAATGTTTATTTATTTATTTATTTATTTATTTATTTATTTATTTATTTATTTATTTAATATAAGTACACTGTAGCTGTCTTCAGACACTCCAGAAGAGTGTGTCAGATTCTGGAGAATCTAAATCCCTCTTATGGTCTGCATATGATGTACATAAACACAGCCTCACATATACTTCTAAAATTTTAAAGATGGGTGGGGCCACAGAAAGGGCTCAACAATTAACAGCATTGTCTCCTCTTCCAGAGAACCTTGGATAAACTACCAGCAACTATATGGTGGCCCATCTCCAGTTCTAGGGTATCACACAGACAGACAGACAGACAGACAGAGATAAGGGTGGCAGGCTTGCCTGGTCTTTCTTTCTGTCTTATCCTTTTTAAAAAATGTTAATTTATTTATTTATTTATTTATTTATTTATTTATTTATTAGATATAAGTACACTGTAACTGTCTTCAGAAAATACAGAAGAGGGTGTCAGATTCTGGAGAATTTAAATCCCTCTTATGGTCTGCATATGATGTACATAAACACAGCCTCACATACCCTTCTAAAAATTTAAAGATGGGTGGGGCCACTGAAAGGGCTAAACAATTAACAGCATTGTCTCCTCTTCCAGAGAACCTGGGATCAACTACCAGCAACTATATGGTGGCCTATCTCCAGTTCCAAAGGATCATATAGATAGACAGACAGACAGACAGAGATAAGGATGGCAGGACTTCCTGGTGTTTCTTTCTTTCTTATCCTTTTTAAAAATGTTTATTTATTTATTTATTCATGTATTTATTATATTTACGTACACTGTAGCTGTCTTCAGACACTCCAGAAGAGGGTGTCAGTTTCTGGAGAATCTAAATCACTCTTATGGTCTGAATATGATGTACATAAACACAGCCTCAGATATACTTATAAAAATTTAATGAAGGGTGGGGCCACTGAAAGGGCTCAATAATTTACAGCATTGTCTCCTCTTCCAGAGAACCTTGGATAAACTACCAGCAACTATATGGTGGCCCATATCCAGTACCAGAGGATCAGACAGACAGACAGACAGACAGACAGAGATAAGAATGGCAGGCCTGCCAGGTCTTTCTTTCTTTCTTGTCCTTTTTAAAAAATGTTTATTTATTTATGTATTTATTATATATAAGTACTCTGTAGCTATCTACAGACACTCCAGAAGAGGGTGTCAGATTCTGAAGAATCTAAAACCATCTTATGGTCTGCATATGATGTACATAAACACAGCCTCAGATATACTTCTAAAAATTTAAAGATGGGTGGGGCCACTGAAAGGGCTCAACAATTAACAGCATTGTCTCCTCTTCCAGAGAACCTGGGATCAACTACCAGCCACTATATAGTGGCCTATCTTCAGTTCCAAAGGATCATATAGAGAGACAGACAGACAGACAGAAATGAGGATGGCAGGCCTGCCTGGTCTTTCTTTCTTTCTTATCCATTTGAAAAAATGTTTACTTATTAATTAATTAATTAATTAATTAATTAATTAGATATAAGTACACTGTAGCTGTCTTCAGACACTCCAGAAGAGGGTGTGAGATTCTGGAGAATCTAAATACCTCTTATGGTCTGCATATGATGTACATAAACACAGACTCAAGTATACTTCCAAAAATTTAAAGATGGGTGGGGCCAAAGAATGGGCTCAACATTAACAGCTTGTCTCCTCTTCCAGAGAACCTGGGATCAACTACCAGCAACTATATGGTGGCCCATCTGCACTTCCAGGGATCAGACAGACAGACAGACAGACAGAGATAAGGATGGCAGGCCTGCCTGGTCTTTCTTTCTTACTTATCCTGTTTAAAAAATGTTTATTTATTTATTTATTTATTTATTTATTTATTTATTTATGTATTTATTAGATATAAGTACACTGTAGCTGTCTTCAGACACTCCAGAAGAGGGTGTCAGATTCTGGAGAATTTAAATCACTCTTATGGTCTGCATATGATGTACATAAATACAGCCTCACATTTATCAATAAAAATTTAAAGATGGTTGGGCCCACTGAAAGGGCTCAACAATTCACAACATTGTCTCCTCTTCCAGAGAACCTGGGAAAAACTACCAGCAAATATATGGTGGCCCATATCCAGTTCCAGAGGATCAGACAGACAGACAGACAGACAGACAGTGATAAGGATGGCAGGCCTGCCTGATTTTTCTTTCTTTCTTATCCTTTTTAAAAAATGTTTATTTAATTATTAATTTATTTATGTATGTATTTATTAGATATAAGTACACTGTAGCTGTCTTCAGACACTCCAGTAGAGGGTGTCAGATTCTGAAGAATCTAAAACCATCTTATGGTCTGCATATGATGTACATAAACACAGCCTCAGATATACTTCTAAAATTTAATGAAGGGAGGGGCCACTGAAAGGGCTCAACAATTAACAGCATTATCTCCTCTTCCAGAGAACCTGGGATCAACTACCAGCAACTTTATGGTGGCCCATCTACAGTTCCAGGGGATCAGACAGACAGACAGACAGACAGAGATAAGGATGGCAGGCCTGCCATGTCTTTCTTTCTTACTTATCCTGTTTAAAAAATGTTTATTTATTTATTTATTTATTTATTTATTTATTTACGTATTTATTAGATATAAGTACACTGTAGCTGTCTTCAGACAGTCCAGAAAAGGGTGTCAATTCTGGAGAATCTAAATCCCTCTTATGGTCTGCATATGATGTACATAAACACAGCCTCACATATACTTCTAAACATTTAAAGATGGGTGGGGCCACTGAAAGGGCTCAACAATGAACAGCATTGTCTCCTCTTCCAGAGAACCTGGGAAAAACTAACAGCAAATATATGGTGGCCCTTATCCAGTTCCAAAGGTTCAGACAGAGAGACAGACAGACAGAGATAAGGATGGCAGGCCTGCCTGATTTTTCTTTCTTTCTTATCCTTTATAAAAAATGTTTATTTATTTATTAATTTATTTATTTATGTATTTATTAGATATAAGTACACTGTAGCTGTCTTCAGACACTCCAGTAGACGGTTTCAGATTCTGAAAAATCTAAAACCATCTTCTGGTCTGCATATGATGTACATAAACACAGCCTCAGATATACTTCAAAAAATTTAATGAAGGATGGGGCCACTGAAAGGGCTCAACAATTAACAGCATTATCTCCTCTTCCAGAGAACCTGGGATCAACTACCAGCAACTATATGGTGGCTCATCTCCAGTTCCCAGGGATCAGACAGACAGACAGACACACAGACAGAGATATCGATGGCAGGCCTGCCTGGTCTTTCTTTCTTTCTTATACTTTTTAAAAAATGTTTATTTATTTATTTATTCATGTATTTATTAGATATAAGTACACTGTAGCTGTCTTAGACACTCCAGAAGTGGGTGTCTGGTTCTGTAGAATCTAAATCCCTCTTATGGTCTGCATATGATGTACATAAACACAGCCTAACATACAGTTCTAAATATTTAAAAATGGGTGGGGGCATTGAAAGGGCTCAACAATGAACAGCATTGTCTCCTCTTCCAGAGAACCTCGGCTCAACTACCAGCAACTATATGGTGGCCCATCTCCAGTTCCAGGGGATCAGACAGACAGACAGTCAGACATACAGAGATAAGGATGGCAGGACTGCCTGGTCTTTCTTTCTTTCTTATCCTTTTGAAAAAATGTTTACTTATTTATTTATTTATGTATTTATTAGATATAAGTAAACTGTAGCTGTCTTCAGACACTCCAGAAGAGGGTGTCAGATTCTGGAGAATCTAAATCCCTCTTATGGCCTGCATATGATGTACATAAACACAGACTCATGTATACTTCTAAAAATTTAAAGATGTGTGGGGCCACTGAGAGGGCTCAAAAATTAACAGCATTGTCTCATCTTCCAGAGAACCTGGGATCAACTACCAGCAACTATATGGTGGCTCATCTCCAGTTCCAGTGGATCAGAAAGACAGAGAGACAGACAGACAGAGATAAGGATGGCAGGCCTGCCTGGTCTTTCTTTCTTTCTTATCTGGTTTAAATAATGTTTATTTATTTATTTATTTATTTATTTATTTATTTATTTATTTATTTATTTATTAGATATAAGTACACTGTAGCCGTCTTCAGACACTCCAGAATAGGGTGTCAGATTCTAGAGAATCTAAATCCCTCTTATGGTCTGCATATGATGTACATAAACACAGCCTCACATATACTTCTAAAAATTTAAAGAAAGGTGGGACCACTGAAAGGGCTCAACAATTACCATCACTGTCTCCACTTCCAGAGAACCTGGGATCAACTACCAGCAACTATATGGTGGCCCATCTGCAGTTCCAGGGGATCAGACAGACAGACAGACAGACAGAGATAAGGATGGCAGGCCTGCCATGTCTTTCTTTCTTACTTATCCTGTTTAAAAAATGTTTATTTATTTATTTTTTTATGTATTTATGTATTTATTAGATATAAGTACACTGTAGCTGTTCAGAAACTCCAGAAGAGTGTGTCAGATTCTGGAGAATCTAAATCCCTCTTATGGTCTGCATATGATGTACATAAACACAGCCTCACGTATAATTCTAAAAATTTAAAGATGGGTGGGACCACTGAAAGGGCTTAACAATTAACATCATTGTCTCCTCTTCCAGAGAACCTGGGATCAACTACCAGCAACTATATGGTGGCCCATATCCAGTTCCAAAGGTTCAGACAGACAGACAGACAGACAGAGATACGGATGGCAGGCCTGCCTGATTTTTCTTTCTTTCTTATCCTTTATAAAAAATGTTTATTTATTTATTAATTTATTTATTTATGTATTTATTAGATATAAGTACACTGTAGCTGTCTTCAGACACTCCAGTAGACGGTGTCAGATTCTGAAAAATCTAAAACCATCTTCTGGTCTGCATATGATGTACATAAACACAGCCTCAGATATACTTTAAAAAATTTAATGAAGGGTGTGGCCACTAAAAGGGATCAACAATTAACAGCATTGTCTCCTCTTCCAGAGAACCTGGGATCAATAACCAGTAATTATATGGTGGCCCATCTCCAGTTCCAGGGGATCAGACAGACACACAGACAGACAGACAGAGATAAGGATGGCAGGCCTGCCTGGTCTTTCTTTCTTTCTTATCATTTTAAAAAAGGTTTATTTATATATTTATGTATTTATTAGATATAAGTACACTATAGCTATCTTCAGAGTCTCTAGAAGAGGGTGTTTGATTCTGCAGAACGTAAATCCCATTTATGTTCTGCATATGATGTACATAAACACAGCCTCACATATTCTTCTAAAAATTTAAAGATGGTTGGGGCCACTGAAAGGAACCAACAATTAACAGATTGTCTCCTCTTCCAGAGAACCTGGGATCAACTACCAGCAACTATATGTTGGCCCATCTCCAGTTTCAGGGGATCAGACAGACAAACAGACAGACAGAAAGACAGAGATAAGGATGGCAGGCCTGCCTGGTCTTTCTTTCTTTCTTATCCTTTTTAAAAAATGTTTATTTATTTATTTATGTATTTTTTAGATATAAGTACACTGTAGCTGTCTTCAGACACTCCAGAAGAGGGTGTCAGATTCTGAAGAATCTAAATCCCTCTTATGGTCTGCATATGATGTACATAAACACAGCCTCACATATACTTCTAAAAATTTAAAGATGGGTGGGCCCTCTGAAAGGGCTCAACAATTAACAGCATTGTCTCCTCTTCCAGAGAACCTGGGATGAACTACCAGCAACTATATGGTGGCCCATCTCCAGTTCCAGGGGATCAGACAGACAGACAGACAGACAGAGATAAGGATGGCAGGCGTGCCTGGTCTTTCTTTCTTTATTATACTGTTGAAAAAATGTTTATTTATTTATTTATTTATTTTTATTTATGTATTTATTAGATATAAGTACACTGTAGCTTTCTTCAGACACTCTAGAAAAGGGTCTCATCTTCTGGAGAATCTAAATCCCTCTTATGGTCTTCATATGATGTACATAAACACAGCCTCACATATACTTCTAAAAATTTAAAGATGGGTGGGCCCACTGAAAGGGCTCAACAATTAACAGCATTGTCTCTTCTTCCAGAGAACGTGGGATCAACTACCAGCAACTATATGGTGGCCCATCTCAAGTTCCAGGGGATAAGACAGACAGACAGACAGACAGAGATAAGGATGGCAGGCCTGCCTGATTTTTCTTTCTTTCTTATCCTTATAAAAAATGTTTATTTATTTCTTTATTTGTTTATTTATTTATTTATTTATTTATTTATTCATTTATTTATTTATTTATTTATGTATTTATTAGATATAAGTAAACTGTAGCTGTCTTCAGACACTCCAGAAGAGGGTGTCAGATTCTGGAGAATCTAAATCCCTCTTATGGTCTGCATATGATGTACATAATCACAGCCTCACATATACTTCTAAAATTTTAAAGATGGGTGGAGCCACAGAAAGGGCTCAACAATTAACAGCATTGTCTCCTCTTCCAGAGAACCTTGGATAAACTACCAGCAACTATATGGTGGCCCATCTCCAGTTATAGGGTATCACACAGACAGACAGACAGACAGAGATAAGGGTGGCAGGCTTGCCTGGTCTTTCTTTCTGTCTTATCCTTTTTAAAAAATGTTTGTTTATTTATTTATTTATTTATTTATTTATTTATTTATTTATTTATTTATTAGATATAAGTACACTGTAGCTGTCTTCAGAAAATACAGAAGAGGGTGTCAGATTCTGGAGAATCTAAATCCCTCTTATGGTCTGCATATGATGTACATAAACACAGCCTCACATACCCTTCTAAAAATTTAAAGATGGGTGGGGCCACTGAAAGGGCTCAACAATTAACAGCATTGTCTCCTCTTCCAGAGAACCTGGGATCAACTACCAGCAACTATATGGTGGCCTATCTCCAGTTCCAAAGGATCATATAGATAGACAGACAGACAGACAGAGATAAGGATGGCAGGACTTCCTGGTGTTTCTTTCTTTCTTATCCTTTTTAAAAAATGTTTATTTATTTATTTATTCATGTATTTATTATATTTACGTACACTGTATCTGTCTTCAGACACTCCAGAAGAGGGTGTCAGTTTCTGGAGAATCTAAATCACTCTTATGGTCTGAATATGATGTACATAAACACAGCCTCAGATATACTTATAAAAATTTAATGAAGGGTGGGGCCACTGAAAGGGCTCAATAATTTACAGCATTGTCTCCTCTTCCAGAGAACCTTGGATAAACTACCAGCAACTATATGGTGGCCCATATCCAGTACCAGAGGATCAGACAGACAGACAGGCAGACAGACAGAGATAAGGATGGCAGGCCTGCCAGGTCTTTCTTTCTTTCTTGTCCTTTTTAAAAAATGTTTATTTATTTATGTATTTATTATATATAAGTACTCTGTAGCTATCTACAGACACTCCAGAAGAGGGTGTCAGATTCTGAAGAATCTAAAACCATCTTATGGTCTGCATATGATGTACATAAACACAGCCTCAGATATACTTCTAAAAATTTAAAGATGGGTGGGGCCACTGAAAGGGCTCAACAATTAACAGCATTGTCTCCTCTTCCAGAGAACCTGGGATCAACTACCAGCAACTATATGGTGACCTATCTTCAGTTCCAAAGGATCATATAGAGAGACAGACAGACAGACAGAAATGAGGATGGCAGCTCTGCCTGGTCTTTCTTTCTTTCTTATCCATTTGAAAAAATGTTTACTTATTAATTAATTAATTAATTAATTAATTAATTAATTCATTTATTTATTAGATATAAGTACACTGTAGCTGTCTTCAGACACTCCAGAAAAGGGTGTGAGATTCTCGAGAATCTAAATACCTCTTATGGTCTGCATATGATGTACAAAAACACAGACTCAAGTATACTTCTAAAAATTTAAAGATGGGTGGGGCCAAAGAATGGGCTCAACAATTAACAGTGTTGTCTCCTCTTCCAGAGAACCTGGGATCAACTACCAGCAACTATATGGTGGCCCATATGCAGTTCCAGGGATCAGACAGACAGACAGACAGAGATAAGGATGGCAGGCCTGCCTTGTCTTTCTTTCTTACTTATCCTGTTTAAAAAATGTTTATTTATTTATTTATTTATTTATTTATTTATTTATTTATGTATTTATTAGATATAAGTACACTGTAGCTGT
Organism: Mus caroli; assembly: GCF_978045245.1. Lineage (NCBI taxonomy): Eukaryota > Metazoa > Chordata > Mammalia > Rodentia > Muridae > Mus > Mus caroli. The sequence goes on from NW_028227278.1 coordinate 7,654,012, forward strand.
CTTCAGACACTCCAGAAGAGGGTGTCAGATTCTGGAAAATTTAAATCACTCTTATGGTCTGCATATGATGTACATAAATACAGCCTCACATTTACCTCTAAAAATTTAAAGATGGGTGGGGCCACTGAGAGGGCTCAACAATTAACAGCATTGTCTCCTCTTCCAGAGAACATTGGATAAACTACCAGCAACTATATGGTGGCCCATCTCCAGTTCCAGGGTATCAGACAGACAGACAGAGAGACAGAGATAAGGATGGAGGCCTGCCTGGTCTTTCTTTCTTTCTTATACTTTAAAAAAATATTTATTTATTTATTTATTTATTTATTTATTTATTTATTAGAAATAATTACACTGTAGCTGTCTTCAGACACTCTAGAAGAGGGTCTCATCTTCTGGAGAATCTAAATCCCTCTTATGGTCTTCATATGATGTACATAAACACAGCCTCACATATACTTCTAAAATTTAAAGATGGGTGGGCCCACTGAAAGGGCTCAACAATTAACAGCATTGTCTCCTCTTCCAGAGAACCTTGGATAAACTACCAGCAACTATATGGTGGCCCATCTCCAGTTCTAGGGTATCACACAGACAGACAGACAGACAGAGATAAGGGTGGCAGGCTTGCCTGGTCTTTGTTTCTGTCTTATCCTTTTAAAAAAATGTTTATTTATTTATTTATTTATTTATTTATTTATTTATTTATTTATGTATTTATTAGATATAAGTACACTGTAGCTGTCTTCAGAAAATACAGAAGAGGGTGTCAGATTCTGGAGAATCTAAATCCCTCTTATGGTCTGCATATGATGTACATAAACACAGCCTCACATACCTTTCTAAAAATTTAAAGATGGGTGGGGCCACTGAAAGGGCTCAACAATTAACAGCATTGTCTCCTCTTCCAGAGAACCTGGGATCAACTACCAGCAACTATATGGTGGCCTATCTCCAGTTCCAAAGGATCATATAGATAGACAGACAGACAGACAGAGATAAGGATGGCAGGACTTCCTGGTGTTTCTTTCTTTCTTATCCTTTTTAAAAAATGTTTATTTATTTATTTATTCATGTATTTATTATATTTACGTACACTGTAGCTGTCTTCAGACACTCCAGAAGTGGGTGTCAGTTTCTGGAGAATCTAAATCACTCTTATGGTCTGAATATGATGTACATAAACACAGCCTCAGATATACTTATAAAAATTTAATGAAGGGTGGGGCCACTGAAAGGGCTCAATAATTTACAGCATTGTCTCCTCTTCCAGAGAACCTTGGATAGACTACCAGCAACTATATGGTGGCCCATATCCAGTACCAGAGGATCAGACAGACAGACAGGCAGACAGACAGAGATAAGGAAGACAGGCCTGCCAGGTCTTTCTTTCTTTCTTGTCCTTTTTAAAAAAATGTTTATTTATTTATGTATTTATTATATATAAGTACTCTGTAGCTATCTACAGACACTCCAGAAGAGGGTGTCAGATTCTGAAGAATCTAAAACCATCTTATGGTCTGCATATGATGTACATAAACACAGCCTCAGATATACTTCTAAAAATTTAAAGATGGGTGGGGCCACTGAAAGGGCTCAACAATTAACAGCATTGTCTCCTCTTCCAGAGAACCTGGGATCAACTACCAGCAACTATATGGTGACCTATCTTCAGTTCCAAAGGATCATATAGAGAGACAGACAGACAGACAGACAGAAATGAGGATGGCAGGCCTGCCTGGTCTTTCTTTCTTTCTTATCCATTTGAAAAAATGTTTACTTATTAATTAATTAATTAATTTATTTATTTATTTATTTATTTATTTATTAGATATAAGTACACTGTAGCTGTCTTCAGACACTCCAGAAAAGGGTGTGAGATTCTGGAGAATCTAAATACCTCTTATGGTCTGCATATGATGTACATAAACACAGACTCAAGTATACTTCTAAAAATTTAAAGATGGGTGGGGCCAAAGAATGGGCTCAACAATTAACAGTGTTGTCTCCTCTTCCAGAGAACCTGGGATCAACTACCAGCAACTATATGGTGGCCCATATGCAGTTCCAGGGATCAGACAGACAGACAGACAGACAGAAATGAGGATGGCAGGCCTGCCTGGTCTTTCTTTCTTACTTATCCTGTTTAAAAAATGTTTATTTATTTATTTATTTATTTATTTATGTATTTATTAGATATAAGTACACTGTAGCTGTCTTCAGACACTCCAGAGGAGGGTGTCAGATTCTGGAGAATTTAAATCACTCTTATGGTCTGCATATGATGTACATAAATACAGCCTCACATTTACCTCTAAAAATTTAAAGATGGGTGGGGCCACTGAGAGGGCTCAACAATTAACAGCATTGTCTCCTCTTCCAGAGAACATTGGATAAACTACCAGCAACTATATGGTGGCCCATCTCCAGTTCCAGGGTATCAGACAGACAGACAGAGAGACAGAGATAAGGATGAAGGCCTGCCAGGTCTTTCTTTCTTTCTTATACTTTAAAAAATGTTTATTTATTTATTTATTTATTTATTTATTTATTTATTTATTTATTTATTAGAAATAAGTACACTGTAGCTGTCTTCAGACACTCTAGAAGAGGGTCTCATCTTCTGGAGAATCTAAATCCCTCTTATGGTCTTCATATGATGTACATAAACACAGCCTCACATATACTTCTAAAAATTTAAAGATGGGTGGGCCCACTGAAAGGGCTCAACAATTAACAGCATTGTCTCTTCTTCCAGAGAACGTGGGATCAACTACCAGCAACTATATGGTGGCCCATCTCAAGTTCCAGGGGATAAGACAGACAGACAGACAGACAGAGATAAGGATGGCAGGCCTGCCTGATTTTTCTTTCTTTCTTATCCTTTTAAAAAAAATGTTTATTTATTTGTTTATTTGTTTATTTATTTATTTATTTATTTATTTATTTATTTATCAGATATAAGTACACTGTAGCTGTTTTCAGACTCTCCAGAAGAGGGTGTCAGATTCTGGAGAATCTATATCCCTCTTATGGTCTGCATATGATGTACATGAACACAGCCTCACATATACTTCTAAAAATTTAAAGATGGGTGGGGCCACTGAAAGGGCTCAAAAATTAACAGCATTGTCTCCTCTTCCAGAGAACCTGGGATCAACTACCAGCAACTATATGGTGGCCAATCTCGAGTCCAAGGGGATCAGACAGACTGTAGACAGACAGAAAGACAGACAGAGATAAGGATGGCAGGCCTGCCTGGTCTTTCTTTCTTTCTTATCCTATTTAAAAAATGTTTATTTATTTATTTATTTATTTATTTATTTATTTATTTATTTAATATAAGTACACTGTAGCTGTCTTCAGACACTCCAGAAGAGGGTTTCAGATTCTGGAGAATCTAAATCACATTTATGGTCTTCATAAGATGTACATAAACACAGCCTCACATATACTTCTAAATATTTAAAGATGGGTGGCGCCACTGAAAGGGCTCAACAATTAACAGCATTGTATCCTCTTCCAGAGAACCTGGGATCAACTGCCAGCAACACTATGGTGGCCCATCTACAGTTCCAGGGTATCAGACAGACAGACAGACAGACAGACAGAGATAAGGGTGGCAGGCCTGCCCGGTCTTTCTTACTTTCTTATCCTTTTAAAAAATTATTTATTTATTTATTTATTTATTTATTTATTTATTCATTTATTTATTTATTTATGTATTTATTAGATATAAGTAAACTGTAGCTGTCTTCAGACACTCCAGAAGAGGGTGTCAGATTCTGGAGAATCTAAATCCCTCTTATGGTCTGCATATGATGTACATAAACACAGCCTCACATATACTTCTAAAATTTTAAAGATGGGTGGAGCCACAGAAAGGGCTCAACAATTAACAGCATTGTCTCCTCTTCCTGAGAACCTTGGATAAACTACCAGCAACTATATGGTGGCCCATCTCCAGTTCTAGGGTATCACACAGACAGACAGACAGACAGAGATAAGGGTGGCAGGCTTGCCTGGTCTTTCTTTCTGTCTTATCCTTTTTAAAAAATGTTTATTTATTTATTTATTTATTTATTTATTTATTTATTTATTTATTTATGTATTTATTAGATATAAGTACACTGTAGCTGTCTTCAGAAAATACAGAAGAGGGTGTCAGATTCTGGAGAATCTAAATCCCTCTTATGGTCTGCATATGATGTACATAAACACAGCCTCACATACCCTTCTAAAAATTTACAGATGGGTGGGGCCACTGAAAGGGCTCAACAATTAACAGCATTGTCTCCTCTTCCAGAGAACCTGGGATCAACTACCAGCAACTATATGGTGGCCTATCTCCAGTTCCAAAGGATCATATAGATAGACAGACAGACAGACAGAGATAAGGATGGCAGGACTTCCTGGTGTTTCTTTCTTTCTTATCCTTTTTAAAAAATGTTTATTTATTTATTTATTCATGTATTTATTATATTTACGTACACTGTAGCTGTCTTCAGACACTCCAGAAGAGGGTGTCAGTTTCTGGAGAATCTAAATCACTCTTATGGTCTGAATATGATGTACATAAACACAGCCTCAGATATACTTATAAAAATTTAATGAAGGGTGGGGCCACTGAAAGGGCTCAATAATTTACAGCATTGTCTCCTCTTCCAGAGAACCTTGGATAAACTACCAGCAACTATATGGTGGCCCATATCCAGTACCAGAGGATCAGACAGACAGACAGGCAGACAGACAGAGATAAGGATGGCAGGCCTGCCAGGTCTTTCTTTCTTTCTTGTCCTTTTTAAAAAATGTTTATTTATTTATGTATTTATTATATATAAGTACTCTGTAGCTATCTACAGACACTCCAGAAGAGGGTGTCAGATTCTGAAGAATCTAAAACCATCTTATGGTCTGCATATGATGTACATAAACACAGCCTCAGATATACTTCTAAAAATTTAAAGATGGGTGGGGCCACTGAAAGGGCTCAACAATTAACAGCATTGTCTCCTCTTCCAGAGAACCTGGGATCAACTACCAGCAACTATATGGTGACCTATATTCAGTTCCAAAGGATCATATAGAGAGACAGACAGACAGACAGAAATGAGGATGGCAGGCCTGCCTGGTCTTTCTTTCTTTCTTATCCATTTGAAAAAATGTTTACTTATTAATTAATTAATTAATTAATTTATTTATTTATTTATTTATTTATTTATTTATTTATTTATTTATTAGATATAAGTACACTGTAGCTGTCTTCAAACACTCCAGTAGAGGGTGTGAGATTCAGGAGAATCTAAATACCTCTTATGGTCTGCATATGATGTACATAAACACAGACTCAAGTATACTTCTAAAAATTTAAAGATGGGTGGGGCCAAAGAATGGGCTCAACAATTAACAGCGTTGTCTCCTCTTCCAGAGAACCTGGGATCAACTACCAGCAACTATATGGTGGCCCATCTGCAGTTCCAGGGATCAGACAGACAGACAGACAGACAGAGATAAGGATGGCAGGCCTGCCTGGTCTTTCTTTCTTACTTATCCTGTTTAAAAAATGTTTATTTATTTATTTATTTATATATTTATGTATTTATTAGATATAAGTACACTGTAGCTGTCTTCAGACACTCCAGAAGAGGGTGTCAGATTCTGGAGAATTTAAATCACTCTTATGGTCTGCATATGATGTACATAAATACAGCCTCACATTTACCTCTAAATATTTAAAGATGGGTGGGGCCACTGAGAGGGCTCAACAATTAACAGCATTGTCTCCTCTTCCGGATAACATTGGATAAACTACCAGCAACTATATGGTGGCCCATCTCTAGTTCCAGGGTATCAGACAGGCAGACAGAGAGACAAAGATAAGGATGGAGGCCTGCCTGGTCTTTCTTTCTTTCTTATACTTTAAAAAAATGTTTATTTATTTATTTATTTATTTATTTATTTATTTATTTATTTATTTATTTATGTATTTATTAGAAATAAGTACACTGTAGCTGTCTTCAGACACTCTAGAAGAGGGTCTCATCTTCTGGAGAATCTAAATCCCTCTTATGGTCTTCATATGATGTACATAAACACAGCCTCACATATACTTCTAAAAATTTAAAGATGGGTGGGCCCACTGAAAGGGCTGAACAATTAACAGCATTGTCTCTTCTTCCAGAGAACTTGGGATCAACTACCAGCAACTATATGGTGGCCCATCTCAAGTTCCAGGGGATAAGACAGACAGACAGACAGACAGAGATAAGGATGGCAGGCCTGCCTGATTTTTCTTCCTTTCTTATCCTTTTAAAAATGTTTATTTATTTGTTTATTTGTTTATTTATTTATTTATTTATTTATTTATCAGATATAAGTACACTGTAGCTGTCTTCAGACTCTCCAGAAGAGGGTATCAGATTCTGGAGAATCTATATCCCTCTTATGGTCTGCATATGATGTACATGAACACAGCCTCACATATACTTCTAAAAATTTAAAGATGGGTGGGGCCACTGAAAGGGCTTAACAATTAACAGCATTGTCTCCTCTTCCAGAGAACCTGGGATCAACTACCAGCAACTATATGGTGGCCCATCTCGGGTCCAAGGGGATCAGACAGACTGTAGACAGACAGAAAGACAGACAGAGATAAGGATGGCAGGCCTGCCTGGTTTTTTTTCTTTCTTATCCTGTTTAAAAAATGTTTATTTATTTATTTACTTATTTATTTATTTATTTATTTATTTATTTATTTATTTATTTATTTATTTATTTGATATAAGTACACTGTAGCTGTCTTCAGACACTCCAGAAGAGGGTGTCAGATTCTGGAGAATCTAAATCACATTTATGGTCTGCATAAGATGTACATAAACACAGCCTCACATATACTTCTAAATATATAAAGATGGGTGGCGCCACTGAAAGGGCTCAACAATTAACAGCATTGTATCCTCTTCCAGAGAACCTGGGATCAACTACCAGCAACACTATGGTGGCCCATCTACAGTTCCAGGGTATCAGACAGACAGACAGACAGACAGACAGAGATAAGGGTGGCAGGCCTGCCCGGTCTTTCTTACTTTCTTATCCTTTTTAAAAAATGTTTATTTATTTATTTATTTATTTATTTATTTATTTATTTATTCATTTATTTATTTATTTATTTATTTATGTATTTATTAGATATAAGTAAACTGTAGCTGTCTTCAGACACTCCAGAAGAGGGTATCAGATTCTGGAGAATCTAAATCCCTCTTATGGTCTGCATATGATGTACATAAACACAGCCTCACATATACTTCTAAAATTTTAAAGATGGGTGGGGCCACAGAAAGGGCTCAACAATTAACAGCATTGTCTCCTCTTCCAGAGAACCTTGGATAAACTACCAGCAACTATATGGTGGCCCATCTCCAGTTCTAGGGTATCACACAGACAGACAGACAGAGATAAGGGTGCCAGGCCTGCCCGGTCTTTCTTACTTTCTTATCCTTTTTAAAAAATGTTTATTTATTTATTTATTTATTTATTTATTTATTTATTTATTTATTTATTTATGTATTTATTAGATATAAGTAAACTGTAGCTGTCTTCAGACACTCCAGAAGAGGGTGTCAGATTCTGGAGAATCTAAATCCCTCTTATGGTCTGCATATGATGTACATAAACACAGCCTCACATATACTTCTAAAATTTTAAAGATGGGTGGGGCCACAGAAAGGGCTCAACAATTAACAGCTTTGTCTCCTCTTCCAGAGAACCTTGGATAAACTACCAGCAACTATATGGTGGCCCATCTCCAGTTCTAGGGTATCACACAGACAGACAGACAGACAGAGATAAGGGTGGCAGGCTTGCCTGGTCTTTCTTTCTGTCTTATCCTTTTTAAAAAATGTTTATTTATTTATTTATTTATTTATTTATTTATTTATTTATTTATTAGATATAAGTACACTGTAACTGTCTTCAGAAAATACAGAAGAGGGTGTCAGATTCTGGAGAATCTAAATCCCTCTTATGGTCTGCATATGATGTACATAAACACAGCCTCACATACCCTTCTAAAAATTTAAAGATGGGTGGGGCCACTGAAAGGGCTAAACAATTAACAGCATTGTCTCCTCTTCCAGAGAACCTGGGATCAACTACCAGCAACTATATGGTGGCCTATCTCCAGTTCCAAAGGATCATATAGATAGACAGACAGACAGACAGAGATAAGGATGGCAGGACTTCCTGGTGTTTCTTTCTTTCTTATCCTTTTTAAAAAATGTTTATTTATTTATTTATTCATGTATTTATTATATTTACGTACACTGTAGCTGTCTTCAGACACTCCAGAAGAGGGTGTCAGTTTCTGGAGAATCTAAATCACTCTTATGGTCTGAATATGATGTACATAAACACAGCCTCAGATATACTTATAAAAATTTAATGAAGGGTGGGGCCACTGAAAGGGCTCAATAATTTACAGCATTGTCTCCTCTTCCAGAGAACCTTGGATAAACTACCAGCAACTATATGGTGGCCCATATCCAGTACCAGAGGATCAGACAGACAGACAGACAGACAGACAGAGATAAGAATGGCAGACCTGCCAGGTCTTTCTTTCTTTCTTGTCCTTTTTAAAAAATGTTTATTTATTTATGTATTTATTATATATAAGTACTCTGTAGCTATCTACAGACACTCCAGAAGAGGGTGTCAGATTCTGAAGAATCTAAAACCATCTTATGGTCTGCATATGATGTACATAAACTCAGCCTCAGATATACTTCTAAAAATTTAAAGATGGGTGGGGCCACTGAAAGGGCTCAACAATTAACAGCATTGTCTCCTCTTCCAGAGAACCTGGGATCAACTACCAGCAACTATATAGTGGCCTATCTTCAGTTCCAAAGGATCATATATAGAGAGAGACAGACAGACAGAAATGAGGATGGCAGGCCTGCCTGGTCTTTCTTTCTTTCTTATCCATTTGAAAAAATGTTTACTTATTAATTAATTAATTAATTAATTAATTTATTTATTTATTTATTTATTTATTAGATATAAGTACACTGTAGCTGTCTTCAGACACTCCAGAAGAGGGTGTGAGATTCTGGAGAATCTAAATACCTCTTATGGTCTGCATATGATGTACATAAACACAGACTCAAGTATACTTCTAAAAATTTAAAGATGGGTGGGGCCAAAGAATGGGCTCAACAATTAACAGTGTTGTCTCCTCTTCCAGAGAACCTGGGATCAACTACCAGCAACTATATGGTGGCCCATCTGCAGTTCCAGGGATCAGACAGACAGACAGACAGACAGAGATAAGGATGGCAGGCCTGCCTGGTCTTTCTTTCTTACTTATCCTTTATAAAAAATGTTTATTTATTTATTTATTTATTTATTTATTTATGTATTTTTTAGATATAAGTTCACTGTAGCTGTCTTCAGACACTCCAGTATAGGGTGTCAGATTCTGGAGAATCTAAATCCCTCTTATGGTCTGCATATGATGTACATAAACACAGCCTCACATATACTTCTAAAAATTTGAAGATGGGTGGGGCCACTGAAAGGGCTCAATAATTAAGAGCATTGTCTCCTCTTCCAGAGAACCTGGGATCAACTACAAGCAACTATATGGTTGCCCATCTCCAGTTCCAGGGGATCAGACAGAGAGACAGACAGACAGACAGAGAAAAGGATTGCAGGCCCTGCCTGGTCTTTCTTTTTTTCTTATCATTTTTTTTAAAATATTTATTTATTTATTTATTTATTTATTTATTTATTTATTTATTTATTTATTTATTTATTAGACATAAGTACACTGTAGCTGTCTTCAGACACTCCAGAAGAGGGTGTCAGATTCTGGAGAATCTAAATCCCTCTTATGGTCTGCATATGATGTACATAAACACAGCCTCACATACACTTCTAAAAATTTAAAGATGAGTGGGGCCACTGAAAGGGCTCAACAATTAACAGCATTGTCTCCTCTTCCAGAGAACCTGGGATCAACTACCAGCAACTATATTGTGGCCCATCTCCAGTTCCAGGAGATCAGACAGACAGACAGACAGACAGACAGAGATAAGGATGGCAGGCCTGCCTGGTCTTTCATTTTTTCTTATTTTTTTAAAAAATGTTTATTTATTTATTTATTTATTCATTTATTTATTAGATATAAGTACCCTGTAGCTGCCTTCAGATACTCCAGAAGAGGGTGTCAGATTCTGGAGAATATAAATCCCTCTTATGGTCTGCATATGATGTACATAAACAAAGCCTCACATATACTTCTAAAAATTTAAAGATGGGTGGGGCCACTGAAGGGCTCAACAATTAACAGCATTGTCTCCTCTTACAGAGAACCTGGGATCAACTACCAGCAAAAATATGGTGGCCCATCTCCAGTTTCAGGGGATGAGACAGACAGACAGACAAACAGACAAGGATGGCAGGCCTGCCTGGTTGTTCTTTCTTTCTTATCCTTTTTGAAAAAATGTTTATTTATTTATTTATGTATTTATTAGATATAAGTACACTGTAGAGGTCTTCAGACACTCCAGAAGAGGTTGTCAGATTCTGGAGAATCTAAATCCCTCTTATGGTCTGCATATGATGTACATAAACACAGACTCACATTTACTTCCAAAAATTTAAAGATGGGTGGGGCCACTGAAAGGGCTCAACAATTAACAGCATTGTCTCCTCTTCCAGAGAACCTGAGATCAACTACCAGCAACTATATGGTGGCCCATTTCCAGGTCCAGGGAATCAGAAAGACAGATAGACAGACAGACAGAGATAAGGATGGCAGGCCTGCCTGGTATTTCTTTTTTTCTTATCAATTTTAAAAAAAGTTTATTTATTCATTTATTTATTTATTTATTTATTTATTTATTTATTTATTTATTTATTTATTTATTAGAATAAGTACACTGTAGCTGTCTTCAGACACTCCAGAAGAGGGTGTCAGATTCTGGAGAATCTAAATCCCTCTTATAGTCTGCCTATAATGTACATAAACACAGCCTCACATACACTTCTAAAAATTTAAAGATGAGTGGAGACACTGAAAGGGCTCAACAATTAACAGCATTGTCTCCTCTTCCAGAGAACCTGGGATCAACTATCAGCCACTATATGGTGGCCCATCTCCAGTTCCCCGGGATCAGACAGACAGACAGACAGACAGAGTTAAGGAACGCAGGCCTGCCTGGAATTTCTTTTTTTCTTATCATTTTTAAAAAATGATTATTTATTTATTTATTTATTTATTAGATATAAGTACATGGTAGCAGTCTTCTGACACTCCAGAAGACGGTGTCAGATTCTGGACAATCTAAATCCCTCTTATGGTCTGCATATGAGGTACATAAACACAGCCTCACATATACTTCTAAAAATTTAAAGATGGGTGGGGCCACTTTACTGCTCAAAAATTAACAGCATTGTCTCCTCTTCCAGAGAACCTGGGTTCAACTACCAGCAACTATATGGTGGCCCATCTCCAGTTCCAGGGGATCAGACAGACAGACAGACATACAGACAGATAGAGATAAGGATGGCAGGCCTGCCTGGTCTTTCTTTCTTTCTTATCCTTTTTAAGAAATGTTTATTTATTTATTAATGTATATTAGATATAAGTACACTGTAGCTGTCTTCAGACACTGAGTAAGAGGGTGTCAGATTCTGGAGAATCTAAATCCCTCTTATGGACTGCAAATGATGTACATAAGCCCAGACTCACAATTACTTCCAAAAATTTAAATGTTTATTTATTTATTTATTTATTTATTTATTTATTTATTAGATTTAAGTACACTGTAGCTGTCTTCAGAAACTCAGGAGGAGGGTTTCAGGTTCTGGAGTATCTAAATCCCTCTTATGGACTGCATATGATGTACATTAACACAGCCTCATATATACTTCTAAAAATTTAAAGATGGGTGGGGCCACTGAAAGGGCTCAACAATTAACAGCCTTGTCTCCTCTTCCAGAGAACCTGGGATCAACTACCAGCAACTTTATAATTGCCCATCTCCAGTTCCAGGGGATCAGACAGACAGACAGACAGACAGACTAGAATGGCAGGCCTGTCTGGTTTTTCATTCTTTCTTATCCTTTTTAAAACATCTTTCTTTCTTTCTTTCTTGCTTTCTTTCTTTCTTTCTTTCTTTCTTTCTTTATTTATTTATTTATTTATTTATTTATTTATTTATTAGATATAAGTACACTGTAGATGTCTTCAGACACTCCAGAAGAGGGTATCAGTTTCTGGAGAATCTAAATCCCTCTTATGGTCTGCATACAATGTACATAAACACAGCCTCATATATACTTCTAAAAATTTAAAGATGGGTGGGGCCACTGAAAGGGCTCAACAATTAACAGCATTGTCTCCTCTTCCAGAGAACCTGGGATCAACTACCAGCAACTATATGTTGGCCCATCTCTAGTTCCAGGGGATCAGACAGACAGACTGACAGACAGAGATAAGGATGGCAGGCCTACCTGGTCTTTCTTTCCTTCTTATCCTTTTAAAAAATGTTTATTTATTTATTTATGTATGTATTTATTAGATATAAGTACACAGTAGCTGTCTTCAGACACTCCAGAAGAGTGTGTCAGATTACGGAGAATCTAAATCCCTCTTATGGTCTGCATATGATGTATATAAACACAGCCTCACATATACTTCTAAAAATTTAAAGATGGGTGGGGCCACTTAAAGGGCTCAACAAATACCAGCATTGTCTCCTCTTCCAGAGAACCTGGGATCAACTACCAGCAAAAATATGGTGGCCCATCTCCAGTTTCAGGGGATCAGATAGACAGATAGACAAACAGACAAGTAAGGCAGGCCTGCTTGGTTTTTATTTCTTTCTTATCCTTTTTAAAACATGTTTATTTATTTATTTATGTATTTATTAGATATAAGTACACTCTAGCTTTTTTCAGACACTCCAGAAGAGGGTGTCAGATTCTGAAAACTCTAAATCCCTCTTATGGTCTGCATATGATGTACATAAACACAGCCTCACAAATTCTTCTAAAAATTTAAAGATGGGTGGAGCCACTGAAAGGGCTCAAAAATTAACAGCATTGTCTCCTCTTGCAGAGAAACTGGGATCAACTACCAGCAACTATATGGTGGCCCATCTCCAATTCCAGGGTATCAGACAGACAGACAGATAGACAGAGATAAGGATGGCAGGCCTGCCTGGTCTTTCTTTCTTTCTTTCTTATCCATTTTTAAAAATGTTTATTTATTTATTTATTTATTTATTTATTTATTTATTTATTTATTTATTTATTAGATATAAGTACACTGTAGTTGTCTTCAGTCACTCCAGAAGAGGGTGTCAGATTCTGAGAATATAAATCCCTCTTATGGTCTGCATATGATGTACATAAACACAGCCTCACATATACTTCTAAAAATTTAAAGATGGGTGGGTCCCCAGAAAGGGCTCAATAATTAACAGCATTGACTCCTCTTCCAGAGAACCTGGGATCAACAATGAGCAACTATATGGTGGCCCATCTTTCGTTCCAGTGGATCAGACAGACAGACAGACAGACAGAGATAAGGATGGCAGGCCTGCCTGGTTTTTCTTTCTTTCTTATCCCTTTTAAAAAATGTTTATTTATTTATTTATTTATTTATTTATTTATGTATTTATTAGATATAAGTACACTGTAGCGGTCTTCAGACACTCCAGGAGAGGGTGTCAGATTCTGGAGAATCTAAATCCCTCTTACCATCTGCATATGATGTATATAAACACAGCCTCACATTTTCTTCTAAAAATTTAAAGATGGGTGTGGCTTGGAATAAGATGAGTAACCCTGAAAAAGTCAAAAAATGAAAAATCACACTGTAGGACTTGGAATACGGTGAGAAACCCTGAAAAAGTCGAAAAATGAGAAAATCATGCAGGAGTACCTGCAATATGGTGAGAAACACTGAAAAAGTCTTAAAATGAGAATATCACACTCTAGGATTTGGAATATGGTGAGAAACTCTGAAAATATCAAAAAATGAGAAAATCATGCAGTAGGACCCAGAATATGGTGAGAAACCCTGAAAAAAAGTCAAAAAAATAAGAAAATCACGCAGTAGGACCTGGAAGCTGGTGAGAAACCCTGAAAAATTCGAAAAATGAGAAAATCATGCAGTAGTACCTGCAATATGGTGAGAAACACTGAAAAAGTCTTAAAATGAGAATATCACACTCTAGGATTTGGAATATGGTGAGAAACTCTGAAAATGTCGAAAAATGAGAAAATCATGCAGTAGGACACAGAATATGGTGAGAAACCCTGAAAAAAAGTCAAAAAATAAGAAAATCATGCAGTAGGACCTGGAAGCTGGTGAGAAATCCTGAAAAAGTCGAAAAATGAGAAAATCAATCTGTAGGATCTGGAATATGTTGAGAAACCCTGAAAAATTCGAAAAATGAGAAAATCACAGTGTAGGACTTGGAATATGGTGAGAAACCCTGAAAAAGTCAAAAAATGAGAAAATAACACTGTAGTACCTTGAATATGGTTAGAAAACACTGAAAAAGTCGAAAAATGAGAAAATCACGCAGTGGGACCTGGGATTTGGTGAGAAACACTGAAAAAGTCTTAAAATAGAAAATCACACTGTAGTACTTGGAATATTGTGAAAAATACTGAAAAAGTCTTAAAATGAGAAAATCACACCGTAGGACCTGGAATATGGTGAGAAACCCTGAAAAAGTCAAAAAATGAGAAAAATCACACTGTAGTACATGGAATATGGTGAGAAACTCTGAAAAAGTCGCAAATTATAAAATGACAGTGTAGGACCTGGAATATGTTGAGAAAACCTGAAATATTCGAAAAATGAGAAAATGACAATGTAGAACCTGGAATACCTTAAGAAACCCTGAAAAAGTTAAAAAATGAGAAAAGGACACTCTAGGACTGGAATATGGTGAGAAACCCTGAAACATCGAAAAATGAGAAAATCATGTAGTAGGACCCAGAATATGGTGAGAAATCCTGAAAAAAGTCGAAAAATGAGAAAATCACGCAGTAGGACCTGGAAGCTGGTGAGAAACCCTGAAAAAGTCGAAAAATGAGAAAATCAAACTGTAGGACCTGGAATATGTTGAGAAACCCTGAAAAATACGAAAAAGGCAAAAATCACACTCTAGGACTTGGAATATGATGAGAAACCGTGAAAAAGTCAAAAAATGAAAAAATCACACTTTAGTACCTGGAATATGGTGAGAAACACTAAAAAAGTATTAAAATGAGAAAATCACCCAGTAGGACCTCGAATGTGGTGAGAAACCCTGAAACAGTCGAAAAATAAGAAAATCAAACTTGTAGTACATGCAATATGGTGACAAACCCTGAAAAAGTCGAAAAATGAGAATATCACACTCTAGGACTTGGAATATGATGAGAAACCCTGAAAAAGTCAAAAAATGAGAAAATTACACTGTAGGACTTGGAATATGGTGAGAAACCCTGAAAAATTCGAAAAATGAGAAAATCATGCACTAGGACCCAGAATATGATGAGAAAAACAGAAAAAGTCTTAAAATGAGAAAATCACACTGTAGGACCTGGAATATGGTAAGAAACCCTGAAAATGTCGAAAAATGAGAAAATGACACTGTAGGAGCTGGAATATGGTGAGAAGTCATGAAAAAGTCAAAAAAAAAAAAAAAGAAATACACACTTGTAGGACTTGCAATATGGTGAGAGACCCTGAAAAAGTCTTAAAATGAGAAAATCACACTGTAGGACTTGGGATATGGTGAGAAACCCTGAAAAAGTCGAAAAATGAGAAAATCACACTGAAGGAACTGGACTATGCTGAGAATCCCTGAAAAATTCGAAAAATGCGAAAATCACACTCTAGGACTTGGAATATGATGAGAAACCCAGAAAAAGTCAAAAAATGAGAAAATCACACTGTAGGACTTGGAATATGGTGAGAAACCCTGAAAAAGTCGAAAAATGAGAAAATCACACTGTAGTACCTGGAATATGGTGAGAAACACTGAAAAAGTCTAAAAATAAGATAAAACATGTAGTACCTGAAATATGATGAGAAACCCTGAAAAAGTCAAAAAATTAGAAAATCAAATTGTAGGAACTGGAATATGCTGAGAATCCCTGAAAAATTTGAAAAATGCGAAAATCACACTCTAGGACTTGGAATACGATGAGAAACCCTGAAAAAGTCAAAAAATGAGAAAATCACACTGTAGTACCTGGAATATGGTGAGAAACACTGAAAAAGTCTAAAAATAAGATAAAACTGTAGTACCTGAAATATGGTGAGAAACCCTGAAAAAGTCGAAAAATGAGAAAATCACACTGTAGGACTTCGAATATGATGAGAAACCGTGAAAAATTAAAAAAATGAGAAAAATACACTGTAGGAGCTGGAATATGGAGAGAAACCCTGAAAAGGTTAAAAAATTAGAAAATCACAATTGTAGGACCTCCAATATGGTGAGAAACCCTGAAAAAGTCGAAAAATGAGAAAAACACACTGTAGGACCTGGAATATGGTGAGAAACACTGAAAAATTCAAAAAAATGAGAAAATCACACAGTAGGACCTGAAATATGGTGAGAAACCGTGAAACAGTCGAAATATAAGAAAATCAAATTGAAGTACCTGCAATATGGTGAGAAACCCTGAAAAAGTCGAAAAATGAAAAAATCACACTGTAGGATTTGGAATATGATGAGAAACCATGAAAAAGTCAAAAATGAGAAAAATATACTGTAGGAGTTGGAATGTGGTGAGAAAACCTGAAAAAGTAGAAGAATAAGAAAATCACACAAGTAGGACCTCCAATATGGTGAGAAACCCTGAAAAAGTCGAAAAATGAGAAAATTACAGACTAGGACATGGAATATGGTAAGAAACCCTTTAAAAGTCGGAAAAAGAGAAAATCACACTGTAGGATTTGGAATATGATGAGAAAACCTGAAAAAGTCAAAAAATGAGAAAATCACACTGTAGTACCTGGAATATTGTGAGAAAACACTGAAAAAGTCTAAAAATGAGATAATCACACAGTAGGACTTGGAATATGGTGAGAAACCCTGAAACAGTCGAAAAATAAGAAAATCAAACTTGTAGTACCTGCAATATGGTGAGAAAACCTGAAAAAGTCGAAAAATGAGAAAATCATACTGTAGCACCTGCAATAGGGTGAGAAATTCTGAAAAAGTCAAAAAATGAGAAAATCACACTGTAGGACCTGGAATATGGTAAGAAACCCTGAAAATGTCGAAAAATGAGAAAATTTCACTGTAGGACTTGGAATAAGATGAGAAACCCTGAAAAAGTTGAAAAATGAGAAAATCAGAATGTAGAAGATGGAATATGGTGAGCAATCCTGAAAAAGTCAAAAAATGAGAAAATCACACTGTGGAACATGGAATATGGTGAGAAACTCTGAAAAAGGCGAAAAATTGGAAAAATCACACTCTAGGACTTGGAATATGATGAGAAACCCTGAAAAAGTCAAAAATGAGAAAATCAGACTGTAGTAGCTGGAATATGGTGAGAAACATGGAAAAAGTCTCAAAATGAGAAAATCACACAGTTGGACCTGCAATATGGTGAGAAACACTCAAACAGTCGAAAAATAAGAAAATCAAACTTGTAGTACCTGCAATATGGTGAGAAACCCTGAAAAATTCCAAAAATGAGAAAATCACACTGTAGGATTTAGAATATGATGAGAAACCGTGAAAAAGTCAAAAAATGAGAAAAATACACTGTAGAAGCTGGAATATGGTGAGTAAACCCTGAAAAAGTCGAAAAATAAGAAAATCACACTTGTAGAACCTCCAATATGGTGAGAAACCCTGAAAAAGTCAAAAAATGAGAAAATCACACTGTAGGACCTGGAATATGTTGAGAAACCCTGAAAAAGTCTTAAAATGAGAAAATCACACTGTAGGACTTGGAATAAGATGAGAAACCCTAAAAAAGTCGAAAAATGAGAAAAATACACTGAAGGAGTTGGAATATGTTGAGAAACCCTGAAAAAGTCCTAAAATGAGAAAATCACACTATAGGACCTGGAATATGGTGAGAAACTCTGAAAAAGTCAAAAAAAGAGAAAATCACACTCTAGGAATTGGAATATGATGAGAAACCCTGAAAAAGTCAAAAAAAGAGAAAATCAGACTGTAGTACCTGGAATATGTTGAGAAACCCTGAAAAAGTCTAAAAATGAGAAAATCAAACAGTAGGACCTGGAATATGGTGAGAAACCCTGAAAGATCAAAAAATAAGAAAATCAAACTTGTAGTACCTGCAATATGGTGAGAAACCCTGAAAAAGTCAAAAAATGAGAAAATCACAATATAGGACTTGGAATAAGTTGAGAAACCGTGAAAAAGACAAAAAATGACAAAAACACACTGTAGAAGCTGGAATATGGTGAGAAACCCTGAAAAAGTCCAAAAATAAGAAATTCACACTTGTAGGACCTGCAATATGGTGAGAAACCCTGAAAAAGTCGAAAAATGAGAAAATCACACTGTAGGACTTGGAATAAGATGAGACACCCTGAAAAAGTCAAAAAATGAGAAAATTTCACAGTAGGACTTGACATAAGATGAGAAACCCTGAAAAAGTTGAAAAATGAGAAAATCACAATGTAGAACATGGAATATGGTGAGCAATCCTAAAAAAGGATTGTAGCTGTCTTCAGACACTCCAGAAGAGGGTGTCAGATTCTGGAGAATCTAAATCCCTCTTATGGTCTGCATATTCGGTACATAAACACAGCCTCACATATACTTCTAAAAATTTAAAGATGGGTGGGGCCACTGAAAGGGCTCAACAATTAACAGCATTGTCTCCTCTTCCAGAGAACCTGGGATCAACTACCAGCAAATATATGGTGGCCCATCTCCAGATCCAGGGGATCAGAGAGACAGACAGACAGACCGACAAGGATGGCAGGCCTGCCTGGTTTTTCTTTCTTTCTTATCCTTTTTTAAAACATGTTTATTTATTTATTTATGTATTTATTAGATATAAGTACACTGTAGCTGTCTTCAGACACTCAGGAAGAGGGTGTCAGATTCTGGAGAATCTAAATACCTCTTATGATCTGCATATGATGTACATAAACACAGCCTCACATATACTTCTAAAAATTTAAAGATGGGTGGGGCCACTAAAAGGGATCAACAATTAACAGCATTGTCTCCTCTTCCAGAGAACCTGGGATCAACAACCAGCAATTATATGGTGGCCCATCTCCAGTTCCAGGGGATCAGACAGACAGACAGACAGACAGAGATAAGGATGGAAGGCCTGCCTGGACTTTCTTTCTTTATTATCCTTATTTAAAAATATTTATTTGTTTATTTATGTATTTATTAGATATAAGTACACTGTAGCTGTCTTCAGACATTCCAGAAGAGGGTGTCAGATGCTGGAGAATCTAAATCCCTCTTATGGTCTGCATTTGATGTACATAAACATAGCCTCACATATACTTCTAAAAATTTAAAGATGGGTGGGGCCACTGAAAGGGCTCAACAATTAACAGCATTGTCTCCTCTTCCAGAGAACCTGGGATCAACTACCAGCAACTATATGGTGTCCCATCTCCAGTTACAGGGGATCAGACAGACAGACAGACAGACAAAAGTGATAAGGATGGCAGGCCTGCATGGTCTTTCTTTCTTTATTCTCCGTTTAAAAAAATGTTTATTTATTTATTTATATTTATTTAATTATTTATTTTTAATGTATTTATTAGATATAAGTACACAATACTTGTCTTCAGACACTCCAGAAGAGGGTGTCAGATTCTGGAGAATCTAAATCCCTCTTATGGTCTGCATATGATGTACATAAACAGAGCCTCTCATATACTTCTAAAAATTTAAATATGGGTGGGGCCACTAAAAGGGATCAACAATTAACAGCATTGTCTCCTCTTCCAGAGAACCTGGGATCAACAACCAGCAATTATATGGTGGCCCATTTCCAGTTCCAGGGGATCAGACAGACACACAGACAGACAGACAGAGATAAGGATGGCAGGCCTGCCTGGTCTTTCTTTCTTTCTTATCATTTTAAAAAAGGTTTATTTATTTATTTATTTATTTATTTATTTATGTTTTTATTAGATATAAGTACACTGTAGCTATCTTCAGACACTCCAGAAGAGGCTGTTTGATTCTGTAGAATGTAAATCCCCCTTATGTTCTGCATATGATGTACATAAACACAGCCTCACATATTCTTCTAAAAATTAAAAGATGGTTGGGGCCACTGAAAAGAACCAACAATTAACAGCATTGTCTCCTCTTCCAGAGAACCTGGGATCAGCTACCAGCAACTATATGGTGGCCCATCTCCAGTTTCAGGGGATCAGACAGACAAACAGACAGACAGACAGACAGAGATAAGGATGGCAGGCCTGCCTGGTCTTTCTTTCTTTCTTATCCTTTTAAAAAATGTTTATTTATTTATTTATTTATGTATTTTTTATATATAAGTACACTGTAGCTGTCTTCAGACACTCCAGAAGAGGGTGTCAGATTCTGAAGAATCTAAATCCCTCTTATGGTCTGCATATGATGTACATAAACACAGTCTCACATATACTTCTAAAAATTTAAAGATGGGTGGGGTCACTGAAAGGGCTCAACAATTAACAGCATTGTCTCCTCTTCCAGAGAACCTGGGATGAACTACCAGCAACTATATGGTGGCCCATCTCCAGTTCCAGGGGATCAGACAGACAGACAGACAGACAGATGTAAGGATGGCAGGCCTGCCTGGTCTTTCTTTCTTTATTATACTGTTGAAAAAATGTTTATTTATTTATTTATTTATTTATTTATTTATTTATTTATTTTTTATTTATTTATGTATTTATTAGATATAAGACCACTGTAGCTGTCTTCAGACACTTCAGAAGATGTTGTCAGATTCTGGAGAATCTAAATCCCTCTCATGGTCTGCATATGATGTACATAAACACAGACTTACATATACTTCTAAAAATTTAAAGATGTGTGGGGCCACTGAAAGGACTCAACAATTAACAGCATTGTCTCCTCTTCCAGAGAAACTCGGATCAACTACCAGCAACTATATGGTGGCCCATTCCAGTTCCAGGGGATCAGACAGACAGACAGACAGACAGACAGAGATAAGGATGGCAGGCCTGCTGGACTTTCTTTTTTTCTTATCCTTTTTAAAAAAATGTTTATTTATTTATTTATTAGATATAAGTACACTGTAGCTGTCCTCAGGCACTCCAGAAGAGGGTGTCAGATTCTGGAGAATCTAAATCCCTCTTATGGTCTGCATATGATGTACATAAACACAGCCTCTCATATACTTCTAAAAATTTAAATATGGGTGGGGCCACTAAAAGGGATCAACTATTAACAGCATTGTCTCCTCTTCCAGAGAACCTGGGATCAACTACCAGCAACTATATGGTGGCCCATCTGCAGTTCCAGGGGATCAGACAGACAGACAGACAGACAGACAGAGATAAGGATGGCAGGCCTGCCTGGTCTTTCTTTCTTTCTTATCCTTTAAAAAATGTTTATTTATTTATGTATTTATTATATATAAGTACACTGTAGCTGTCTACAGACACTCCAGAAGAGTGTGTTAGATTCTAGAGAATCTAAATCCCTCTTATGGTCTGTGTATGATGTACATAAACACAGCCTCACATATACTGAGCTGAGGTGTCACAGGCCAACTGCTGGAATTTCTGAGTACCACCTAGAGAGAGAAAACCTATGCTGTGGTTGTTTAATTTATGTATTTTATTATTTCTATTTGTTGTTTTGTTTTGTTTTATTTGTTTTTAGAGAAGGCCTCAGTCTGTAGCTCTGGCTGACCCAGGACTGCCTACCTGTGTTAATTAGGGTTTCACAGCTGAGAACAGACACCAAGAGCAAGGTAAGGTTTAGAAAACCTGACCTTCAGTGGTGGCTCAAGCTCTTAATGAGAGCACTATGTAGGCAGAGGCAGTAAGTTTCTGAGTTCGAGGCCACCCTGGTGAAAGACATGGTTAGGCAGGGCTAGGGTAGGCTAGGGTAGGCTAGGGTAGGCTAGGGTAGGCTAGGGTAGGCTAGGGTAGGCTAGGGCAGGCTAGGGTAGGCTAGGGCAGGCTAGGGTAGGCTAGGGTAGGCTAGGGTAGGCTAGGGTAGGCTAGGGTAGGCTAGGGTAGGCTAGGGTAGGCTAGGGTAGGCTAGGCCAGGGTGAGAAGAAAGAAAGAAAGAAAGAAAGAAAGAAAGAGAGAGAAAGAGAGAGAGAAAGAGAGAGAAAGAGAGAGAGAGAGAAAGAGAGAGAGAGAGAGAGAAAGAGAGAGAGAAAGAGAGAGAGAGAGAGAGAGAGAAAGAGAAAGAGAGAAAGAGAGAGAGAGAAAGAGAGAGAGAGAGAGAGAGAGAGAGAGAAAGAAAGAAAAAGGTTTATAAAAAGTGTTAAAGTTTTTAAAAATTAAAAAAAAAATACCAGATCACCATCACACAGCATTGGCTGTCTTCAGGTGTATCCTTTCAGCCTCCAAAACAAAAAGCAGTGGCTGGCTGTCTTCAGGTGTATCCTATACTCCAGTCTTATTTCCAACCTAAGAGCTGGGCTGAGCTGCCTCATTATGTAATTGCAAACCTTCCTTGGTTTGTCTTTTCCATTTCTAAGACTAACAGGCCTTTTTCTATTTAGAGAATATGCTCATGACTGTACTTTAGATATAGTAAATATAACTGTTGCTTATAAAACTTGTTTTCTAGGAATTTTTAAAGGGCAATGGCAGAGTTTATTTTTTAAAAATATTTTGCATTTATTTATTTGTGTGAGTGATGAAGCTCAGGTCTTCAAACTCGTCAGGAGGTATGATTACCTCCCCTCTCTCTCAACCCCTCTCTCTCCTCTCTCAATGATTGTGTAAGAATGTTTTGCATGTGTATGCTGTGCCCACAGACTCCAGAACAGAGTATTAGATCCCCTGGAACTGGAGATGGGCCACCATATATAATACTGGTAATTGAGCCCAGGTTCTCTGGAAGAGGAGACAATGCTCTTAATTGTTGAGCCCTCTCTGTAGCCACATCTTTCTTTTTTTTTTTTTTTTGAGTATATGTGAGGCTGTGTTTATATACATCATATGCAGACAATAAGAATGATTTAGATTCTTCAGAATCTGACACCCTCTTCTGGACTGTCTGAAGATAGCTACAGCATACTTAAATATAATAAATAAATAAATCTTTAAAAAGAAAAGGAAAAGTAAAAAAGAAAGAACAGGCCTGCCATATGCATGTTCATAGAGGAAAATGGAAGAGACCCCAATCTAACCTCAGCAGGGTGCTTCCTTCTGGATGGTAGCTCACAGTTTCATCCCAGCAAGACAGGCAAATCACTGAGTTCAAGGACAGTAAGGTTCAGGACAGCCAAGGTTAGGAAGGAAAAGGGTCTATGTTGAGAATACAAACCTACAAAACAACAACTAGGAAAAAGAAGTGACAGTGTAACTTGGGGTAGGGTACCAACAAGAGAAAGCTTTCTGTTACCACTTACAAACACCAGTAGCCTTGCACCCTTCTGCCCAGGTCCCTGCCTTCCTTTCTAGGAATTCTAAGGATGCCAGGGTGTGGGGGAATCCAGATTAACTTTTTAATAACAAAGACTTGGTCTTTGATGTCTATAGGAAGCCCTTCTCAGTGCCTTTAACTACCACTGAACTTTCAGGGCTGTGACTCAACTGTAACAAGGAACAGAGCTAAGAACCTGCAGCCTTTGAAAACAACTATTTTTTTAAAGTGGGGGACACAAATCAGCAGTAGAACCCCTCAGGTTCAGCCATAATACTTGTTAGGGAAACAGCCTCAATGTCCGGAGCTGAGGTCTCATGGGTGAACTGCTTCAAACTCTGAGTATCATTGAAAGAAAGAAAAGATATCATGTGGTTTCTTAATTTATTTATTTTATTATTTCTATTTTTTTTGTTTTCTTTTGTTTTGTTTTAGAAAAGGCCTCAGTCTGTAGCTATGGCTGACCTAGGACAGACTACATGTGTTAATTAGGGTTTCACAGTTGAGAAACAGACCATACCTATGTAAGACTTAGAAAACCCAACAGTCAGTGGTGGCTCGAGCTCTTAATGAGAGCACTCTGGAGGCAGAGGCAGTCAGTTTCTGAGTTCGAGGCCAGCCTGGTTAAAGACAGGGATAGGCAGGTCTAGGCAAGGCAGGGCTGGGCTAGGCTAGGCTAGGCAAGGGGCTGGGCTAGGCAAGGCAAGGGGCTAGGCTAGGCAACGCAAGGGGCTAGGCAAGACAGACAGACAGAGAGAAAGACAGATAAGGATGGCAGGCCTGCCATGTCTTTCTTTCTTTCTTATCCTGTTTAAAAAATGTTTATTTATTTATTTATTTATTTACGTATTTATTAGATATAATTACACTGTAGCTGTCTTCAGACAGTCCAGAAAAGGGTGTCAATTCTGGAGAATCTAAATCCCTCTTATGGTCTGCATATGATGTACATAAACACAGCCTCACATATACTTCTAAACATTTAAAGATGGGTGGGGCCACTGAAAGGGCTTAACAATGAACAGCATTGTCTCCTCTTCCAGAGAACCTGGGAAAAACTAACAGCAAATATATGGTGGCCCTTATCCAGTTCCAAAGGTTCAGACAGAGAGACAGACAGACAGAGATAAGGATGGCAGGCCTGCCTGATTTTTCTTTCTTTCTTATCCTTTATAAAAAATGTTTATTTATTTATTAATTTATTTATTTATGTATTTATTAGATATAAGTACACTGTAGCTGTCTTCAGACACTCCAGTAGACGGTTTCAGATTCTGAAAAATCTAAAACCATCTTCTGGTCTGCATATGATGTACATAAACACAGCCTCAGATATACTTCAAAAAATTTAATGAAGGATGGGGCCACTGAAAGGGCTCAACAATTAACAGCATTATCTCCTCTTCCAGAGAACCTGGGATCAACTACCAGCAACTATATGGTGGCTCATCTCCAGTTCCCAGGGATCAGACAGACAGACAGACACACAGACAGAGATATCGATGGCAGGCCTGCCTGGTCTTTCTTTCTTTCTTATACTTTTTAAAAAATGTTTATTTATTTATTTATTCATGTATTTATTAGATATAAGTACACTGTAGCTGTCTTAGACACTCCAGAAGTGGGTGTCTGGTTCTGTAGAATCTAAATCCCTCTTATGGTCTGCATATGATGTACATAAACACAGCCTAACATACAGTTCTAAATATTTAAAAATGGGTGGGGCAATTGAAAGGGCTCAACAATGAACAGCATTGTCTCCTCTTCCAGAGAACCTCGGCTCAACTACCAGCAACTATATGGTGGCCCATCTCCAGTTCCAGGGGATCAGACAGACAGACAGTCAGACATACAGAGATAAGGATGGCAGGACTGCCTGGTCTTTCTTTCTTTCTTATCCTTTTGAAAAAATGTTTACTTATTTATTTATTTATGTATTTATTAGATATAAGTAAACTGTAGCTGTCTTCAGACACTCCAGAAGAGGGTGTCAGATTCTGGAGAATCTAAATCCCTCTTATGGCCTGCATATGATGTACATAAACACAGACTCATGTATACTTCTAAAAATTTAAAGATGTGTGGGGCCACTGAGAGGGCTCAAAAATTAACAGCATTGTCTCATCTTCCAGAGAACCTGGGATCAACTACCAGCAACTATATGGTGGCTCATCTCCAGTTCCAGTGGATCAGAAAGACAGAGAGACACACAGACAGAGATAAGGATGGCAGGCCTGCCTGGTCTTTCTTTCTTTCTTATCCTATTTAAAAAATGTTTATTTATTTATTTATTTATGTATTTATTAGATATAAGTACACTGTAGCCATCTTCAGACACTCCAGAAGAGGGTGTCAGATTCTAGAGAATCTAAATCCCTCTTATGGTCTGCATATGATGTACATAAACACAGCCTCACATATACTTCTAAAAATTTAAAGAAAGGTGGGACCACTGAAAGGGCTCAACAATTACCATCACTGTCTCCACTTCCAGAGAACCTGGGATCAACTACCAGCAATTATATGGTGGCCCATCTGCAGTTCCAGGGGATCAGACAGACAGACAGACAGACAGAGATAAGGATGGCAGGCCTGCCAGGTCTTTCTTTCTTACTTATCCTGTTTAAAAAATGTTTATTTATTTATTTTTTTATGTATTTATGTATTTATTAGATATAAGTACACTGTAGCTGTTCAGACACTCCAGAAGAGTGTGTCAGATTCTGGAGAATCTAAATCCCTCTTATGGTCTGCATATGATGTACATAAACACAGCCTCACGTATAATTCTAAAAATTTAAAGATGGGTGGGACCACT
Source organism: Mus caroli (assembly GCF_978045245.1). NCBI lineage: Eukaryota > Metazoa > Chordata > Mammalia > Rodentia > Muridae > Mus > Mus caroli. The sequence continues at coordinate 7,680,433 of NW_028227278.1, forward strand.
GAAAGGGCTTAACAATTAACATCATTGTCTCCTCTTCCAGAGAACCTGGGATCAACTACCAGCAACTATATGGTGGCCCATATCCAGTTCCAAAGGTTCAGACAGACAGACAGACAGACAGAGATACGGATGGCAGGCCTGCCTGATTTTTCTTTCTTTCTTATCCTTTATAAAAAATGTTTATTTATATATTAATTTATTTATTTATGTATTTATTAGATATAAGGACACAGTAGCTGTCTTCAGACACTCCAGTAGACGGTGTCAGATTCTGAAAAATCTAAAACCATCTTCTGGTCTGCATATGATGTACATAAACACAGCCTCAGATATACTTTAAAAAATTTAATGAAGGGTGTGGCCACTAAAAGGGATCAACAATTAACAGCATTGTCTCCTCTTCCAGAGAACCTGGGATCAATAACCAGTAATTATATGGTGGCCCATCTCCAGTTCCAGGGGATCAGACAGACACACAGACAGACAGACAGAGATAAGGATGGCAGGCCTGCCTGGTCTTTCTTTCTTTCTTATCATTTTAAAAAAGGTTTATTTATTTATTTATGTATTTATTAGATATAAGTACACTATAGCTATCTTCAGACACTCCAGAAGAGGGTGTTTGATTCTGCAGAACGTAAATCCCATTTATGTTCTGCATATGATGTACATAAACACAGCCTCACATATTCTTCTAAAAATTTAAAGATGGTTGGGGCCACTGAAAGGAACCAACAATTAACAGCATTGTCTCCTCTTCCAGAGAACCTGGGATCAACTACCAGCAACTATATGTTGGCCCACCTCCAGTTTCAGGGGATCAGACAGACAAACAGACAGACAGAAAGACAGAGATAAGGATGGCAGGCCTGCCTGGTCTTTCTTTCTTTCTTATCCTTTTTAAAAAATGTTTATTTATTTATTTATGTATTTTTTAGATATAAGTACACTGTAGCTGTCTTCAGACACTCCAGAAGAGGGTGTCATATTCTGGAGAATCTAAATCCCTCTTATGGTCTGCATATGATGTACATAAACACAGCCTCACATATACTTCTAAAAATTTAAAGATGGGTGGGGTCACTAAAGAAAGGGCTCAACAATTAACAGCATTGTCTCCTCTTCCAGAGAACCTGGGATGAACTACCAGCAACTATATGGTGGCCCATCTCCAGTTCCAGGGGATCAGACAGACAGACAGACAGACAGAGATAAGGATGGCAGGCGTGCCTGGTCTTTCTTTCTTTATTATACTGTTGAAAAAATGTTTATTTATTTATTTATTTATTTTTATTTATGTATTTATTAGATATAAGTACACTGTAGCTGTCTTCAGACACTCTAGAAAAGGGTCTCATCTTCTGGAGAATCTAAATCCCTCTTATGGTCTTCATATGATGTACATAAACACAGCCTCACATATACTTCTAAAAATTTAAAGATGGGTGGGCCCACTGAAAGGGCTCAACAATTAACAGCATTGTCTCTTCTTCCAGAGAACGTGGGATCAACTACCAGCAACTATATGGTGGCCCATCTCAAGTTCCAGGGGATAAGACAGACAGACAGACAGACAGAGATAAGGATGGCAGGCCTGCCTGATTTTTCTTTCTTTCTTATCCTTATAAAAAATGTTTATTTATTTGTTTATTTGTTTATTTATTTATTTATTTATTTATTTATTTATTTATTTATTTATCAGATATAAGTACACTGTAGCTGTCTTCAAACTCTCCAGAAGAGGGTGTCAGATTCTGGAGAATCTATATCCCTCTTATGGTTTGCATATGATGTACATGAACACAGCCTCACATATACTTCTAAAAATTTAAAGATGGGTGGGGCCACTGAAAGGGCTCAAAAATTAACAGCATTGTCTCCTCTTCCAGAGAACCTGGGATCAACTACCAGCAACTATATGGTGGCCCATCTCGAGTCCAAGGGGATCAGACAGACTGTAGACAGACAGAAAGACAGACAGAGATAAGGATGGCAGGCCTGCCTGGTCTTTCTTTCTTTCTTATCCTGTTTAAAAAATGTTTATTTATTTATTTATTTATTTATTTATTTATTTATTTAATATAAGTACACTGTAGCTGTCTTCAGACACTCCAGAAGAGGGTGTCAGATTCTGGAGAATCTAAATCACATTTATGGTCTGCATAAGATGTACATAAACACAGCCTCACATATACTTCTAAATATTTAAAGATGGGTGGCGCCACTGAAAGGGCTCAACAATTAACAGCATTGTATCCTCTTCCAGAGAACCTGGGATCAACTACCAGCAACACTATGGTGGCCCATCTACAGTTCCAGGGTATCAGACAGACAGACAGACAGACAGACAGAGATAAGGGTGGCAGGCCTGCCCGGTCTTTCTTACTTTCTTATCCTTTTAAAAAAATGTTTATTTATTTATTTATTTATTTATTTATTTATTTATTTATTAGATATAAGTAAACTGTAGCTGTCTTCAGACACTCCAGAAGAGGGTGTCAGATTCTGGAGAATCTAAATCCCTCTTATGGTCTGCATATGATGTACAAAAACACAGCCTCACATATACTTCTAAAATTTTAAAGATGGGTGGAGCCACAGAAAGGACTCGACAATTAACAGCATTGTCTCCTCTTCCAGAGAACCTTGGATAAACTACCAGCAACTATATGGTGGCCCATCTCCAGTTCTAGGGTATCACACAGACAGACAGACAGACAGAGATAAGGGTGGCAGGCTTGCCTGGTCTTTCTTTCTGTCTTATCCTTTTTAAAAATGTTTATTTATTTATTTATTTATTTATTTATTTATTTATTTATTTATGTATTCATTAGATATAAGTACACTGTAGCTGTCTTCAGAAAATACAGAAGAGGGTGTCAGATTCTGGAGAATCTAAATCCCTCTTATGGTCTGCATATGATGTACATAAACACAGCCTCACATACCCTTCTAAAAATTTAAAGATGGGTGGGGCCACTGAAAGGGCTCAACAATTAACAGCATTCTCTCCTCTTCCAGAGAACCTGGGATCAACTACCAGCAACTATATGGTGGCCTATCTCCAGTTCCAAAGGATCATATAGATAGACAGACAGACAGACAGAGATAAGGATGGCAGGACTTCCTGGTGTTTCTTTCTTTCTTATCCTTTTTAAAAAATGTTTATTTATTTATTTATTCATGTATTTATTATATTTACGTACACTGTAGCTGTCTTCAGACACTCCAGAAGAGGGTGTCAGTTTCTGGAGAATCTAAATCACTCTTATGGTCTGAATATGATGTACATAAACACAGCCTCAGATATACTTATAAAAATTTAATGAAGGGTGGGGCCACTGAAAGGGCTCAATAATTTACAGCATTGTCTCCTCTTCCAGAGAACCTTGGATAAACTACCAGCAACTATATGGTGGCCCATATCCAGTACCAGAGGATCAGACAGACAGACAGGCAGACAGACAGAGATAAGGATGGCAGGCCTGCCAGGTCTTTCTTTCTTTCTTGTCCTTTTTAAAAAATGTTTATTTATTTATGTATTTATTATATATAAGTACTCTGTAGCTATCTACAGAAACTCCAGAAGAGGGTGTCAGATTCTGAAGAATCTAAAACCATCTTATGGTCTGCATATGATGTACATAAACACAGCCTCAGATATACTTCTAAAAATTTAAAGATGGGTGGGGCCACTGAAAGCGCTCAACAATTAACAGCATTGTCTCCTCTTCCAGAGAACCTGGGATCAACTACCAGCAACTATATGGTGACCTATCTTCAGTTCCGAAGGATCATATAGAGAGACAGACAGACAGACAGAAATGAGGATGGCAGGCCTGCCTGGTCTTTCTTTCTTTCTTATCCATTTGAAAAAATGTTTACTTATTAATTAATTAATTAATTAATTAATTCATTTATTTATTAGATATAAGTACACTGTAGCTGTCTTCAGACACTCCAGAAAAGGGTGTGAGATTCTGGAGAATCTAAATACCTCTTATGGTCTGCATATGATGTACATAAACACAGACTCAAGTATACTTCTAAAAATTTAAAGATGGGTGGGGCCAAAGAATGGGCTCAACAATTAACAGTGTTGTCTCCTCTTCCAGAGAACCTGGGATCAACTACCAGCAACTATATGGTGGCCCATATGCAGTTCCAGGGATCAGACAGACAGACAGACAGACAGAGATAAGGATGGCAGGCCTGCCTTGTCTTTCTTTCTTACTTATCCTGTTTAAAAAATGTTTATTTATTTATTTATTTATTTATTTATTTATTTATTTATTTATTTATTTATGTATTTATTAGATATAAGTACACTGTAGCTGTCTTAGACACTCCAGAAGTGGGTGTCTGGTTCTGTAGAATCTAAATCCCTCTTATGGTCTGCATATGATGTACATAAACACAGCCTAACATACAGTTCTAAATATTTAAAAATGGGTGGGGCAATTGAAAGGGCTCAACAATGAACAGCATTGTCTCCTCTTCCAGAGAACCTCGGCTCAACTACCAGCAACTATATGGTGGCCCATCTCCAGTTCCAGGGGATCAGACAGACAGACAGTCAGACATACAGAGATAAGGATGGCAGGACTGCCTGGTCTTTCTTTCTTTCTTATCCTTTTGAAAAAATGTTTACTTATTTATTTATTTATGTATTTATTAGATATAAGTAAACTGTAGCTGTCTTCAGACACTCCAGAAGAGGGTGTCAGATTCTGGAGAATCTAAATCCCTCTTATGGCCTGCATATGATGTACATAAACACAGACTCATGTATACTTCTAAAAATTTAAAGATGTGTGGGGTCACTGAGAGGGCTCAAAAATTAACAGCATTGTCTCATCTTCCAGAGAACCTGGGATCAACTACCAGCAACTATATGGTGGCTCATCTCCAGTTCCAGTGGATCAGAAAGACAGAGAGACAGACAGACAGAGATAAGGATGGCAGGCCTGCCTGGTCTTTCTTTATTTCTTATCCTTTATAAAAAATGTTTATTTATTTATTTATTTATTTATTTATTTATTTATTTATTTATTTATTAGATATAAGTACACTGTAGCCATCTTCAGACACTCCAGAAGAGGGTGTCAGATTCTAGAGAATCTAAATCCCTCTTATGGTCTGCATATGATGTACATAAACACAGCCTAACATATACTTCTAAAAATTTAAAGAAAGGTGGGACCACTGAAAGGGCTCAACAATTACCATCACTGTCTCCACTTCCAGAGAACCTGGGATCAACTACCAGCAACTATATGGTGGCCCATCTGCAGTTCCAGGGGATCAGACAGACAGACAGACAGACAGAGATAAGGATGGCAGGCCTGCCAGGTCTTTCTTTCTTACTTATCCTGTTTAAAAAATGTTTATTTATTTATTTTTTTATGTATTTATGTATTTATTAGATATAAGTACACTGTAGCTGTTCAGACACTCCAGAAGAGTGTGTCAGATTCTGGAGAATCTAAATCCCTCTTATGGTCTGCATATGATGTACATAAACACAGCCTCACGTATAATTCTAAAAATTTAAAGATGGGTGGGACCACTGAAAGGGCTTAACAATTAACATCATTGTCTCCTCTTCCAGAGAACCTGGGATCAACTACCAGCAACTATATGGTGGCCTATATCCAGTTCCAAAGGTTCAGACAGACAGACAGACAGACAGAGATACGGATGGCAGGCCTGCCTGATTTTTCTTTCTTTCTTATCCTTTATAAAAAATGTTTATTTATTTATTAATTTATTTATTTATGTATTTATTAGATATAAGGACACTGTAGCTGTCTTCAGACACTCCAGTAGACGGTGTCAGATTCTGAAAAATCTAAAACCATCTTCTGGTCTGCATATGATGTACATAAACACAGCCTCAGATATACTTTAAAAAATTTAATGAAGGGTGTGGCCACTAAAAGGGATCAACAATTAACAGCATTGTCTCCTCTTCCAGAGAACCTGGGATCAATAACCAGTAATTATATGGTGGCCCATCTCCAGTTCCAGGGGATCAGACAGACACACAGACAGACAGACAGAGATAAGGATGGCAGGCCTGCCTGGTCTTTCTTTCTTTCTTATCATTTTAAAAAAGGTTTATTTATTTATTTATGTATTTATTAGATATAAGTACACTATAGCTATCTTCAGACACTCCAGAAGAGGGTGTTTGATTCTGCAGAACGTAAATCCCATTTATGTTCTGCATATGATGTACATAAACACAGCCTCACATATTCTTCTAAAAATTTAAAGATGGTTGGGGCCACTGAAAGGAACCAACAATTAACAGCATTGTCTCCTCTTCCAGAGAACCTGGGATCAACTACCAGCAACTATATGTTGGCCCACCTCCAGTTTCAGGGGATCAGACAGACAAACAGACAGACAGAAAGACAGAGATAAGGATGGCAGGCCTGCCTGGTCTTTCTTTCTTTCTTATCCTTTTTAAAAAATGTTTATTTATTTATTTATGTATTTTTTAGATATAAGTACACTGTAGCTGTCTTCAGACACTCCAGAAGAGGGTGTCATATTCTGGAGAATCTAAATCCCTCTTATGGTCTGCATATGATGTACATAAACACAGCCTCACATATACTTCTAAAAATTTAAAGATGGGTGGGGTCACTAAAGAAAGGGCTCAACAATTAACAGCATTGTCTCCTCTTCCAGAGAACCTGGGATGAACTACCAGCAACTATATGGTGGCCCATCTCCAGTTCCAGGGGATCAGACAGACAGACAGACAGACAGAGATAAGGATGGCAGGCGTGCCTGGTCTTTCTTTCTTTATTATACTGTTGAAAAAATGTTTATTTATTTATTTATTTATTTTTACTTATGTATTTATTAGATATAAGTACACTGTAGCTGTCTTCAGACACTCTAGAAAAGGGTCTCATCTTCTGGAGAATCTAAATCCCTCTTATGGTCTTCATATGATGTACATAAACACAGCCTCACATATACTTCTAAAAATTTAAAGATGGGTGGGCCCACTGAAAGGGCTCAACAATTAACAGCATTGTCTCTTCTTCCAGAGAACGTGGGATCAACTACCAGCAACTATATGGTGGCCCATCTCAAGTTCCAGGGGATAAGACAGACAGACAGACAGACAGAGATAAGGATGGCAGGCCTGCCTGATTTTTCTTTCTTTCTTATCCTTATAAAAAATGTTTATTTATTTGTTTATTTGTTTATTTATTTATTTATTTATTTATTTATTTATTTATTTATCAGATATAAGTACACTGTAGCTGTCTTCAAACTCTCCAGAAGAGGGTGTCAGATTCTGGAGAATCTATATCCCTCTTATGGTTTGCATATGATGTACATGAACACAGCCTCACATATACTTCTAAAAATTTAAAGATGGGTGGGGCCACTGAAAGGGCTCAAAAATTAACAGCATTGTCTCCTCTTCCAGAGAACCTGGGATCAACTACCAGCAACTATATGGTGGCCCATCTCGAGTCCAAGGGGATCAGACAGACTGTAGACAGACAGAAAGACAGACAGAGATAAGGATGGCAGGCCTGCCTGGTCTTTCTTTCTTTCTTATCCTGTTTAAAAAATGTTTATTTATTTATTTATTTATTTATTTATTTATTTATTTAATATAAGTACACTGTAGCTGTCTTCAGACACTCCAGAAGAGGGTGTCAGATTCTGGAGAATCTAAATCACATTTATGGTCTGCATAAGATGTACATAAACACAGCCTCACATATACTTCTAAATATTTAAAGATGGGTGGCGCCACTGAAAGGGCTCAACAATTAACAGCATTGTATCCTCTTCCAGAGAACCTGGGATCAACTACCAGCAACACTATGGTGGCCCATCTACAGTTCCAGGGTATCAGACAGACAGACAGACAGACAGACAGAGATAAGGGTGGCAGGCCTGCCCGGTCTTTCTTACTTTCTTATCCTTTTAAAAAAATGTTTATTTATTTATTTATTTATTTATTTATTTATTTATTTATTAGATATAAGTAAACTGTAGCTGTCTTCAGACACTCCAGAAGAGGGTGTCAGATTCTGGAGAATCTAAATCCCTCTTATGGTCTGCATATGATGTACAAAAACACAGCCTCACATATACTTCTAAAATTTTAAAGATGGGTGGAGCCACAGAAAGGACTCGACAATTAACAGCATTGTCTCCTCTTCCAGAGAACCTTGGATAAACTACCAGCAACTATATGGTGGCCCATCTCCAGTTCTAGGGTATCACACAGACAGACAGACAGACAGAGATAAGGGTGGCAGGCTTGCCTGGTCTTTCTTTCTGTCTTATCCTTTTTAAAAATGTTTATTTATTTATTTATTTATTTATTTATTTATTTATTTATTTATGTATTCATTAGATATAAGTACACTGTAGCTGTCTTCAGAAAATACAGAAGAGGGTGTCAGATTCTGGAGAATCTAAATCCCTCTTATGGTCTGCATATGATGTACATAAACACAGCCTCACATACCCTTCTAAAAATTTAAAGATGGGTGGGGCCACTGAAAGGGCTCAACAATTAACAGCATTCTCTCCTCTTCCAGAGAACCTGGGATCAACTACCAGCAACTATATGGTGGCCTATCTCCAGTTCCAAAGGATCATATAGATAGACAGACAGACAGACAGAGATAAGGATGGCAGGACTTCCTGGTGTTTCTTTCTTTCTTATCCTTTTTAAAAAATGTTTATTTATTTATTTATTCATGTATTTATTATATTTACGTACACTGTAGCTGTCTTCAGACACTCCAGAAGAGGGTGTCAGTTTCTGGAGAATCTAAATCACTCTTATGGTCTGAATATGATGTACATAAACACAGCCTCAGATATACTTATAAAAATTTAATGAAGGGTGGGGCCACTGAAAGGGCTCAATAATTTACAGCATTGTCTCCTCTTCCAGAGAACCTTGGATAAACTACCAGCAACTATATGGTGGCCCATATCCAGTACCAGAGGATCAGACAGACAGACAGGCAGACAGACAGAGATAAGGATGGCAGGCCTGCCAGGTCTTTCTTTCTTTCTTGTCCTTTTTAAAAAATGTTTATTTATTTATGTATTTATTATATATAAGTACTCTGTAGCTATCTACAGACACTCCAGAAGAGGGTGTCAGATTCTGAAGAATCTAAAACCATCTTATGGTCTGCATATGATGTACATAAACACAGCCTCAGATATACTTCTAAAAATTTAAAGATGGGTGGGGCCACTGAAAGCGCTCAACAATTAACAGCATTGTCTCCTCTTCCAGAGAACCTGGGATCAACTACCAGCAACTATATGGTGACCTATCTTCAGTTCCGAAGGATCATATAGAGAGACAGACAGACAGACAGAAATGAGGATGGCAGGCCTGCCTGGTCTTTCTTTCTTTCTTATCCATTTGAAAAAATGTTTACTTATTAATTAATTAATTAATTAATTAATTCATTTATTTATTAGATATAAGTACACTGTAGCTGTCTTCAGACACTCCAGAAAAGGGTGTGAGATTCTGGAGAATCTAAATACCTCTTATGGTCTGCATATGATGTACATAAACACAGACTCAAGTATACTTCTAAAAATTTAAAGATGGGTGGGGCCAAAGAATGGGCTCAACAATTAACAGTGTTGTCTCCTCTTCCAGAGAACCTGGGATCAACTACCAGCAACTATATGGTGGCCCATATGCAGTTCCAGGGATCAGACAGACAGACAGACAGACAGAGATAAGGATGGCAGGCCTGCCTTGTCTTTCTTTCTTACTTATCCTGTTTAAAAAATGTTTATTTATTTATTTATTTATTTATTTATTTATTTATTTATTTATTTATTTATGTATTTATTAGATATAAGTACACTGTAGCTGTCTTAGACACTCCAGAAGTGGGTGTCTGGTTCTGTAGAATCTAAATCCCTCTTATGGTCTGCATATGATGTACATAAACACAGCCTAACATACAGTTCTAAATATTTAAAAATGGGTGGGGCAATTGAAAGGGCTCAACAATGAACAGCATTGTCTCCTCTTCCAGAGAACCTCGGCTCAACTACCAGCAACTATATGGTGGCCCATCTCCAGTTCCAGGGGATCAGACAGACAGACAGTCAGACATACAGAGATAAGGATGGCAGGACTGCCTGGTCTTTCTTTCTTTCTTATCCTTTTGAAAAAATGTTTACTTATTTATTTATTTATGTATTTATTAGATATAAGTAAACTGTAGCTGTCTTCAGACACTCCAGAAGAGGGTGTCAGATTCTGGAGAATCTAAATCCCTCTTATGGCCTGCATATGATGTACATAAACACAGACTCATGTATACTTCTAAAAATTTAAAGATGTGTGGGGTCACTGAGAGGGCTCAAAAATTAACAGCATTGTCTCATCTTCCAGAGAACCTGGGATCAACTACCAGCAACTATATGGTGGCTCATCTCCAGTTCCAGTGGATCAGAAAGACAGAGAGACAGACAGACAGAGATAAGGATGGCAGGCCTGCCTGGTCTTTCTTTATTTCTTATCCTTTATAAAAAATGTTTATTTATTTATTTATTTATTTATTTATTTATTTATTTATTTATGTATTTATTAGATATAAGTACACTGTAGCCATCTTCAGACACTCCAGAAGAGGGTGTCAGATTCTAGAGAATCTAAATCCCTCTTATGGTCTGCATATGATGTACATAAACACAGCCTAACATATACTTCTAAAAATTTAAAGAAAGGTGGGACCACTGAAAGGGCTCAACAATTACCATCACTGTCTCCACTTCCAGAGAACCTGGGATCAACTACCAGCAACTATATGGTGGCCCATCTGCAGTTCCAGGGGATCAGACAGACAGACAGACAGACAGAGATAAGGATGGCAGGCCTGCCAGGTCTTTCTTTCTTACTTATCCTGTTTAAAAAATGTTTATTTATTTATTTTTTTATGTATTTATGTATTTATTAGATATAAGTACACTGTAGCTGTTCAGACACTCCAGAAGAGTGTGTCAGATTCTGGAGAATCTAAATCCCTCTTATGGTCTGCATATGATGTACATAAACACAGCCTCACGTATAATTCTAAAAATTTAAAGATGGGTGGGACCACTGAAAGGGCTTAACAATTAACATCATTGTCTCCTCTTCCAGAGAACCTGGGATCAACTACCAGCAACTATATGGTGGCCTATATCCAGTTCCAAAGGTTCAGACAGACAGACAGACAGACAGAGATACGGATGGCAGGCCTGCCTGATTTTTCTTTCTTTCTTATCCTTTATAAAAAATGTTTATTTATTTATTAATTTATTTATTTATGTATTTATTAGATATAAGGACACTGTAGCTGTCTTCAGACACTCCAGTAGACGGTGTCAGATTCTGAAAAATCTAAAACCATCTTCTGGTCTGCATATGATGTACATAAACACAGCCTCAGATATACTTTAAAAAATTTAATGAAGGGTGTGGCCACTAAAAGGGATCAACAATTAACAGCATTGTCTCCTCTTCCAGAGAACCTGGGATCAATAACCAGTAATTATATGGTGGCCCATCTCCAGTTCCAGGGGATCAGACAGACACACAGACAGACAGACAGAGATAAGGATGGCAGGCCTGCCTGGTCTTTCTTTCTTTCTTATCATTTTAAAAAAGGTTTATTTATTTATTTATGTATTTATTAGATATAAGTACACTATAGCTATCTTCAGACACTCCAGAAGAGGGTGTTTGATTCTGCAGAACGTAAATCCCATTTATGTTCTGCATATGATGTACATAAACACAGCCTCACATATTCTTCTAAAAATTTAAAGATGGTTGGGGCCACTGAAAGGAACCAACAATTAACAGCATTGTCTCCTCTTCCAGAGAACCTGGGATCAACTACCAGCAACTATATGTTGGCCCACCTCCAGTTTCAGGGGATCAGACAGACAAACAGACAGACAGAAAGACAGAGATAAGGATGGCAGGCCTGCCTGGTCTTTCTTTCTTTCTTATCCTTTTTAAAAAATGTTTATTTATTTATTTATGTATTTTTTAGATATAAGTACACTGTAGCTGTCTTCAGACACTCCAGAAGAGGGTGTCATATTCTGGAGAATCTAAATCCCTCTTATGGTCTGCATATGATGTACATAAACACAGCCTCACATATACTTCTAAAAATTTAAAGATGGGTGGGGTCACTAAAGAAAGGGCTCAACAATTAACAGCATTGTCTCCTCTTCCAGAGAACCTGGGATGAACTACCAGCAACTATATGGTGGCCCATCTCCAGTTCCAGGGGATCAGACAGACAGACAGACAGACAGAGATAAGGATGGCAGGCGTGCCTGGTCTTTCTTTCTTTATTATACTGTTGAAAAAATGTTTATTTATTTATTTATTTATTTTTACTTATGTATTTATTAGATATAAGTACACTGTAGCTGTCTTCAGACACTCTAGAAAAGGGTCTCATCTTCTGGAGAATCTAAATCCCTCTTATGGTCTTCATATGATGTACATAAACACAGCCTCACATATACTTCTAAAAATTTAAAGATGGGTGGGCCCACTGAAAGGGCTCAACAATTAACAGCATTGTCTCTTCTTCCAGAGAACGTGGGATCAACTACCAGCAACTATATGGTGGCCCATCTCAAGTTCCAGGGGATAAGACAGACAGACAGACAGACAGAGATAAGGATGGCAGGCCTGCCTGATTTTTCTTTCTTTCTTATCCGTATAAAAAATGTTTATTTATTTGTTTATTTGTTTATTTATTTATTTATTTATTTATTTATTTATCAGATATAAGTACACTGTA
>NW_028227278.1:7695780-7704713 GCF_978045245.1 Mus caroli
GGTGGCCTATCTCCAGTTCCAAAGGATCATATAGATAGACAGACAGACAGACAGAGATAAGGATGGCAGGACTTCCTGGTGTTTCTTTCTTTCTTATCCTTTTTAAAAAATGTTTATTTATTTATTTATTCATGTATTTATTATATTTACGTACACTGTAGCTGTCTTCAGACAGTCCAGAAGAGGGTGTCAGTTTCTGGAGAATCTAAATCACTCTTATGGTCTGAATATGATGTACATAAACACAGCCTCAGATATACTTATAAAAATTTAATGAAGGGTGGGGCCACTGAAAGGGCTCAATAATTTACAGCATTGTCTCCTCTTCCAGAGAACCTTGGATAAACTACCAGCAACTATATGGTGGCCAATATCCAGTACCAGAGGATCAGACAGACAGACAGGCAGACAGACAGAGATAAGGATGGCAGGCCTGCCAGGTCTTTCTTTCTTTCTTGTCCTTTTTAAAAAATGTTTATTTATTTATGTATTTATTATATATAAGTACTCTGTAGCTATCTACAGACACTCCAGAAGAGGGTGTCAGATTCTGAAGAATCTAAAACCATCTTATGGTCTGCATATGATGTACATAAACACAGCCTCAGATATACTTCTAAAAATTTAAAGATGGGTGGGGCCACTGAAAGGGCTCAACAATTAACAGCATTGTCTCCTCTTCCAGAGAACCTGGGATCAACTACCAGCAACTATATGGTGACCTATCTTCAGTTCCAAAGGATCATATAGAGAGACAGACAGACAGACAGAAATGAGGATGGCAGGCCTGCCTGGTCTTTCTTTCTTTCTTATCCATTTGAAAAAATGTTTACTTATTAATTAATTAATTAATTAATTAATTAATTAATTAATTTATTTATTTATTTATTTATTAGATATAAGTACACTGTAGCTGTCTTCAGACACTCCAGAAGAGGGTGTGAGATTCAGGAGAATCTAAATACCTCTTATGGTCTGCATATGATGTACATAAACACAGACTCAAGTATACTTCTAAAAATTTAAAGATGGGTGGGGCCAAAGAATGGGCTCAACAATTAACAGCGTTGTCTCCTCTTCCAGAGAACCTGGGATCAACTACCAGCAACTATATGGTGGCCCATCTGCAGTTCCAGGGATCAGACAGACAGACAGACAGAGATAAGGATGGCAGGCCTGCCTGGTCTTTCTTTCTTACTTATCCTGTTTAAAAAATGTTTATTTATTTATTTATTTATATATTTATGTATTTATTAGATATAAGTACACTGTAGCTGTCTTCAGACACTCCAGAAGAGGGTGTCAGATTCTGGAGAATTTAAATCACTCTTATGGTCTGCATATGATGTACATAAATACAGCCTCACATTTACCTCTAAATATTTAAAGATGGGTGGGGCCACTGAGAGGGCTCAACAATTAACAGCATTGTCTCCTCTTCCAGATAACATTGGATAAACTACCAGCAACTATATGGTGGCCCATCTCCAGTTCCAGGGTATCAGACAGACAGACAGAGAGACAGAGATAAGGATGGAGGCCTGCCTGGTCTTTCTTTCTTTCTTATACTTTAAAAAAATGTTTATTTATTTATTTATTTATTTATTTATTTATTTATTTATTTATGTATTTATTAGAAATAAGTACACTGTAGCTGTCTTCAGACACTCTAGAAGAGGGTCTCATCTTCTGGAGAATCTAAATCCCTCTTATGGTCTTCATATGATGTACATAAACACAGCCTCACATATACTTCTAAAAATTTAAAGATGGGTGGGCCCACTGAAAGGGCTCAACAATTAACAGCATTGTCTCTTCTTCCAGAGAACTTGGGATCAACTACCAGCAACTATATGGTGGCCCATCTCAAGTTCCAGGGGATAAGACAGACAGACAGACAGACAGACAGAGATAAGGATGGCAGGCCTGCCTGATTTTTCTTTCTTTCTTATCCTTTTAAAAAATGTTTATTTATTTGTTTATTTATTTATTTATTTATTTATTTATCAGATATAAGTACACTGTAGCTGTCTTCAGACTCTCCAGAAGAGGGTGTCAGATTCTGGAGAATCTATATCCCTCTTATGGTCTGCATATGATGTACATGAACACAGCCTCACATATACTTCTAAAAATTTAAAGATGGGTGGGGCCACTGAAAGGGCTCAAAAATTAACAGCATTGTCTCCTCTTCCAGAGAACCTGGGATCAACTACCAGCAACTATATGGTGGCCCATCTCGAGTCCAAGGGGATCAGACAGACTGTAGACAGACAGAAAGACAGACAGAGATAAGGATGGCAGGCCTGCCTGGTTTTTCTTTCTTTCTTATCCTGTTTAAAAAAATGTTTATTTATTTATTTATTTATTTATTTATTTATTTATTTATTTGATATAAGTACACTGTAGCTGTCTTCAGACACTCCAGAAGAGGGTGTCAGATTCTGGAGAATGTAAATCACATTTATGGTCTGCATAAGATGTACATAAACACAGCCTCACATATACTTCTAAATATTTAAAGATGGGTGGCGCCACTGAAAGGGCTCAACAATTAACAGCATTGTATCCTCTTCCAGAGAACCTGGGATCAACTACCAGCAACACTATGGTGGCCCATCTACAGTTCCAGGGTATCAGACAGACAGACAGACAGACAGACAGACAGAGATAAGGGTGGCAGGCCTGCCCGGTCTTTCTTACTTTCTTATCCTTTTTAAAAAATGTTTATTTATTTATTTATTTATTTATTTATTTATTTATTTATTCATTTATTTATTTATTTATTTATGTATTTATTAGATATAAGTAAACTGTAGCTGTCTTCAGACACTCCAGAAGAGGGTGTCAGATTCTGGAGAATGTAAATCCCTCTTATGGTCGGCATATGATGTACATAAACACAGCCTCACATATACTTCTAAAATTTTAAAGATGGGTGGGGCCACAGAAAGGGCTCAACAATTAACAGCATTGTCTCCTCTTCCAGAGAACCTTGGATAAACTACCAGCAACTATATGGTGGCCCATCTCCAGTTCTAGGGTATCACACAGACAGACAGACAGACAGACAGACAGAGATAAGGGTGGCAGGCCTGCCCGGTCTTTCTTACTTTCTTATCCTTTTTAAAAAATGTTTGTTTATTTATTTATTTATTTATTTATTCATTTATTTATTTATGTATTTATTAGATATAAGTAAACTGTAGCTGTCTTCAGACACTCCAGGAGAGGGTGTCAGATTCTGGAGAATCTAAATCCCTCTTATGGTCTGCATATGATGTACATAAACACAGCCTCACATATACTTCTAAAATTTTAATGATGGGTGGGGCCACAGAAAGGGCTCAACAATTAACAGCATTGTCTCCTCTTCCAGAGAACCTTGGATAAACTACCAGCAACTATATGGTGGCCCATCTCCAGTTCTAGGGTATCACACAGACAGACAGAAGGACAGAGATAAGGGTGGCAGGCTTGCCTGGTCTTTCTTTCTGTCTTATCCTTTTTAAAAAATGTTTATTTATTTATTTATTTATTTATTTATTTATTTATTTATTTATTCATTTATTAGATATAAGTACACTGTAACTGTCTTCAGAAAATACAGAAGAGGGTGTCAGATTCTGGAGAATCTAAATCCCTCTTATGGTCTGCATATGATGTACTTAAACACAGCCTCACATACCCTTCTAAAAATTTAAAGATGGGTGGGGCCACTGAAAGGGCTAAACAATTAACAGCATTGTCTCCTCTTCCAGAGAACCTGGGATCAACTACCAGCAACTATATGGTGGCCTATCTCCAGTTCCAAAGGATCATATAGATAGACAGACAGACAGACAGAGATAAGGATGGCAGGACTTCCTGGTGTTTCTTTCTTTCTTATCCTTTTCAAAAAATGTTTATTTATTTATTTATTCATGTATTTATTATATTTACGTACACTGTAGCTGTCTTCAGACACTCCAGAAGAGGGTGTCAGTTTCTGGAGAATCTAAATCACTCTTATGGTCTGAATATGATGTACATAAACACAGCCTCAGATATACTTATAAAAATTTAATGAAGGGTGGGGCCACTGAAAGGGCTCAATAATTTACAGCATTGTCTCCTCTTCCAGAGAACCTTGGATAAACTACCAGCAACTATATGGTGGCCCATATCCAGTACCAGTGGATCAGACAGACAGACAGACAGACAGACAGAGATAAGAATGGCAGGCCTGCCAGGTCTTTCTTTCTTTCTTGTCCTTTTTAAAAAATGTTTATTTATTTATGTATTTATTATATATAAGTACTCTGTAGCTATCTACAGACACTCCAGAAGAGGGTGTCAGATTCTGAAGAATCTAAAACCATCTTATGGTCTGCATATGATGTACATAAACACAGCCTCAGATATACTTCTAAAAATTTAAAGATGGGTGGGGCCACTGAAAGGGCTCAACAATTAACAGCATTGTCTCCTATTCCAGAGAACCTGGGATCAACTACCAGCAACTATATAGTGGCCTATCTTCAGTTCCAAAGGATCATATAGTGAGACAGACAGACAGACAGAAATGAGGATGGCAGGCCTGCCTGGTCTTTCTTTCTTTCTTATCCATTTGAAAAAATGTTTACTTATTAATTAATTTATTTATTTATTTATTTATTTATTTATTTATTTATTTATTAGATATAAGTACACTGTAGCTGTCTTCAGACACTCCAGAAGAGGGTGTGAGATTCTGGAGAATCTAAATACCTCTTATGGTCTGCATATGATGTACATAAACACAGACTCAAGTATACTTCTAAAAATTTAAAGATGGGTGGGGCCAAAGAATGGGCTCAACAATTAACAGCGTTTTCTCCTCTTCCAGAGAACCTGGGATCAACTACCAGCAACTATATGGTGGCCCATCTGCAGTTCCAGGGATCAGACAGACAGACAGACAGACAGAGATAAGGATGGCAGGCCTGCCTGGTCTTTCTTTCTTACTTATCCTTTATAAAAAATGTTTATTTATTTATTTATTTATTTATTTATTTATTTATTTATTTATTTATTTATTTTTCAGATATAAGTACACTGTAGCTGTCTTCAGACACTCCAGTATAGGGTGTCAGATTCTGGAGAATCTAAATCCCTCTTATGGTCTGCATATGATGTACATAAACACAGCCTCACATATACTTCTAAAAATTTAAAGATGGGTGGGGCCATTGAAAGGGCTCAATAATTAAGAGCATTGTCTCCTCTTCCAGAGAACCTGGGATCAACTACAAGCAACTATATGGTTGCCCATCTCCAGTTCCAGGGGATCAGACAGAGAGACAGACAGACAGACAGAGATAAGGATGGAAGGCCTGCCTGGTCTTTCTTTCTTTCTTATCCTTTTTAAAAAATGTTTATTTATTTATTTATTTATTTATTTATGTATTTATTAGATATAAGTACACTGTAGCTATCTTCAGACACTCCAGAAGAGGGTGTCATATTCTGGAGAATCTAAATCCCTCTTATTGTCTGCATAAGATGTACATAAACACAGCCTCACATACACCTCTAAAAATTTAAAGATGAGTGGGGCCACTGAAAGGGCTCAACAATTAACAGCATTGTCTCCTCTTCCAGAGAACCTGGGATCAACTACCAGCAACTATATGGTGGCACATCTCCAGTTCCAGAGTTCAGAAAGACAGACAGACAGACAGAGAAAAGGATGGCAGGCCCTGCCTGGTCTTTCTTTTTTTCTTATCATTTTTTTTAAATATTTATTTATTTATTTATTTATTTATTTATTTATTTATTTATTTATTTATTTATTAGACATAAGTACACTGTAGCTGTCTTCAGACACTCCAGAAGAGGGTGTCAGATTCTGGAGAATCTAAATCCCTCTTATAGTCTGCCTATGTTGTACATAAACACAGCCTCACATACACTTCTAAAAATTTAAAGATGAGTGGGGCCACTGAAAGGGCTCAACAATTAACAGCATTGTCTCCTCTTCCAGAGAACCTGGGATCAACTACCAGCAACTATATTGTGGCCCATCTCCAGTTCCAGGAGATCAGACAGACAGACAGACAGACAGACAGAGATAAGGATGGCAGGCCTGCCTGGTCTTTCATTTTTTCTTATCCTTTTAAAAAATGTTTATTTATTTATTTATTTATTCATTTATTTATTAGATATAAGTACCCTGTAGCTGCCTTAAGATACTCCAGAAGAGGGTGTCAGATTCTGGAGAATATAAATCCCTCTTATGGTCTGCATATGATGTACATAAACAAAGCCTCACATATACTTCTAAAAATTTAAAGATGGGTGGGGCCACTGAAGGGCTCAACAATTAACAGCATTGTCTCCTCTTACAGAGAACCTGGGATCAACTACCAGCAAAAATATGGTGGCCCATCTCCAGTTTCAGGGGATCAGACAGACAGACAGACAAACAGACAAGGATGGCAGGCCTGCCTGGTTGTTCTTTCTTTCTTATCCTTTTTAAAAATGTTTATTTATTTATTTATGTATTTATTAGATATAAGTACACTGTAGAGGTCTTCAGACACTCCAGAAGAGGTTGTCAGATTCTGGAGAATCTAAATCCCTCTTATGGTCTGCATATGATGTACATAAACACAGACTCACATTTACTTCCAAAAATATAAAGATGGGTGGGGCCACTGAAAGGGCTCAACAATTAACAGCATTGTCTCCTCTTCCAGAGAACCTGAGATCAACTACCAGCAACTATATGGTGGCCCATTTCGAGGTCCAGGGAATCAGAAAGACAGATAGACAGACAGACAGAGATAAGGATGGCAGGCCTGCCTGGTATTTCTTTTTTTCTTATCAATTTTAAAAAAAGTTTATTTATTCATTTATTTATTTATTTATTTATTTATTTATTTATTTATTTATTTATTTATTTATTTATTAGAATAAGTACACTGTAGCTGTCTTCAGACACTCCAGAAGAGGGTGTCAGATTCTGGAGAATCTAAATCCCTCTTATAGTCTGCCTATGATGTACATAAACACAGCCTCACATACACTTCTAAAAATTTAAAGATGAGTGGGGCCACTGAAAGGGCTCAACAATTAACAGCATTGTCTCCTCTTCCAGAGAACCTGGGATCAACTATCAGCCACTATATGGTGGCCCATCTCCAGTTCCCCGGGATCAGACACAGACAGACAGACAGAGTTAAGGAACGCAGGCCTGCCTGGACTTTCTTTTTTTCTTATCATTTTTAAAAAATGATTATTTATTTATTTATTTATTAGATATAAGTACATGGTAGCAGTCTTCTGACACACCAGAAGACGGTGTCAGATTCTGGACAATCTAAATCCCTCTTATGGTCTGCATATGAGGTACATAAACACAGCCTCACATATACTTCTAAAAATTTAAAGATGGGTGGGGCCACTTTACTGCTCAAAAATTAACAGCATTGTCTCCTCTTCCAGAGAACCTGGGTTCAACTACCAGCAACTATATGGTGGCCCATCTCCAGTTCCAGGGGATCAGACAGACAGACAGACATACAGACAGATAGAGATAAGGATGGCAGGCCTGCCTGGGCTTTCTTTCTTTCTTATCGTTTTTAAGAAATGTTTATTTATTTATTAATGTATATTAGATATAAGTACACTGTAGCTGTCTTCAGACACTGAGGAAGAGGGTGTCAGATTCTGGAGAATCTAAATCCCTCTTATGGACTGCAAATGATGTACATAAGCACAGACTCACAATTACTTCCAAAAATTTAAAGATGTGTGGGGCCACTGAAAGGGCTCAACAATTAACAGCATTGTCTCCTCTTCCAGAGAACCTGGGATCAACTACCAGCAACTATATGGTGGCCCATCTCCAGTTCCAGGGGATCAGATAGACAGACAGACAGACAGAAGAGATAAGGATCGCAGGCCTGCCTGTTCTTTCTTTCTTTCTTTCTTTCTTATCCTTTTAAAATGTTTATTTATTTATTTATTTATTTATTTATTTATTTATTAGATTTAAGTACACTGTAGCTGTCTTCAGAAACTCAGGAGGAGGGTTTCAGGTTCTGGAGTATCTAAATCCCTCTTATGGACTGCATATGATGTACATTAACACAGCCTCATATATACTTCTAAAAATTTAAAGATGGGTGGGGCCACTGAAAGGGCTCAACAATTAACAGCCTTGTCTCCTCTTCCAGAAAACCTGGGATCAACTACCAGCAACTATATAATGGCCCATCTCCAGTTCCAGGGGATCAGACAGACAGACAGACAGACAGACTTGAATGGCAGGCCTGTCTGGTTTTTCATTCTTTCTTATCCTTTTTAAAACATCTTTCTTTCTTTCTTTCTTTCTTTCTTTCTTTCTTTCTTTCTTTCTTTCTTTCTTTCTTTCTTTCTTTATTAGATATAAGTACACTGTAGATGTCTTCAGACACTCCAGAAGAGGGTATCAGTTTCTGGAGAATCTAAATCCCTCTTATGGTATGCATACAATGTACATAAACACAGCCTCACATATACTTCTAAAAATTTAAAGATGGGTGGGGCCACTGAAAGGGCTCCACAATTAACAGCATTGTCTCCTCTTCCAGAGAACCTGGGATCAACTACCAGCAACTATATAATGGCCCATTTCCAGTTCCAGGGGATCAGACAGACAGACAGACAGACTAGAATGGCAGGCCTGTCTGGTTTTTCATTCTTTCTTATCCTTTTTAAAACATCTTTCTTTCTTTCTTTCTTTCTTTCTTTCTTTCTTTCTTTCTTTCTTTCTTTCTTTCTTTCTTTCTTAGATATAAGTACACTGTAGATGTCTTCAGACACTCCAGAAGAGGGTATCAGTTTCTGGAGAATCTAAATCCCTCTTATGGTATGCATACAATGTACATAAACACAGCCTCACATATACTTCTAAAAATTTAAAGATG
>NW_028227278.1:7704813-7762313 GCF_978045245.1 Mus caroli
TTCAGTGTTTTCTCACAATATTCCAGGTACTACAGTGTGATTTTCTCATTTTTTGACTTTTTCAGGTTTTCTCATCATATTCCAAATCCTACAGTGTGATTTTCTCTTTTTCCGACTTTTAAAGGGTTTCTTACCCTATTCCATGTCCTAGTCTGTAATTGTCTCATTTTTCGACTTTTTCAGGGTTTCTCACCATATTGGAGGTCCTACTTGTGTGATTTTCTTATTCTTCGACTTTTTCAGGTTTTCTCACCACATTCCAACTCCTACAGTATATTTTTCTCATTTTTGACTTTTTCATGGTTTCTCATCATATTCCAAATCCTACAGTGTGATTTTCTCATTCTTCGACTTTTTCAGGGTTTCTCACCATATTGCAGGTCCTACAAGTGTGAATTTCTTATTTTTGGACTTTTTCAGGGTTTCTCACCATATTCAAGCTCCTACAGTGTGTTTTTTGTCATTTTTTTGTCTTTTTCACAGATTCTCATCTTATTCCAAGTCCTATATTGTGATTTTCTCATTTTTTGACTTTTTCAGGGTTTCTCACCATATTACAGGTACTACAAGTTTGATTTTCTTATTTTTCGATATTTCAGGGTTTCTCACCATATTCCAGGTCCTACAGTGTGATTTTCTCATTTTAAGACTTTTTCAGGGTTTCTCAACATATTCCAACTCCTTCAGTGTATTTTTCTCATTTTTCGACTTTTTTAGGGTTTCTCATCTTATTCCAAGTCCTACAGTGTGATTTTCTCATTTTAAGACTTTTTCAGGGTTTCTCAACATATTGGAGGTTCTACAAGTGTGATTTTCTTATTTTTCGACTTTTTCAGGGTTTACTCACCATATTCCAGCTTCTACAGTGTATTTTTCTCATTTTTTGACTTTTTCAGTGTTTCTCATCATATTCTAAATCTTACAGTGTGATTTTCTCATTTTTGGAATTTTTCAGGGTTTCTCACCATATTGCAGGGACTACAAGTTTGATTTTCTTATTTTTCGACTGTTTCAATTTTTCTCACCATATTGCAGGTCCAACTGTGTGATTTTCTCATTTTGAGACTTTTTCAATGTTTCTCACCATATTCCAGCTACTACAGTCTGATTTTCTCATTTTTGACTTTTTCAGGGTTTCTCATCATATTCCAAGTCCTAGAGTGTGATTTTTCCAATTTTTCGCCTTTTTCAGAGTTTCTCACCATATTCCAGGTTCCACAGTGTGATTTTCTCATTTTTTGACTTTTTCAGGATTGCTCACCATATTCCACCTTCTACATTGTGATTTTCTCATTTTTCAACTTTTTCAGGGTTTCTCATCTTATTCCAAGTCCTACAGTGAAATTTTCTCATTTTTTGACTTTTTCAGGGTGTCTCATCTTATTCCAAGTCCTACAGTGTGATTTTCTCATTTTTCAACTTTTTCAGGGTTTCTCACCATATTGCAGGTACTACACGTGTGAATTTCTTATTTTTGGACTTTTTCAGGGTTTCTCACCATATTCCAGGTACTACAGTGTGATTTTCTCATTTAAGACTTTTTCAGGGTCTCTCACCATATTGCATGTCCTACAAGTGTGTATATCTTATTTTTCTACTTTTTAACGGTTTCTCTCCATATTCCATCTCCTACCGTGTACTTTTGTCATTTTTTGTCTTTTTCACGGTTTCTCATTTTATTCCAAGTCCTACAGTGTGATTTTCTCATTTTTTGACTTTTTCAGGGTTTCTCACCATATTGCAGGTCCTACAAGTGTGAATTTCTTATTTTTCGACATTTTCAGAGTTTCTCACCATATTCCAAGTCCTACAGTGTGATTTTCTCATTTTAAGACTTTTTCAGTGTTTCTCACCATATTCCAGGTACTACTGCGTGATTTTCTCATTTTTCGACTTTTTCAGGGTTTCTCACCATATTCCAGGCTACTGCGTGATTTTCTCATGTTTTCGACTTATTCAGAGTTTCTCACCATATTCCAGGTCCTACTGTGTGATTTTCTCATTTTAATACTTTTTTACCATATTCCAGGTACTACAGTGTAATTTTCTCATTTTTTTACTTTTTCAGGGTTTCTCATCACATTCCAAGTCCTAGAGTATGATTTTTGCTTTTTTCGAATTTTTCAGGGTTTCTCAACATATTCCAGGTCCTACAGTTTGTTATTCTCACTTTTCGTCTTTTTCAGGGTTTCTCACTAGCTTCCAAGTCCTACTGCCTGATTTTCTCATTTTCCGACTTCTTTCAGGGTTTCTCACCATATTCTGGGTCCTACTGCATGAATTTCTCATGTTTTGACTTTTTCAGGGTTTCTCACCATATTCCAAGTCCTAGAGTGTGATATTCTCATTTTTTGACTTTTTCACTGTTTCTCACCATATTCCAGGTCCTACAGTGCGATTTTCTCTTTTTTTAAAATTTTCGGGGTTTCTTACTTATTCCAGGTTCTACATTGTCATTTTCTCATTTTTTGAATATTTCAGGTTTTCTCAACATATTCCAGGTCCTACACTGTCATTTTCTAATTTGCGACTTTTTCAGAGTTTCTCACCATATTCCAGGTATTACAGTGTGATTTTTCTCATTTTTTGACTTTTTCAGGGTTTCTCACCATATTCCAAGTCCTACAGGGTGATTTTCTCATTTTTTGACTTTTTCAGAGTTTCTCATCATATTCGAAGTCCTACAGTGTGATTTTCTCATTTTTGGACTTTTTCAGGTTTTCTCATCATATTCCAAGTCCTAGAGTGTGATTTTCTCCTTTTTGAGTTTTTCATGTTTTCTCACCATATTCCAGGTCCTACAGTGTGATTTTTCTCTTTTTTTGACTTTTCAGGGTTTCTCACCATATTCCAGCTCCTACAGTGTGATTTTCTCATTTTTAGATTTTTTCAGGTTTTCTCATCATATTCCAAGTCCTACAGTGTGATTTTCTCATTTTTTGACTTTTTCAGAATTTCTCACCCTATTGCAGGTCCTACAGTATGATTTTCTCATTTGTCGACTTTTTCAGGTTTTCTCACCATATTGCAGGTACTACAAGTTTGATTTTCTTATTTTTCGACTGTTTCAGGGTTTCTCACCATATTCCAAGTCCTACTGTGTGATTTTCTCATTTTTAGACTTTTTCAGTGTTTTCTCACAATATTCCAGGTACTACAGTGTGATTTTCTCATTTTTTGACTTTTTCAGGTTTTCTCATCATATTCCAAATCCTACAGTGTGATTTTCTCTTTTTCCGACTTTTAAAGGGTTTCTTACCATATTCCATGTCCTACTCTGTAATTTTCTCATTTTTCGACTTTTTCAGGGTTTCTCACCATATTGGAGGTCCTACTTGTGTGATTTTCTTATTCTTCGACTTTTTCAGTTTTTCTCACCACATTCCAACTCCTACAGTATATTTTTCTCATTTTTGACTTTTTCATGGTTTCTCATCATATTCCAAATCCTACAGTGTGATTTTTTCATTTTTCGACTTTTTCAGGGTTTCTCACCATATTGCAGGTACTTCAAGTTTGATTTTCTTATATTTCGACTGTTTCAGGGTTTCTCACCATATTTAGGTCCTACTGTGTGATTTTCTCATTTTTTGAATTTTTCAGTGTTTCTCACCATATTCCAGGTCCTACAGTGTGGTTTTCTCATTTTTCATCTTTTTCAGGGTTTCTCACCATATTGGAGGTCCTACAATTGTGATATTCTAATTTTTTAACCTTTTCAGGGTTTCTCTCCATATTCCAGCTCCTACAGTGTATTTTTCTCATTTTTTTACTTTTTCACGGTTTCTCATCATATTCGAAGTCCTACAGTGTGATTTTCTCATTTTTCGACTTTTTTAGGGTTCCTCACCATATTTCAGGTACTACAAGTTTTATCTTATTTTTAGACTTTTTCAGTGTTTCTCACCATATTCCAGGTACTACAGTGTGATTTTCTCATTTTTTGACTTTTTCAGGGTTTCTCATCGTATTCCAAGTCCTAGAGGGTGATTTTCGCATTTTTCGAATTTTTCAGGGATTCTCAGCATATTCCAGTTCCTACAATTTGATTTTCTAATTTTTTGACTTTTTCAGGGTTTCTCATCATACTTCAGGTACTACAAGTTTTATCTTATTTTTAGACTTTTTCAGTGTTTCTCACCATATTCTAGGTACTACAGTGTGATTTTCTCATTTTTCGACTTTTTCAGGGTTTCTCACCATATTCCAAGTCCTACAGTGTGATTTTCTCATTTTTAGACTTTTTCTGGGTTTCTCATCATATTCCAAGTCCTAGAGTGTGATATTCTCATTTTTCGACTTTTTCAGTGTTTCTCACCATATTGCATGTACTACAAGTTTTATTTTCTTATTTTTGAACTGCTTCAGGGTTTCTCACCATATTCCAGGTCCTACTGTGTGATTTTCTCATTTTAATACTTTTTTAGTGTTTCTCACCATATACCAGGTACTACAGTTTGATTTTCTAATTTTTCGACCTTTTCAGTGTTTCTCACCATATCCCAAGTCCTACAGTGTGATTTTCTCATTTTAAGACTTTTTCAGGTTCTCTCACCATATTGCAAGTCCTACAAGTGTGTATTTCTTTTTTTTTTTTGACTTTTTCATGACTTCTCACCATATTCCAGCTCCTACAGTGTCATTTTCTCATTTTTCGACATTTTCAGGGTTTCTTACCATATTCCAGGTCCTACAGTGTGATTTTCTCATTTTAAGACTTTTTCTGTGTTTCTCATCATATTCTGGATCCTAGTGCATGATTTTCTCATTTTTCGACTTTTTGAGGGTTTCTCACCATATTCCAAGTCCTACAGTGTGATTTTCTCATTTTTTGAATTTTTCAGGGTTTCTCATCATATTCCAAATCCTAGAGTGTGATATTCTCATTTTTCGACTTTTTCAGTGTTTGTCACCATATTGCATGTACTACAAGTTTGATTTTCTTATATTTCGACTGTTTCAGGGTTTCTCACCTCATTCCAGGTCCTACTGGGTGATTTTCTCATTTTAATACGTTTTTAGTGTTTCTCACCATATTCCAGGTACTACAGAGTGATTTTTTCATTTTTTGACTTTTTCATGGTTTCTCATCATATTCCAAGTCCTAGAGTGTGATTTTTGCCTTTTTCGTATTTTTCAGGGTTTCTCAACATATTCCAGGTCCTACAGTTTGATTTTCTCATTTTTCGACTTTTTCAGGGTTTCTCACCAGCTTCCAGGTCCTACTGCGTGATTTTCTCATTTTTCGACTTTTTTCAGGATTTCTCACCATATTCTGGGTCTTACTACATGATTTTCTCATTTTTCGATGTTTCAGGGTTTCTCACCATATTCCAGTCCTAGAGTGTGATTTTCTCATTTTTTAACTTTTTCAGGGTTTCTTACGGTATTCCAGGTTCTACATTGTCATTTTCTCATTTTTCGAATATTTCAGGTTTTCTCAACATATTCCAGGCCCTACACTGTCATTTTATAATTTGCGACTTTTTCAGAGTTTCTACCCATATTCCATGTACTACAGTGTGATTTTTCTCATTTTTTGACCTTTTCAGGGTTTCTCACCATATTCCAGGTCCTAAGGTGTGATTTTCTCATTTTAAGACTTTTTCAGTATTTTTCACCATATTCCAAGTACTACAGTGTGATTTTCTATTTTAAGACTTTTTCAGTGTTTCTCACCAAATCCCAGGTCCTACTGCGTGATTTTCTCATTTTTCGACTTTTTCAGGGTTTCTCACCATATTCCAAGTCCTACAGTGTGATTTTCTCATTTTTCGACTTTTTCAGGGTTTCTCACCATATTCCAAGTCCTACAGTGTGATTTTCTCATTTTTTGACTTTTTCAGGGTTTCTCAACATATTCCA
This sequence comes from Mus caroli, assembly GCF_978045245.1. NCBI lineage: Eukaryota > Metazoa > Chordata > Mammalia > Rodentia > Muridae > Mus > Mus caroli. Next base: position 7,710,679 of record NW_028227278.1, read on the forward strand.
AGTCCTAGAGTGTGATTTTTGCTTTTTTCGAATTTTTCAGGGTTTCTCACCATATTCCAGATCCTACAGATTGATTTTCTCATTTTTCGACTTTTTCAGGGTTTCTCACCAGCTTCCAGGTCCTACTGCGTGATTTTCTTATTTTTTGACTTTTTTTTCAGGGTTTCTCACCATATTCTGGGTCCTACTGCATGATTTTCTCATTTTTCGACATTTTCAGGGTTTCTCACCATATTCCAAGTCCTAGAGTGTGATATTCTCATTTAAGACTTTTTCAGTGTTTCTCACCATATTCCAGGTACTCCTGCATGCTTTTCTCATTTTTCGACTTTTTCAGGGTTTCTCACCATATTCCAAATCCTACAGTGTGATTTTTCATTTTTTGACTTTTTCAGGGTTACTCATCTTATTCCAAGCCACACCCATCTTTAAATTTTTAGAAGAAAATGTGAGGCTGTGTTTATATACATCATATGCAGATCATAAGAGGGATTTAGATTCTCCAGAATCTGACACCCTCTTCTGGAGTGTCTAAAGATAGCAACAGTTTACTTATATCTAATAAATAAATAAATAAATAAATAAATAAATAAATAAATAAACATTTTTTTAAAAAGGATAAGAAAGAAAGAAAGAAAGACCAGGCAGGCCTGCCATCCTTATCTCTGTCTGTCTGTCTGTCTGTCTGTCTGTCTGATACCCTGGAACTGGAGAAGGGCCACCATATAGTTGCTGGTAGTTGATCCCAGATTCTCTAGAAGAGGAGACAATGCTGTTAATTGTTTTGTTTTGTTTTTCACTGTTTTTTTTTATTACATATTTTCCTCAATTACATTTCCAATGCTATCCCAAAAGTCCCCCATACCTCCCCCCACTTCCCTACCCTCCCATTCTTCTCAGTGGCCCCACACATCTTTAAATTTTTAGAAGTATACGTGAGTCTGTGTTTATGTACATAATATGCAGGCCAAAAGAGGGATTTAGATTCTCCAGAATCTTACACCGTCTTCTGGAGTGTCTGAAGACAGCTAGAGTGTACTTATATCTAATAAATACATAAATAAAAAAATAAGCAAACATTTTTTCAAAAGGATAAGAAAGAAAGAAAGACCAGGCAAGCCTGCCATCCTTATCTCTGTCTGTCTGTCTGACAGTCTGTCTGATCCCCTGGAACTGGAGGTGGGCCACTATATAGTTGCTGATAGTTGATACCAGGTTCTCTGGAAGTGGAGACAGTGATGGTAATTGTTGAGCCCTTTCAGTGGTCCCACCAATCATTAAATTTTTAGAAGTATATGTGAGGCTGTGTTTATGTACATCATATGCAGACCATAAGAGGGATTTAGATTCTCCAGAATCTGAAACCCTCTTCTGGAGTGTCTGAAGGCAGCTACAGTGTACTTATATCTAATAAATACATAAATAAATAAATAAATAAATAAATAAATAAATAAACATTTTTTTAAAAGGATAAGAAATAAAGAAAGACCAGGCAGGCCTGGCATCCTTATCTCTGTCTGTCTGTCTGTCTGTCTTTCTGATCCACTGGAACTGGAGATGGGCCACAATATAGTTGCTGGTAGTTGATCCCAGGTTCTCTGGAAGAGGAGACAATGCTGTTAATTGTTGAGCCCTTTCAGTGGCCCCACACATCTTTAAATTTTTGGAAGTAAATGTGAGTCTGTGTTTATGTACATCATATGCACACCATAAGAGGGATTTAGATTATCCAGAATCTGACACCCTCTCCTGGAGTGTCTGAAGACCGCTAAAGTGTACTTATATTTAATAAATACATGAATAAATAAATAAACATTTTTAAAAAGGATGAGAAAGAAAAAAAACCAGGCAGGCCTGCCACCCTTGTCTGTCTGTCTGTCTGTCTTTCTGTCTGATACCTTAGAACTGGAGATGAGCCACCATATAGTTGCTGGTAGTTGATCCCAGGTTGTCTGGAAGAGGAGATAATGCTGTTAATTGTTGAGCCCTTTCAGTGACCCCATACATCTTTAAATTTTTGAAGTATATGTGAGGCTGTGTTTATGTACATCATATACAGACCATAAGAGGGATTTAGATTCTCCAGAATCTGACACCATCTTCTGGAGTGTCTGAAGACAGACACAGTGTACTTATATCTAATAAATAAATAAATAAATAAATAAATAAATATATAAATAAACATTTTTTAAAAAGGATAAGAAAGAAAGAAAGACCAGGGAGGCCTGCCTTCCTTATCTCTGTCTCTCTGTCTGTCTGTCTGTCTATCTGTCTGATACCCTGGAACTGGAGATGGGCCACCATATAGGTGCTGGAAGTTGAACCCAGGTTCTCTGGAAGAGGAGACAATGCGGTTAATTGTTGAGCCCTTTCAGTGGCTCCACTCATCTGTAAATTTTTAGAAGTATATGTGAGGCTGTGTTTATGTACATCATATGCAGACCATAAGAGGGATTTAGATTCTCCAGAATCTGACACCCTCTTCTGGAGTGTCTGAAGATAGCTACAGTGTACTTTTATCTAATAAATACATAAATAAGTAAATAAACATTTCTTAAAAAGGATAAGAAAGAAAGACCAGGCAGGCCTGCCATCGTTATCTCTATATGTCTGTCTGTCTGTCTCTCTGTCTGATCCTCTGGAACTGGAGATGGGCCACCATATAGTTGCTGGTAGTTGATCCCAGGTTCTCTGGAAGAGGAGACAATGCTGTTAATGGTTGAGCCCATACAGTGGCCCCACACATCTTTAATTTTTGGAAGTAAATGTGAGTCTGTGTTTATGTACATCATATTCAGACCATAAGAGGGATTTAGATTCTCCAGAATCTGACACCTTCTTCCTGATGTCTGAAGACAGCTACAGTGTACTTATATCTAATAAATACATAAATAAATAAATAAACATTTCTTAAAAAGGATAAGAAAGAAAGAAAGACGAAGCAGGCCTGCCATCCTTATCTCTATCTGTCTGTATGTCTGTCTCTCTCTCTGATCCCCTGGAACAGGAGATGGGCCACCATATAGTTGCTGGTAGTTGATCTCAGGTTCTCTGGAAGTGGAGACAATGCTGTTAATTTTTGAGCCGTTCAGTGGCAACACCCATCTTTAATTTTTAGAAGTAAATGTGAGGCTGTGTTTATGTACATCATATGCAGACAATAAGAGGGATTTAGATTCTCCAGAATCTGACACTCTCTTCTGGAGTGTCTGAAGACAGCTACAGTGTACTTATATCTAATAAATACATAAATAAATAAATAAATAAGCATTATTAAAAAGGATAAGAAAAAAAGAAAGACCAGGAAGGCCTGCCATCCTTATCTCTGTCTGTCTGTCTGTCTGTCTGATACCCTGGAACTGGAGTGGGCCACCATATAGTTGCTGGTAGTTGATCCCAGATTCTCTGCAAGAGGAGACAAGGCTGTAAATTTTTGAGCCCTTTCAGTGGCACCACCCATCTTTAAATTTTTAGAAGTATTTGTGAGGCTGTGTTTATGTACATCATATGCAGACCATAAGAGGGATTTACATTCTCCAGAATCTGATCCCTCTTCGGAGTGTCTGAAGACAGCTACAGTGTACTTATATCTAATAAATACATAAATAAATAAATAAACATGTTTTAAAAAGGATAAGAAAGAAAGAAAAACCAGGCAGGCCTGCCATCCTTGTCTGTTTGTCTGTCTGTCTGTCTGATCCCCTGAAACTGGAGATGGGCCACCATATTTTTGCTGGTACTTGATCCCAGGTTCTCTGGAAGAGGAGACAATGCTGTTAATTATTGAGCCCTTACAGTGGCCCCACCCATCTTTAAATTTTTAGAAGTATATGTGAGGCTGTGTTTATGTACATCATATGCAGACCATAAGAGGGATTTAGATTCTCCAGAATCTGACACACTCTTCTGGAGTGTCTGAAGACAGCTACAATGTACTTATATCTAATAAATACATAAATAAAGAAATAAACATGTTTTAAAAAGGATAAGTAAGAAAGAAAGTCCAGGCAGGCCTTCCATCCTTATCTCTGTCTGTCTGTCTGTCTGTCTGATCCCCAAGAACTGGAGATGGGTTACCTTATAGTTGCTGGTAGTTGATCCCAGGTTCTCTGGAAGAGGAGACAATGCTGTTAATTTTTGAGCCCTTTCAGTGGCCCCACCCATCTTTAAATTTTTAGAAGTATATGTGAGGCTGTGTTTTTGTACATCATATGCAGACCATAAGAGGGATTTAGATTCTCCAGAATCTGACACACTCTTCTGGAGTGTCTGAAGACAGCTACAGTGTACTTATATCTAATAAATACATAAATAAATAAATAAATAAATAAATAAACATTTTTAAAAGGGATAAGGAAGAAAGAAAAACCAGGCAGGCCTTCCATCCTTGTCTGTCTTTCTCTCTGTCTGTCTGTCTTGCCTAGCCCCTTGCGTAGCCTAGCCTAGCCCCTTGCCTTGCCTAGCCTAGCCCAGCCCTGCCTTGCCTAGCCCTGCCTATCCCTGTCTTTAACCAGGCTGGCCTCGAAGTCAGAAACTGACTGCTTCTGCCTCCAGAGTGCTCTCATTAAGAGCTCAAGCCACCACTGACTGTTGGGTTTTCTAAGTCTTACATAGGTATGGTCTGTTTCTCAGCTGTGAAACCCTAATTAACACATGTAGTCTGTCCTAGGTCAGCCATAGCTACAGACTGAGGCCTTTTCTAAAACAAAACAAAAGAAAACAAAAAATAGAAATAATAAAATAAATAAATTTAGCAACCACATGATAACTTTTCTTTCTTTCAATGATATCAGAGCTTGAAGCAGTTCACCCATGAGACCTCAGCTCTGGACATTGAGGCTGTTTCCCTAACAAGTATTATGGCTGAACCTGAGGGGTTCTACTGCTGATTTGTGTCCCCCTCTTTAAAAAAATAGTTGTTTTCAAAGGCTGCAGGTTCTTAGCCCTGTTCCTTGTTACAGTTGAGTCACAGCCCTGAAAGTTCAGTGGTAGTTAAAGGCACTGAGAAGGGCTTCCTCTAGACATCAAAGACCAAGTCTTTGTTATTAAAAAGTTAATCTGGATTGCCCCACCCCCTGGCATCCTTAGAATTCCTAGAAAGGAAGGCAGGGACCTGGGCAGAAGGGTGCAAGTCTACTGCTGTTTGTAAGTGGTAACAGAAAGCTTTCTCTTTTTGGTACCCTACCCCAAGTTACACTGTCACTTCTTTATCCTAGTTGTTGTTTTGTCGGTTTATTCTCAACATAGACCCTTTTCCTTCCTAACCTTGGCTGTCCTGAACCTTACTGTCCTTGAACTCAGTGATTTGCCTGTCTTGCTGGGATGAAACTGTGAGCTACCATCCAGAAGGAAGCACCCTGCTGAGGTTAGATTGGGGTCTCTTCCATTTTCCTCTATGAACATGCATATGGCAGGCCTGTTCTTTCTTTTTTACTTTTCCTTTTCTTTTTAAAGATTTATATATTTATTATATTTAAGTATGCTGTAGCTATCTTCAGACAGTCCAGAAGAGGGTGTCAGATTCTGAAGAATCTAAATCATTCCTATTGTCTGCATATGATGTATATAAACACAGCCTCACATATACTCAAAAAAAAAAAAAGAAAGATGTGGCTACAGAGAGGGCTCAACAATTAAGAGCATTGTCTCCTCTTCCAGAGAACCTGGGCTCAATTACCAGTATTATATATGGTGGCCCATCTCCAGTTCCAGGGGATCTAATACTCTGTTCTGGAGTCTGTGGGCACAGCATACACATGCAAAACATTCTTACACAATCATTGAGAGAGGAGAGAGAGGGGTTGAGAGAGAGGGGAGGTAATCATACCTCCTGACGAGTTTGAAGACCTGAGCTTCATCACTCACACAAATAAATAAATGCAAAATATTTTTAAAAAATAAACTCTGCCATTGCCCTTTAAAAATTCCTAGAAAACAAGTTTTATAAGCAACAGTTATATTTACTATATCTAAAGTACAGTCATGAGCATATTCTCTAAATAGAAAAAGGCCTGTTAGTCTTAGAAATGGAAAAGACAAACCAAGGAAGGTTTGCAATTACATAATGAGGCAGCTCAGCCCAGCTCTTAGGTTGGAAATAAGACTGGAGAATAGGATACACCTGAAGACAGCCAGCCATTGCTTTTTGTTTTGGAGGCTGAAAGGATACACCTGAAGACAGCCAATGCTGTGTGATGGTGATCTGGTATTTTTTTTTTAATTTTTAAAAACTTTAACACTTTTTATAAAACCTTTTTCTTTCTTTCTTTCTTTCTTTCTTTCTTTCTTTCTTTCTTTCTTTCTTTCTTTCTTTCTTTCTTTCTTTCTTTCTTCCTTTCTTTCTTTCTGTCTTTCTTTCTTTCCCTAGCCTACCCTAGCCTACCCTAGCCTACCCTAGCCTACCCTAGCCTACCCTAGCCTACCCTAGCCTACCCTAGCCTTCCCTAGCCTACCCTAACCTTCCCTAGCCTACCCTAGCCTACCCTAGCCTACCCTAGCCTTGCCTTGCCTACCCTAGCCTTCCCTAGCCTTCCCTAGCCTTCCCTAGCCTTCCCTAGTCCTGCCTAACCCTGTCTTTCACCAGGGTGGCCTCGAACTCAGAAACTGACTGCCTATGCCTACAGAGTGCTCTCATTAAGAGCTTGAGCCACCACTGAAGGTATGCAGACCATAAGAGGGATTTAGATTTTCCTGAATTTGACACCCTCTTCTTGAGTGTCTGAAGACAGCTACTGTGTACTTATATCTAATAAATACATAAATAAATAATTAAATAAACATTTTTTAAAAGGATAAGAAAGAAAGAAAAGGCAGGCCTGCCCTCCTTAGCTCTGTCTGTCTGTCTGTCTGTCTGATCCCTGAGAAATGGAGATGGGACACCATATAGTTGCTGGTAGTTGATCCCAGGTTCTCTGGAAGAGGAGACAATGCTGTTAATTGTTGAGCTTTTTCAGTGGCCCCACCCTTCTTTAAATTTTTGAAGTATATGTGAGGCTCTTTTTAGGTACACCATGTGCAGACCATAAGAGGGACTTAGATTCTCCAGAATCTGACACCCTCTTCTGGAGTGTCTGAAAACAGCTACAGTGTACTTATATCGAATAAATAAATAAATAAATAAATAAATAAATAAATAAATAAATAAATAAATAAATAAACATTTTTTAAAAAGGATAAGAAAGAAAGAAGACCTGGCAGTCCTGCCATCCTTATCTCTGTCTGTTTGTCTGTCTGTCTGTCTGTCTGATCCTCTGATACTGGATATGGGCCACCATATAGTTGCTGGTAGTTGATCCCAGGTTCTATGGAAGAGGAGACAATGCTGTTAATTGTTGAGACCTTTCAGTGGTCCCACCCATCTTTAAATTTTTAGAAGTATATGTGAGGCTGTGTTTATGTACATCATATGCAGACCATAAGAGGGATTTAGATTCTGCAGAATCTGACACCTTCTTCTGGAGTGTCTGAAGACAGCTACAGTGTACTTATATCTAATAAATACATAAATAAATAAATAAGTAAACATTTTTTCAAAAGGATAAGAAAGAAAGAAAGACCAGGCAGGCCTGCCATCCTTATATCTGTCTGTCTGTCTTTCTGTCTGATCCTCTGGAACTGGAGATGGGCCACCATATAGTTGCTGGTAGTTGATCCCAGGTTCTCTGGAAGAGGAGATAATGCTGTTAATTGTTGAGCCCTTTCAGTGGCCCCACCTTTCATTAAAATTTTTGAAGTATATCTTAGGCTGTGTTTATGTACATCATATGCAGACCAGAAGATGGTTTTAGATTTTTCAGAATCTGACACCGTCTACTGGAGTTTCTGAAGACAGCTACAGTGTACTTATATCTAATAAATACATAAATAAATAAATTAATAAATAAATAAACATTTTTTATAAAGGATAAAAAAGAAAGAAAAATCAGGCAGGCCTGCCATCCTTATCTCTGTCTGTCTGTCTGTCTGTCTGTCTGAACCTCTGGAACTGCATATGGGCCACCATATATTTGCTGTTAGTTTTTCCCAGGTTCTCTGGAAGAGGAGACAATGCTGTTAATTGTTGAGCCCTTTCAGTGGCCCCACCCATCTTTAAATGTTTAGAAGTATTTGTGAGGCTGTGATTATGTACATCATATGCAGACCATAAGAGGGATTTAGATTCTCCAGAATCTGACACCCTTTTCTGGACTGTCTGAAGACAGCTACAGTGTACTTATATCAAATAAATACATAAATAAATAAATAAGTAAATAAATAAATAAATAAATAAATAAATAAGTAAACATTTTTTAAAGAGGATAAGTAAGAAAGAAAGACCTGGCAAACCTGCCATCCTTATCTCTGTCTGTCTGTCTGTCTGTCTGATCCCCTGGAACTGCAGATGGTCCACCATATAGTTGCTGGTAGTTGATCCCAGGTTCTCTGGAAGAGTAGACAATGATGTTAATGGTTGAGCCCTTTCAGTCGTCCCACCCATCTTTAAGTTTTTATAATTATATGTGAGGCTGTGTTTATGTACATCATATGCAGACCATAAGAGGGATTTAGATTCTCCAGAATCTGACACCCTCTTCTGGAGTGTCTGAAGACAGCTACAGTGTACTTATATCTAATAAATACATAAATACATAAAAAAATAAATAAATAAACATTTTTAAAACAGGATAAGAAAGAAAGAAAGACCAGGCAGGCCTGCCATTCTTATCTCTGTCTGTCTGTCTGTCTGTCTGTCTGACATTCTGTCTGATCCCCTGGAACTGGAGGTGGGCCACTATATAGTTGCTGATAGTTGATCCCAGGTTCTCTGGAAGTGGAGACAGTCATGGTAATTTTTGAGCCCTCTCAGTGGCCCCACACATCTTTAAATTTTTAGAAGTATACGTGAGTCTGTGTTTATGTACATCATATGCAGGCCATAAGAGGGAATTAGATTCTCCAGACTCTGACACCCTCTTCTGGAGTGTCTGAAGACAGCTACAGTGTACTTATATCTAATAAATACATAAATAAATAAATAAGTAAACATTTTTTCAAAAGGATAAGAAAGAAAGAAAGACCAGGCAGGCCTGCCATCCATATCTCTGTCTGTCTGTCTGTCTGTCTGTCTGTCTGATCCCCTGGAACTGTAGATGGGCCACCATATAGTTGCTGGTAGTTGAGCCGAGGTTCTCTGGAAGAGGAGACAATGCTGTTCATTGTTGAGCCCTTTCAATGTCCCCACCCATCTTTAAATATTTAGAACTGTATGTTAGGCTGTGTTTATGTACTTCATATGCAGACCATAAGAGGGATTTAGATTCTCCAGAATCTGACACCCTTTTCTGGACTGTCTGAAGACAGCTACAGTGTACTTATATCTAATAAATAAATAAATAAATAAATAAATAAATAAACATTTTTTAAACAGGATAAGTAAGAAAGAAAGACATGGCAGGCCTGCCATCCTTATCTCTGTCTGTCTGTCTGTCTGTCTGTCTGTCTGATCCCCTGGAACTGCAGATGGGCCACCATATAGTTGCTGATAGTTGATCCCAGGTTCTCTGGAAGAGGAGACAATGATGTTAATTGTTGAGCCCTTTCAGTGGTCCCACCCATCTTTAAATTTTTAGAATTATATGTGAGGCTGTGTTTATGTACATCATATGCAGACCATAAGAAGGATTTAGATTCTCCAGTATCTGACACCCTCTTCTGGAGTGTCTGCAGACAGCTACAGTGTACTTATATCTAATAAATAAATAAATAAATAAATAAATAAATAAATAAATAAATAAATATTTTTTCAAAGAATAAGAAAAAAAGAAAGACCAGGCAAACCTGCCATCCATATCTCTGTTTGTCTGTCTGTCTGTCTGTCTGTCTGATCCCAGGGAACTGGAGATGAGCCACCATATAGTTGCTGGTCGTTGATCCCAGGTTCTCTGGAAGAGGACATAATGCTTTTAATTGTTGAGCCCTTTCAGTGGCCCCACCCTTCGTTAAATTTTTAGAAGTATATCTGAGGCTATGTTTATGTACATCATATGCAGACCAGAAGATGGTTTTAATTTCTTCAGAATCTGACACCCTCTACTGGAGTGTCTGAAGACAGCTACAGTGTACTTATATCTAATAAATACATAAATAAATTAATTAATAAATAAATAACCATTTTTTAAAAAGGATAAGAAAGAAAGAAAAATCAGGCAGGCCTGCCATCCTTATCTCTCTCTGTCTGTCTGTCTGTCTGTCTGATCCTCTGGAACTGGATATGGGCCACCATATATTTGCTGGTAGTTTTTCCCAGGTTCTCTGGAAGAGGAGACAATGCTGTGAATTGTTGAGCCCTTTCAGTGGCCCCAACCATCTTTAAATTTTTAGAGGTAAATGTGAGGCTGTATTTATGTACATCATATGCAGACCCTAAGAGTGATTTAAATTCTTCAGAATCTGACACCCTCTTCTGGAGTGTCTGAAGACAGCTATAGTGTACTTATATCTAATAAATACATAAATAAATAAATAAATAAATAAATAAATAAATAAATAAATAAACATTTTTTAATCAGGATAAGTAAGAAAGAAAGACCAGGCAGGCCTGCCTTCCTTATCTCTGTCTGTCTGTCTGTCTGATCCCCTGGAACTGCAGATGGGCCACCATATAGTTGCTGGTAGTTGATCCCAGGTTCTCTGGAAGAGGAGACAATGCTGTTAATTGTTGAGCCCATTCAGTGGCCCCACCCATCTTTAAATTTTTAGAAGTATACTTGAGTCTGTGTTTATGTACATCATATGCAGAACATAAGAGGTATTAGTTTCTCCAGAATTAGACACCCTCTTCTGGAATGTCTGAAGAAAGCTACAGTGTACTTATATCTAATAAATAAATAAATAAATAAATAAATAAATAAATTAATTAATTAATTAATAAGTAAAAATTTTTTCAATTGGATAAGAAAGAAAGAAAGACCAGGCAGGCCTGCCATCCTCATCTCTGTCTGTCTGTCTGTCTATCTATATGATCCTTTGGAACTGAAGATAGGCCATCATATAGTTGTTGGTAGTTGATCCCAGGTTCTCTGGAAGAGGAGTCAGTGCTGTTAATTGTGAGCCCTTTCAGTGGCCCCACCCATCTTTAAATTTTTAGGAGTATATGTGAGGCTGTGTTTATGTACATCATATGCAGACCATAAGAGGGATTTAGAATCTCCAGAATCTGACACCTTCTCTGGAGTGTCTGAAGACAGCTACAGTGTACTTATATCTAATAAATACATAAATAAATAAATAAATAAATAAATAAATAAATAAATAAATAAACATTTTTTAAAAAGATAAGAAAGAAAGAATGACCTGGCAGGCCTGCCATCCTTATCTCTGTCTGTCTGTCTGTCTGTCTGTCTGTCTTTTCCTCTGGTACTGGAAATGGGCCAGCATATAGTTGCTGGTAGTTGATCCCAGGTTCTCTGAAAGAGGAGACAATGCTGTTAATTGTTTACCGCTTTCAGTGGCGCCACTCATCTTTAAATTTTTAGAAGTAATTGTGAGGCTGTGTTTATGTACATTATATTCAGACCATAAGAGTGATTTAGATTCTCCAGAAGCTTGCACCCTCTTCTGGAGTGTCTGAAGACACTACAGTGTACTTATATATAATAAATACAAGAATAAATAAATAAGTAAACATTTTTTAAAAAGGATAAGAAAGAAAGAAAGACCAGGCAGGCCTGCCATCCTTATCTCTGTCTGTGTGTCTCTCTGTCTGTCTGTCTGATCCCCTGGAACTGGAGATGGGCCACCATATAGTTGCTGGTAGTTGATCCCAGGTTCTCTGGAAGAGGAGACAACGCTCTTAATTGTTGAGCCCTTTCAGTGGCCCCACCCATCTTTAAATTTTTAGAAGTATACTTGAGTCTGTGTTTATGTATATCATATGCAGACCATAAGAGGTATTTAGATTCTCCAGAATCTGACACTCTCTTCTGGAGTGTCTGAAGACAGCTACAGTGTACTTATATCTAATAAATAAATAAATAAATAAATAAATAAAGAAAGAAATAAGTAAACATTTTTTCAAAAGGATAAAAAAGAAAGAAAGACCAGGCAGGCCTGCCATCCTTATATCTGACTGTCTGTCTGTCTCTCTGATCCCCTGGAACTGGAGATGGGCCACCATATAGTTGCTGGTAGTTTATCAGAGGTTCTCTGGAAGAGGAGACAATGCTGTTAATTGTTGAGCCCTTTCAATGGCCCCACCCATCTTTAAATTTTTAGAAGTGTATGTGAGGCTGTGTTTATGTACATCATATGCAGACCATAAGAGGGATTTAGATGCTCCATAAACTGACACACTCTTCTGGAGTGTCTGAAGATAGCTACAGTGTACTTATATCTAATAAATACATGAATAAATAAATAAATAAACATTTTTTAAAAAGGATAAGAAAGAAAGAAAGACCAGGCAAGCCTGCCGTCCTTATCTCTTTCTGTCTGTCTTTCTCTCTATATGACCTTTGGAACTGGAGATAGGCCACCATATATTTGCTGGTAGTTGATCCCAGGTTCTCCGGAAGAGGAGACAATGCTATTAATTGTTGAGCCCTTTCAGTGGCCCCACCCATCTTTAAATTTTTAGAAGTATATGTGAGGCTGTGTTTATGTACATCATATGCAGAACATAAGAGGGATTTAGATACTCCAGAATCTGACACCCTCTTCTGAAGTGTGTGAAGACAGCTACATTGTACTTATATCTAATAAATACATAAATAAATAAATAAATAAATAAATAAATAAATAAATAAATAAATACATAAACATTTTTTAAAAGGATAAGAAAGAAAGTAAGACCAGGCAGGCCTGCCATCCTTATCTCTGTCTGTCTGTCTGTCTGTCTGACAGTCTGTCTGATCCCCTGGACGTGGAAGTGGGCCACTATATACTTGCTGATAGTTGATCCCAGGTTCTCTGGAAGTGGAGACAGTGATGGTAATTGTTGAGCCCTTTCAGTGGTCCCACCCATCTTTAAATTTTTAGAAGTATATGTGAGGCTGTGTTTATGTACATCATATGCAGACCATAAGAGGGATTTAGATTCTCCAGAATCTGACACCCTCTCTTGGAGTGTCTGAAGACGGCTACAGTGTACTTATATCTAATAAATAAATAAATAAATAAATAAATAAATAAATAAACATTTTTTTTAAAGGATAAGAAATAAAGAAAGACCAGGCAGGCCTGCCATCCTTATCTCTGTCTCTCTGTCTGTCTGTCTGTCTGATCCACTAAACTGGAGATGGGCCACCATATAGGTGCTGGTAGTTTATCCCAGGTTCTCTGTAAGAGGAGACAATGTTGTTAATTGTTGAGCTTTTAGAGTGGCCCCAACCTTCTTTAAATTTTTAGAAGTATATGTGAGGCTGTGTTTATGTACATCATATGCAGACCATAAGAGGGATTCAGATTCTCCAGATTCTAACACCCTCTACTGGAGAGTCTGAAGACAGCTACAGTGTACCTATATCTAATAAATAAATAAATAAATATATAAATAAATAAATAAATAAATAAATAAACATTTTTTAAAAAGGATAAGAAAGAAAGAAAGACCAGGCAGGCCTGCCTTCCTTATCTCTGTTTGTCTGTCTGTCTGTCTGTCGTTCTGATCCCATGGAACTTGGGATGGGCCACCATATAGTTGTTGGTAGTTGATCCCAGGTTCTCTGGAAGAGGAGACAACGCTGTTAATTGTTGAGCCCTTTCAGTGGCCCCTCCCATCTTTAAATTTTTAGAAGTATACATGAGTCTGTGTTTATGTACATCTTATGCAGACCATAAAAGGGATTTAGATTCTCCAGAATCTGACACACTTTTCTGGAGTGTCTGAAGACAGCTACAGTGTACTTATATCTAATAAATAAATAAATAAATAAATAAATAAATAAATAAATAAGTAAACATTTTTTCAAAAGGATAAGAAAGAAAGAAAGACCAGGCAGGCCTGCCATCCTTATCTCTGACTGTCTGTATGTCTGTCTGTCTGATCCCCTGGAACTGGAGATGGGCCACCATATAGTTGCTGGTAGTTGATCCGAGGTTCTCTGGAAGAGGAGACAATGCTGTTCATTGTTGAGCCCTTTCAATGGCCCCACCCATCTTTAAATGTTTAGAACTGTATGTGAGGCTCTGTTTATGTACATCATATGCAGGCCATAAGAGGGATTTAGATTCTCCATAATCTGACACCCTCTTCTGGAGTGTCTGAAGACAGCTACAGTGTACTTATATATAATAAATACATAAATAAATAAATAAATAAATAAATAAATAAATAAATAAACATTTTTTTAATTAAATGATAAGAAAAAAAGAAAGACCAGGCAGGCCTGCCATCCATATCTCTGTTTGTCTGTCTGTCTGTCTGTCTGATCCCTGGGAACTGGAGATGAGCCACCATATAGTTGCTGGTAGTTGATCCCAGGTTCTCTGGAAGAGGAGACAATGCTGTTAATTGTAGAGCCCTTTCAGTGGCCCCACCCTTCATTAAATTTTTAGAAGTATATCTGAGGCTGTGTTTATGTACATCATATGCAGACCAGAAGATTGTTTTAGATTCTTCAGAACCTGACACCCTCTACTGGAGATCTTAAGACAGCTACAGTGTACTTATATCTAAAAAATACATAAATAAATAAATTAATAAATAAATAAACATTTTTTAAAAAGGATAAGGAAGAAAGTAAAATCAGGCAGTCCTGCCATCCTTATCTCTGTCTGTCTGTCTGTCTGTCTGTCTGTCTGTCTGATCCTCTGGAACTGGATATGGGCCACCATATATTTGCTGGTAGTTTTTCCCAAGTTCTCTGGAAGAGGAGACAATGATGTTAATTGTTCAGTCCTTTCAGTGGCCACAGCCATCTTTAAATTTTTAGAAGTAAATGTGAGGCTGAATTTATGTACATCATATGCAGATCATAAGAGTGATTTAAATTCTCCAGAATCTGGCACCCTCTTCTGGAGTGTCTGAAGACAGCTACAGTGTACTTATAACTAATTAATACATAAATAAATAAATAAATAAATAAATAAATAAATAAATAAATAAACATTTTTTAAAAAGGATAAGAAAGAAACAAAGACCTGGCAGGCCTGCCATCCTTATCTCTGTCTGTCTGTCTGTCTGTCTGTCTGATCCTCTGGTACTGGATATGGGCCACCATATAGTTGCTGGTAGTTTATCCAAGGTTCTCTGGAAGAGGAGACAATGCTGTAAATTGTTGAGCCCTTTCAGTGGCCCCACCCTTCATTAAATTTTTAGAAGTATATCTGAGGCTGTGTTTATGTACATCATAATCAGACCATAAGAGTGATTTAGATTCTCCAGAAACTGACACCCTCTTCTGTAGTGTCTGAAGACAGCTACAGTGTACTTATATCTAATAAATACATAAATAAATAAATAAACAAATAAATAAATAAATAAACATTTTTAAAAAAGGATAAGACAGAAAGAAAGACCAGGCAGGCCTGCCACCCTTATCTCTGTCTGTCTGTCTGTCTGTGTGAAACCCTGGAACTGGAAGTGGGCCACCATATAGTTGCTGGTAGTTTATCCAAGGTTCTCTGGAAGAGGAGACAGTGCTTTTAAATGTTGAGCCCTTTCTGTAGCCCCACCCATCTTTCAATTTTTAGAAGTATATGTGAGGCTGTGTTTATGTACATCATATGCAGACCATAAGAGTGATTTAGATTCTCCAGAAACTGACACCCTTTTCTGTAGTGTCTGAAGACAGCTACAGTGTACTTATATCTAATAAATACATAAATAAATAAATAAACAAATAAATAAATAAATAAATAAATAAACATTTTTTAAAAAGGATAAGACAGAAAGAAAGACCAGGCAGGCCTGCCACCCTTATCTCTGTCTGTCTGTCTGTCTGTGTGAAACCCTGGAACTGGAAGTGGGCCACCATATAGTTGCTGGTAGTTTATCCAAGGTTCTCTGGAAGAGGAGACAGTGCTTTTAAATGTTGATCCCTTTCTGTATCCCCACCCATCTTTCAATTTTTAGAAGTATATGTGAGGCTGTGTTTATGTACATCATATGCAGACCATAAGAGGGATTTAGATTCTCCAGAATCTGACACCCTCTTCTGGAGTGTCTAAAGACAGCTACAGTTTACTTATATCTAATAAATACATACATAAATAAATAAATGAATAAATAAATAAATAAATAAACATTTTTTAAAAAGGATAAGAAAGTAAGAAAGACCAGGCAGGCCTGCCACCCTTATCTCTGTCTGTCTGTCTGTCTGTCTGTCTAATACCCTGGAACTGTAGATTGGCCACCATAGTGTTGCTGGTAGTTGATTCCAGGTTCTCTGGAAGAGGAGACAATGCTGTTAATTGTTGAGCCCTTTCATTGGCCCCACCCATCTTTAAATATTTAGAAGTATATGTGAGGCTGTGTTTATGTACATCATATGCAGACCATAAATGTGATTTAGATTCTCCAGAATCTGACACCCTCTTCTGGAGTGTCTGAAGACAACTACAGTGTACTTATATCAAATAAATAAATAAATAAATAAATAAATAAATAAATAAATAAATAAATAAACAAACATTTTATAAACAGGATAAGAAAGAAAGAAAGACCAGGCAGGCCTGCCATCCTTATCTCTGTCTCTCTGTCTGTCTGTCTACAGTCTGTCTGATCCCCTTGGACTCGAGATGGGCCACCATATAGTTGCTGGTAATTGATCCCAGGTTCTCTGGAAGAGGAGACAATGCTGTTAATTGTTGAGCCCTTTCAGTGGCCCCACCCATCTTTAAATTTTTAGAAGTGTATGTGAGGCTGTGTTTATGTACATGATATCCAGACCATAAGAGGGATTTAGATTTTCCAGAATCTGACACCCTCTTCTGGAGTGTCTGAAGACAGCTAATGTGTACTTATATCTAATAAACACATAAATAAATAAATAAACATTTTTTAAAAAGTATAAGAAAGAAAGAAAGACCAGGCAGGCCTCCATATTTATGTGTGTCTCTCTGTCTGTCTGTGTGATACACTGGAACTGGAGATGGGCAACCATATAGTTGCTGGTAGTTTATCTAAGGTTCTCTGGAAGAGGAGACAATGCTGTTAATTGTTGAGCCCTTTCTGTGGCCAACCCATCTTTAAATTTTTAGAAGTATATGTGAGGCTGTGTTTATGTACATCATATGCAGACCATAAGAGGGATTTAGATTCTCCAGAATCTGACACCCTCTTCCTGAGTGTCTGAAGAGAGCTCAATTTACTTATATCTAATAAATACATAAATAAATAAATGAATGAATGAATGAATAAATAAATAAATAAATAAATAAATAAATAAATAAACATTTTTAAAAAGGATAAGAAAGTAAGAAAGACCAGGCAGGCCTGCCACCCTTATCTCTGTCTGTCTGTCTGTCTGATTCCCTGGAACTGGAGATGGGCCACCATAGTGTTGCTGGTAGTTGATCCCAGGTTCTCTGGAAGAGGAGTCAGTGCTGTTAATTGTTGAGCCCTTTCAGTAGCCCAACCCATCTTTAAATTTTTAGAAGTATATGTGAGGCTGTGTTTATGTACATCATATACATACCATAAGAGGGATTTAGATATTCCAGAATCTGACACCCTCTTCTGGCGTGTCTGAAGACAGCTACAGTGTACTTATATCTAATAAATACATAAATAATTAAATAAACATTTTTTTAAAACGATAAGAAAGAAAGAAAGACCAGGCAGGCCTGCCATCCTTATGTCTGTCTGAATGTCTGTCTGATCCCCTGGAACTGGAGATGGGCCACCATATAGTTGCTGGTAGTTGATTTCAGGTTCTCTGGAAGAGGAGACAATGCTGTTAATTGTTGAGCCCTTTCAGTGGCCCCACACATCTTTAAATTTTTAGAAGTATATGTGAGGCTGTGTTCATGTACATCATATGCAACCATAAGAGGGATATAGATTCTCCAGAATCTGACACCCTCTTCTGGAGAGTCTGAAGACAGCTACAGTGTACTTATATCTAATAAATACATAAATAAATAAACAAATAAATAAATAAACAAATAAATAAACATTTTTTAAAAAGGATAAGAAAGAAAGAAAAATCAGTCAGACCTGCCATCCTTATCTCTTTCTGTCTGTCTGTCTGTCTTATCCCCTGGAACTTGAGATGGGCCACCATATAGTTGCTGGTAGTTGATCCCACGTTCTCTGGAAGAAGAGACAATGCTGTTAATTGTTTAGCTTTTTCAGTGGGCCCACCCATCTTTAAATTTTTAGAAGTATATGCGAGGCTGTGTTTATGTACATCATATGCAGACCATAAGAGGGATTTAGATTCTCCAGAAGATGAGACCCTCTTCTAGAGTGTTTGAAGACAGCTACAGTGTACTTATATCTAATAAATACATAAATAAATAAATAAACATTTTCTAAAAAGTATAAGTAAGAAAGAAAGACCAGGCAGGCCTCCATCCTTATCTCTTTCTGTCTGTCTGTCTGTCTGATACCCTGGAACTGCAGATGGGCCACCATATAGTTGCTGGTAGTTGATCCCAGGTTCTCTGGAAGAGGAGACAATGATGTTAATTGTTGAGCCCTTTCAGTGGTCCTACCCATCTTTAAATTTTTAGAAGTATATGTGAGGCTGTGTTTATGTACATCATATGCAGACCATAAGAGGGATTTAGATTCTCCAGAATCTGACACCCTCTTCTGGAGTGTCTGAAGACAGCTACAGTGTACTTATATCTAATAAATACATAAATAAAAAATTAAAAAACATTATTTAAAAAGGATAAGAAAAAAGAAAGACCAGGCAGGCCTGCCACCCTTATCTCTGTCTGTCTGTCTGTCTGTCTGATACCCTGGAACTGGAGATGGGCCACCATATAGTTGCTGGTAGTTTATCCCAGGTTCTCTGGAAGAGGAGACAATGCTGTTAATTGTTGAGCCCTTTCAGTGGCCCCACCCATCTTTAAATTTTTAGAAGAAAATGTGAGTCTGTGTTTATGTACATCATATGCAGACCCTAAGAGGGATTTAGATTCTCCAGAATCTGACACCCTCTTCTGCAGTGTCTAAAGACAGCTACAGTGTACTTATATCTAATAAATACATATATAAAAAATAATTTTTTTTAAAAAGGATAAGAAAGAAAGAAAGACCAGGCAGGCCTGCCATCCTTATCTCTGTCTGTCTGTCTGTCTGTTTGATACCCTGGTACTGGAGATGGGCCACCATATAGTTACTGGAAGTTGATCCCAGGCTCTCTGGAAGAGGAGACAATGCTGTTAATTGTTGAGCCATTTCAGTGGCCCAACCCATCTTTGAATTTTTAGAAGTAAAGTTGTGCTGTGTTTATGTACATCATATGCAGACCATAAGAGGTATTTAGATTCTCCAGAATCTGACACCCTCTTCTGGATTGTTTGAAGACAGCTACATTGTACTTATATCTAATAAATACATAAATAAATAAATAAACATTTTTTAAAAAGGATAAAAAAGAAAGAAAGACCAGGCAGGCCTGCCATCCTTATACTTGTCTCTCTGTCTGTCTGTCTGATAACATGGAACTGGAGATGGGCCACCATAAAGTTGCTGGTAGTTGATCCCAGGATCTCTGATGAGTAGACAATGCTGTTAATTGTTGAGACCTTTCAGTGGCCCCACACATCTTTAAATTTTTAGAAGTATATGTGAGGCTGTGTTTATGTACATCATATGCAGACCATAAGAGGGATATAGATTCTCCAGAATCTGACACCGTCTTTTGGAGTGTCTATGACGGATACAGTGTACATATATCTAATAAATTCATAAATAAATAAATAAATAAATAAATAAATAAATAAATAAATAAATAAATAAACATTTTTTAAAAAGGATAAGAAAAAAAGAAAGACCAGCAGGCCTGCCATCCTTATCTCTGTCTGTCTGTCTGTCTAATCCCCTAGAACTGGAGATGGGCCACCATATAGTTGCTGGTAGTTGATCCCAGGTTCTCTGGAAGAGGAGACAATGCTGTTAATTGTTGAGCGCTTTCAGTGGCCCCACACATCTTGAAATTTTTAGAAGTATATGTGAGTCTGTGTTTATGTACATCATATGCAGACCAAAAAAGGGATTTAGATTCTCCACAATCTGACACCCTCTTCTGGAGTGTCTGAAGACAGATACAGTGTACTTATATCTAATAAATAAATAAATAAATAAATAAATAAATAAATAAATAAATAAATAAATGAATAAATAAATAAATAAGTAAATAAACAAACATTTTTTAAAAAGGATAAGAAAAAAAGAAAGACCAGCAGGCCTGCCATCCTTATCTCTGTCTGTCTGTCTGTCTGTCTGTCAGTCTGATCCCCTGGAACTGGAATGGGCCCCATATATTTGCTGGTAGTTGTTCCGAGGTTCTCTGGAAGAGGAGACAATGCTGTTAATTGTTGAGTCCTTTCAGTGGCCCCACACATCTTTAAATTTTTAGAAGTATATGTGAGTCTGTGTTTATGTACATCATATGCAGACCATAAGAGGGATTTAGATTCTCAAGAATCTGACAACATCTTCTGAAGTGTCTGAAGACAGCTACAGTGTACTTATATCTAATAAATACATAAATAAAAAAAATAAATAAATAAACATTTTTTCAACAGTATAATAAAGAAAGAAAGACCAGGCACGCCTGCCATCCTTATCTCTGTCTGTCTGTCTGTCTGTCTGATCCCCTGGAACTGGAGATGGGCCACCATATAGTTGCTGGTAGTTCATCCCAGGTTCTCTGGAAGAGGAGACAATGCTGTTAATTGTTGAGCCCTTTCTTTAGTGACCCCACCCATCTTTAAATTTTTAGAAGTATATGTGAGGCTGTGTTTATGTACATCATATGCAGAACATAAATGGGATTTACGTTCTGCAGAATCAAACACCCTCTTCTGGAGTGTCTGAAGATAGCTATAGTGTACTTATATCTAATAAATACATAAATAAATTAATAAACCTATTTTAAAATGATAAGAAAGAAAGAAAGACCAGGCAGGCCTGCCATCCTTATCTCTGTCTGTCTGTCTGTGTGTCTGTCTGATCCCCTGGAACTGGAGATGGGCCACCATATAATTACTGGTTATTGATCCCAGGTTCTCTGGAAGAGGAGACAATGCTGTTAATTGTTGATCCCTTTTAGTGGCCCCACCCATCTTTAAATTTTTAGAAGTATATGTGAGGCTGTGTTTATGTACATCATATGCAGACCATAAGAGGGATTTAGATTCTCCAGAATCTGACAACCTCTTCTGGAGTGTCTGAAGACAAGTATTGTGTACTTATATCTAATAAATACATTAAAAATAAATAAATAAATAAATAAATAAATAAATAAAAATAAATAAATAAACATTTTTTTTAAACGGAGAAGAAAGAAAGAAAGACCATGCAGGCCTGCCATACTTATCACTTTCTGTCTGTCTGTCTGTCTGTCTGATCCCCTGTAACTGGAGATGGGACACCATATAGTTGCTGGTAGTTGATCCCAGGTTCTCTGGAAAAGGAGACAATGCTGTTAATTGTTGAGACCTTTCAGTGGCCCCACCCATCTTTAAATTTTTAGAAGTATATGTGAGGCTATGTTTATGTACATCAAATGCAGACCATAAGAGGGAATTAGATTCTCCAGCATATGACACCCTCTTCTGGAGTGTCTGAAGACAGCTACAGTGTACTTATGTCTAATACATACTTAAATAAACAAATAAACATTTTTAAATAAGGATAATAAAGAAAGAAAATACAGGCAGGCCTTCCATCCTTATATCTGTCTGTCTGTCTGTCTGATTCCCTGGAACTGGAGATGGGCCACCATATAGTTGCTGGTAGTTGATCCAGGTTCTCTGGAAGAGGAGACAATGCTGTTAATTGTTGAGCCCTTTCAGTGGCCCCACACATCTTTAAATTTTTAGAAATATATGTGAGGCTGTGTTATGTACATCATATGCAGACCATAAGAGGTATTTAGATTCTCCAGAATCTGATACCCTCTTCTGGAGTGTCTGAAGACAGCTACAGTGTACTTATATCTAATAAATAAATAAATAAATAAATAAATAAATAAATAAATAAATAAATAAATAAATAAACATTTTTTTAAAAGGATAAGAAAAAAATAAAGACTAGCAGGCCTGCCATCCTTATCTCTGTCTGTCTGTCTGTCTGTCTGATCCCCTGGAACTGGAGATGGGCCACCACATAGTTGCTGGTAGTTTAATCCCAGGTTCTCTGGAAGAGGAGACAATGCTGTTAATTGTTGAGCCCTTTCAGTGGCCCCACACATCTTTAAATTTTTAGAAATATATGTGAGGCTGTGTTTATGTACATTGTATGTACACCATAAGAGGGATTTATATTCTCCAGAATCTGATACCCTCTTCTGGAGTGTCTGAAGACAGCTACAGTGTACTTATATCTAATAAATACATAAATAAATAAATAAATAAACATGTTTTAAAAAGGATAAGAAAGAAAGAAAAACCAGGCAGGCCTGCCATCCTTGTCTGTCTGTCTGTCTGTCTGTCTCTCTGATCCCCTGGATCTGGAGATGGGCCACCATATAGTTGCTGGTAGTTGATCCCAGGTTCTCTGGAAGAGGAGACAATGCTGTTAATTGTTGAGCTTTTTCAGTGGCCCCACCCTTCTTTAAATTTTTGAAGTATATGTGAGGCTCTCTTTAGGTACACCATGTGCAGACCATAAGAGGGACTTAGATTCTCCAGAATCTGACACCCTCTTCTGGAGTGTCTGAAAACAGCTACAGTGTACTTATATCGAATAAATAAATAAATAAATAAATAAATAAATAAATAAATAAATAAACATTTTTTAAAAAGGATAAGAAAGAAAGAAGACCTGGCAGTCCTGCCATCCTTATCTCTGTCTGTTTGTCTGTCTGTCTGTCTGTCTGATCCTCTGATACTGGATATGGGCCACCATATAGTTGCTGGTAGTTGATCCCAGGTTCTATGGAAGAGGAGACAATGCTGTTAATTGTTGAGACCTTTCAGTGGTCCCACCCATCTTTAAATTTTTATAAGTATATGTGAGGCTGTGTTCATGTACATCATATGCAGACCATAAGAGGGATTTAGATTCTCCAGAATCGGACACCCTCTTCTGGAGTGTCTGAAGACAGCTACAGTGTACTTATATCGAATAAATAAATAAATAAATAAATAAATAAATAAATAAATAAATAAACATTTTTTAAAAGGATAAGAAAGAATGAAAGACCAGGTAGGCCTGCCATCCTTAACTCTATCTGTCTGTATCTCTGTCTGTCTGTCTTATCCCCTGGAACTGGAGATGGGCCACCATATAGTTGCTGGTAGTTGATCCCAGGTTCTCTGGAAGAGGAGACAATGATGTTAATTGTTGAGCCCTTTCAGTGGTCCTACCCATCTTTAAATTTTTAGAAGTATATGTGAGGCTGTGTTTATGTACATCATATGCAGACCATAAGAGGGATATAGATTCTCCAGAATCTGAAACCCTCTTCTGGAGTGTCTGAAGACAGCTACAGTGTACTTATATCTAATAAATACATAAATAAATAAATACATAAATAAATAAATAAATATACATTTTTTAAAAGGGATAAGAAAGAAAGAAAAACCAGGCAGGCTTCCATCCTTGTCTGTCTTTCTCTCTGTCTGTCTGTCTTGCCTAGCCCCTTGCGTTGCCTAGCCTAGCCCCTTGCCTTGCCTAGCCCAGCCCCTTGCCTAGCCTAGCCTAGCCCAGCCCTGCCTTGCCTAGCCCTGCCTATCCCTGTCTTTAACCAGGCTGGCCTCGAACTCAGAAACTGACTGCCTCTGCCTCCAGAGTGCTCTCATTAAGAGCTCGAGCCACCACTGACTGTTGGGTTTTCTAAGTCTTACATAGGTATGGTCTGTTTCTCAACTGTGAAACCCTAATTAACACATGTAGTCTGTCCTAGGTCAGCCATAGCTACAGACTGAGGCCTTTTCTAAAACAAAACAAAAGAAAACAAAAAAATAGAAATAATAAAATAAATAAATTAAGAAACCACATGATATCTTTTCTTTCTTTCAATGATACTCAGAGTTTGAAGCAGTTCACCCATGAGACCTCAGCTCCGGACATTGAGGCTGTTTCCCTAACAAGTATTATGGCTGAACCTGAGGGGTTCTACTGCTGATTTGTGTCCCCCACTTTAAAAAAATAGTTGTTTTCAAAGGCTGCAGGTTCTTAGCTCTGTTCCTTGTTACAGTTGAGTCACAGCCCTGAAAGTTCAGTGGTAGTTAAAGGCACTGAGAAGGGCTTCCTATAGACATCAAAGACCAAGTCTTTGTTATTAAAAGGTTAATCTGGATTCCCCCACACCCTGGCATCCTTAGAATTCCTAGAAAGGAAGGCAGGGACCTGGGCAGAAGGGTGCAAGGCTACTGGTGTTTGTAAGTGGTAACAGAAAGCTTTCTCTTGTTGGTACCCTACCCCAAGTTACACTGTCACTTCTTTTTCCTAGTTGTTGTTTTGTAGGTTTGTATTCTCAACATAGACCCTTTTCCTTCCTAACCTTGGCTGTCCTGAACCTTACTGTCCTTGAACTCAGTGATTTGCCTGTCTTGCTGGGATGAAACTGTGAGCTACCATCCAGAAGGAAGCACCCTGCTGAGGTTAGATTGGGGTCTCTTCCATTTTCCTCTATGAACATGCATATGGCAGGCCTGTTCTTTCTTTTTTACTTTTCCTTTTCTTTTTAAAGATTTATTTATTTATTATATTTAAGTATGCTGTAGCTATCTTCAGACAGTCCAGAAGAGGGTGTCAGATTCTGAAGAATCTAAATCATTCTTATTGTCTGCATATGATGTATATAAACACAGCCTCACATATACTCAAAAAAAATAGAAAGAAATATGTGGCTACAGAGAGGGCTCAACAATTAAGAGCATTGTCTCCTCTTCCAGAGAACCTGGGCTCAATTACCAGTATTATATATGGTGGCCCATCTCCAGTTCCAGGGGATCTAATACTCTGTTCTGGAGTCTGTGGGCACAGCATACACATGCAAAACATTCTTACACAATCATTGAGAGAGGAGAGAGAGGGGTTGAGAGAGAGGGGAGGTAATCATACCTCCTGACGAGTTTGAAGACCTGAGCTTCATCACTCACACAAATAAATAAATGCAAAATATTTTTAAAAAATAAACTCTGCCATTGCCCTTTAAAAATTCCTAGAAAACAAGTTTTATAAGCAACAGTTATATTTACTATATCTAAAGTACAGTCATGAGCATATTCTCTAAATAGAAAAAGGCCTGTTAGTCTTAGAAATGGAAAAGACAAACCAAGGAAGGTTTGCAATTACATAATGAGGCAGCTCAGCCCAGCTCTTAGGTTGGAAATAAGACTGGAGAATAGGATACACCTGAAGACAGCCAGCCATTGCTTTTTGTTTTGGAGGCTGAAAGGATACACCTGAAGACAGCCAATGCTGTGTGATGGTGATCTGGTATTTTTTTTTTTAATTTTTAAAAACTTTAACACTTTTTATAAAACCTTTTTCTGGGTGAAAGAAAGACAGCTACAGTGTACTTATATCTAATATACATTAATAAATAAATAAACATTTCTTAAAAAGGATAAGAAAGAAAGATAGACCAGGCAGGCCTGCCATCCTTATCTCTATCTGTCTGTATGTCTGTCTGTCTGTCTGATCCCCTGGAACTGGAGATGGGCCACCATATAGTTGCTGGTAGTTGAACCCAGGTTCTCTGGAAGAGGAGACAATGCTGTTAATTTTTGAGCAGTAAAGTGGCCCCACCCATCTTTAAATTTTTAGAAGTATATGTGAGGCTGTGTTTATGTACCTCATATGCAGACCATAAGAGGGATTTAGATTGTCCAGAATCTGACACCGTCTTCTGGAGTGTCAGAAGACTGCTACCATGTACTTATATCTAATAAATAAATAAATAAATAAATAATCATTTTTTAAAAATGATAAGAAAAAAAGAAAGTCCAGGCAGGCCTGCGTTCCTTAACTCTGTCTGTCTGTCTGTCTGTCTGATCCCGGGGAACTGGAGATGGGCCACCATATAGTGGCTGATAGTTGATCCCAGGTTCTCTGGAAGAGGAGACAATGCTGTTAATTGTTGAGCCCTTTCAGTGGCCCCACTCATCTTTAAATTTTTAGAAGTGTATGTGAGGCTGTGTTTATGTACATCATAGGCAGACTATAAGAGGGATTTAGATTCTCCAGAATCTGACACCCTCTTCTGGAGTGTCTGAAGACAGCTACAGTGTACTTATTCTAATAAATAAATAAATAAATAAATAAATAAATAAATAAATAAATGAATAAATAAACTTTTTTTAAAATTGATAAGAAAAAAAGAAATACCAGGCAGGCCTGCCATCCTTATCTCTGTCTGTCTGTCTATCTGTCTTTCTGATTCCCTGGACCTGGAAATGGGCCACCATATAGTTGCTGGTAGTTGATCTCAGGTTCTCTGGAAGAGGAGACAATGCTGTTAATTGTTGAGCCCTTTCAGTGGCCCCACTCATCTTTAAATTTTTAGAAGTGTATGTGAGGCTGTGTTTATGTACATCATAGGCAGACTATAAGAGGGATTTAGATTCTCCAGAATCTGACACCCTCTTCTGGAGTGTCTGAAGACAGCTACAGTGTACTTATTCTAATAAATAAATAAATAAATAAATAAATGAATAAATAAACTTTTTTTAAAATTGATAAGAAAAAAAGAAATACCAGGCAGGCCTGCCATCCTTATCTCTGTCTGTCTGTCTATCTGTCTTTCTGATCCCTGGACCTGGAAATGGGCCACCATATAGTTGCTGGTAGTTGATCTCAGGTTCTCTGGAAGAGGAGACAATGCTGTTAATTGTTGAGCCCTTTCAGTGGCCCCACCCATCTTTAAATTTTTGGAAGTAAATGTGAGTCTGTGTTTATGTACATCATATGCAGACCAGAAGAGGGATTTAGATTCTCCAGAATCTGACAACCTCTTCTGGAGTGTCTGAAGACCTCTACAGTGTACTTATATCTAATAAATACATAAATAAATAAATAAACATTTTTTCAAAAAGGATAAGAAAGAAAGAACAACCAGGCAGGCCTGCCATCCTTGTCTGTTTGTCTGTCTGTCTGTCTGATCCCCTGAAACTGGAGATGGGCCACCATATTTTTGCTGGTAGTTGATCCCAGGTTCTCTGTAAGAGGAGACAATGCTGTTAATTGTTGAGCCCTTCAGTGGCCCCACCCATCTTTAAATTTTTAGAAGTATATGTGAGGCTTTGTTTATGTACATCATATGCAGACCATAAGAGGGATTTATATTCTCCAGAATATGACACCCTCTTCTGGAGTATCTGAAGGCAGCTACAGGGTACTTATATCTAATAAATAAATGAATAAATAAATAAATAAATAAACATTTTTTAAAAGGATAAGAAAAAATGAAAGACCAGGCAGGCCTGCCATCCTTATCTCTGTCTGTCTGTCTGTCTGTCTGTCTGATCTCCTGGAACTGGAGATGGGCCACAATATAGTTGCTGGTAGTTGATCCCAGGTTCTCTGGAAGAGGAGACAATGCTGTTAATTGTTGAGCCCTTTCAGTGGCCCCACTCATCTTTAAATTTTTAGAAGTGTATGTGAGGCTGTGTTTACGTACAACATAGGCAGACTATAAGAGGGATTTAGATTCTCCAGAATCTGACACCCTCTTCTGGAGTGTCTGAAGACAGCTACAGTGTACTTATGGCTAATAAATAAATAAATAAATAAATAAATAAATAAATAAATAAATAAATAAATATTTTAAAAAAAATGATAAGAAAAAAAGAAAGACCAGGCAGGGCCTGCCATCCTTTTCTCTGTCTGTCTGTCTGTCTTTCTGATCTCCTGGAACTGGAGATGGGCCACCATATAGTTGCTGGTAGTTGATCCCAGGTTCTCTGGAAGAGGAGACAATGCTGTTAATTGTTGAGCCCTTTCAGTGGCCCCACCCATCTTTAAATTTTTAGAAGTATATGTGAGGCTGTGTTTATGTACATCATATGCAGACCATAAGAGGGATTTAGATTCTCCAGAATCTGACACCCTATACTGGAGTGTCTGAAGACAGCTACAGTGTACTTATATCTAAAAAATACATAAATAAATAAATAAATAAATAAATAAAGAAATAAATAAATAAATAAATAAACATTTTTTATAAAGGATAAGTAAGAAAGTAAGACCAGGCAGGCCTGCCATCCTTATCTCTGTCTGTCTGTCTGTCTGTCTGATCCCTGGAACTGCAGATGGGCCACCATATAGTTGCTGGTAGTTGATCCCAGGTTCTCTGGAAGAGGAGACAACGCTGTTAATTGTTGAGCCTATTCTTTGGCCCCACCCATCTTTATATTTTTAGAAGTATACTTGAGTCTGTGTTTATGTACATCATATGCAGACCATAAGAGGTATTTAGATTCTCCAGAATCTCACACCCTCTTCTGGAGTGTCTGAAGACAGCTACAGTGTACTTATATCTAATAAATAAATAAATTAATTAATTAATTAATTAATTAATAAGTAAACATTTTTTCAAATGGATAAGAAAGAAAGAAAGACCAGGCAGGCCTGCCATCCTCATTTCTGTCTGTCTGTCTGTCTCTCTATATGATCCTTTGGAACTGAAGATAGGCCACTATATAGTTGCTGGTAGTTGATCCCAGGTTCTCTGGAAGAGGAGACAATGCTGTTAATTGTTGAGCCCTTTCAGTGGCCCCACCCATCTTTAAATTTTTAGAAGTATATCTGAGGCTGTGTTTATGTACATCATATGCAGACCATAAGATGGTTTTAGATTCTTCAGAATCTGACACCCTCTTCTGGAGTGTCTGTAGATAGCTACAGAGTACTTATATATAATAAATACATAAATAAATAAACATTTTTTAAAAAGGACAAGAAAGAAAGAAAGACCTGGCAGGCCTGCCATTCTTATCTCTGTCTGTCTGTCTGTCTGTCTGTCTGATCCTCTGGTACTGGATATGGGCCACCATATAGTTGCTGGTAGTTTATCCAAGGTTCTCTGGAAGAGGAGACAATGCTGTAAATTATTGAGCCCTTTCAGTGGCCCCACCCTTCATTAAATTTTTATAAGTATATCTGAGGCTGTGTTTATGTACATCATATTCAGACCATAAGAGTGATTTAGATTCTCCAGAAACTGACACCCTCTTCTGGAGTGTCTGAAGACAGCTACAGTGTAGGTAAATATAATAAATACATGAATAAATAAATAAATAAACATTTTTTAAAAAGGATAAGAAAGAAAGAAACACCAGGAAGTCCTGCCATCCTTATCTCTGTCTGTCTGTCTGTCTATCTATATGATCCTTTGGAACTGGAGATAGGCCACCATATAGTTGCTGGTAGTTGATCCCAGGTTCTCTGGAAGAGGAGACAATGCTGTTAATTGTTTAGCCCTTTCAGTGGCCCCACCCATCTTTAAATTTTTAGAAGGGTATGTGAGGCTGTGTTTATGTACATCATATGCAGACCATAAGAGGGATTTAGATTCTCCAGAATCTGACACCCTCTTCTGTATTTTCTGAAGACAGTTACAGTGTACTTATATCTAATAAATAAATAAATAAATAAATAAATAAATAAATAAATAAACATTTTTTAAAAAGGATAAGACAGAAAGAAAGACCAGGCAAGCCTGCCACCCTTATCTCTGTCTGTCTGTCTGTCTGTGTGATACCCTAGAACTGGAGATGGGCCACCAAGTAGTTGCTGGTAGTTTATCCAAGGTTCTCTGGAAGAGGAGACAATGCTGTTAATTGTTGAGCCCTTTCTGTGGCCCCACCCATCTTTAAAATTTTAGAAGTATATGTGAGGCTGTGTTTATGTACATCATATGCAGACCATAAGAGGGATTTAGATTCTCCAGAATTTGACACCCTCTTCTGGAGTGTCTGAAGACAGCTACAGTTTACTTATATCTAATAAATACATAAATAAATAAATAAATAAATGAATAAATAAATAAATAAATAAATAAATAAATAAATAAATAAACATTTTTTAAAAAGGATAAGAAAGTAAGAAAGACCGGGCAGGCCTGCCACCCTTATCTCTGTCTGTCTGTCTGTCTGTCTGTCTGATACCCTGGAACTGTAGATGGGCCACCATAGTGTTGCTGGTAGTTGATCCCAGGTTCTCTGGAAGAGGATACAATGCTGTTAATTGTTGAGCCCTTTCAGTGGCGCCACCCATCTTTAAATATTTAGAAGTATATGTGAGGCTGTGTTTATGTACATCTTATGCAGACCATAAATGTGATTTAGATTCTCCAGAATCTGACACCCTCTTCTGGAGTGTCTGAAGACAGCTACAGTGTACTTATATCAAATAAATAAATAAATAAATAAATAAATAAATAAATAAATAAATAAATAAATAAACATTTTTTAAACAGGATAAGAAAGAAATAAAAACCAGGCAGGCCTGCCATCCTTATCTCTGTCTGTCTTTCTCTCTGTCTACAGTCTGTCTGATCCCCTTGGACTCGAGATGGGCCACCATATAGTTGCTGGTAGTTGATCCCAGGTTCTCTGGAAGAGGAGACAATGCTGTTAATTTTTGAGCCCTTTCAGTGGCCCCACCCATCTTTAAATTTTTAGAAGTATATGTGAGGCTGTGTTCATGTACATCATATGCAGACCATAAGAGGGATATAGATTCTCCAGAATCTGACACCCTCTTCTGGAGAGTATGAAGACAGCTACAGTGTACTTATAGCTGATAAATAAATAAATAAATAAATAAATAAATAAACAAATAAACAAATAAATAAACATTTTTTAAAAGGATAAGAAAGAAAGAAAAATCAGGCAGGCCTGCCATCCTTATCTCTGTCTGTCTGTCTGTCTGTCTTATCCCCTGGAACTTGAGATGGGCCACCATATAGTTGCTGGTAGTTGATCCCAAGTTCTCTGGAAGAAGAGACAATGCTGTTAATTGTTGAGCCCTTTCAGTGGGCCCACCCATCTTTAAATTTTTAGAAGTATATGTGAGGCTGTGTTTATGTACATCATATGAAGACCATAAGAGGGATTTAGATTCTCCAGAAGATGAGACCCTCTTCTAGAGTGTCTGAAGACAGCTACAGTGTACTTATTTCTAATAAATACATAAATAAATAAATAAATAAATAAATAAATAAATAAATAAACATTTTTTAAAGTATAAGAAAGAAAGAAAGACCAGGCAGGCCTCCATCCTTATCTCTGTCTCTCTGTCTGTCTGTCTGATACCCTGGAACTGGAGATGGGCCACCATATAGTTGCTGGTAGTTTATCCAATGTTATCTGGAAGAGGAGACAATGCTGTTAATTGTTGAGCCCTCTCAGTGGCCCCACCCATCCTTAAATATTTAGAGGTAAATGTGAGGCTGTATTTATGTACATCATATGCAGACCATAAGAGTGATTTAAATTCTCCAGAATCTGACACCCTCTTCTGGAGTGTCTGAAGACAGCTACAGTGTACTTATATCTAATAAATACATAAATATATAAATAAATAAATAAATAAATAAACATTTTTTAAACAGGATAAGTAAGAAAGAAAGACCAGGCAGGCCTGCCATCCTTAACTCTGTCTGTCTGTCTGTCTGTCTGATCCCTGGAACTGCAGATGGGCCACCATATAGTTGCTGGTAGTTGATCCCAGGTTCTCTGGAAGAGGAGACAACGCTGTTAATTGTTGAGCCCATTCTTTGGCCCCACCCATCTTTAAATTTTTAGAAGTATACTTGAGTCTGTGTTTATGTACATCATATGCAGACCATAAGAGGTATTTAGATTCCTCTGAATCTCACACCCTCTTCTGGAGTGTCTGAAGACAGCTACAGTGTACTTATATCTAATAAATAAATAAATAAATAAATAAATAAATATATTAATTAATTAATAAATAAACATTTTTTCAAATGGATAAGAAAGAAAGAAAGACCAGGCAGGCCTGCCATCCTCATTTCTGTCTGTCTGTCTGTCTCTCTATATGATCCTTTGGAACTGAAGATAGGTCACCATATAGTTGCTGGTAGTTGATCCCAGGTTCTCTGGAAGAGGAGACAATGCTGTTAATTGTTGAGCCCTTTCAGTGGCCCCACCCATCTTTAAATTTTTAGAAGTATATCTGAGGCTGTGTTTATGTACATCATATGCAGACCATAAGATGGTTTTAGATTCTTCAGAATCTGACACCCTCTTCTGGAGTGTCTGTAGATATCTACAGAGTACTTATATATAATAAATACATAAATAAATAAACATTTTTTAAAAAGGACAAGAAAGAAAGAAAGACCTGGCAGGCCTGCCATCCTTATCTCTGTCTGTCTGCCTGTCTGTCTGTCTGATCCTCTGGTACTGGATATGGGCCACCATATAGTTGCTGGTAGTTTATCCAAGGTTCTCTGGAAGAGGAGACAATGCTGTAAATTATTGAGCCCTTTCAGTGGCCCCACCCTTCATTAAATTTTTATAAGTATATCTGAGGCTGTGTTTATGTACATCATATTCAGACCATAAGAGTGATTTAGATTCTCCAGAAACTGACACCCTCTTCTGGAGTGTCTGTAGATATCTACAGAGTACTTATATATAATAAATACATAAATAAATAAACATTTTTTAAAAAGGATAAGAAAGAAAGAAACACCAGGAAGTCCTGCCATCCTTATCTCTGTCTGTCTGTCTGTCTATCTATATGATCCTTTGGAACTGGAGATAGGCCACCATATAGTTGCTGGTAGTTGATCCCAGGTTCTCTGGAAGAGGAGACAATGCTGTTAATTGTTGAGCCCTTTCAGTGGCCCCACCCATATTTAAATTTTTAGAAGGGTATGTGAGGCTGTGTTTATGTACATCATATGCAGACCATAAGAGGGATTTAGATTCTCCAGAATCTGTCACCCTCTTCTGTATTTTCTGAAGACAGCTACAGTGTACTTATATCTAATACATAAATAAATAAATAAATAAATAAATAAATAAATAAATAAATAAATAAACATTTTTTAAAAAGGATAAGACAGAAAGAAAGACCAGGCAAGCCTGCCACCCTTATCTCTGTCTGTCTGTCTGTCTGTGTGATACCCTAAAACTGGAGATGGGCCACCATATAGTTGCTGGTAGTTTATCCAAGGTTCTCTGGAAGAGGAGACAATGCTGTTAATTGTTGAGCCCTTTCTGTGGCTCCACCCATCTTTAAAATTTTAGAAGTATATGTGAGGCTGTGTTTATGTACATCATATGCAGACCATAAGAGGGATTTAGATTCTCCAGAATCTGACACCCTCTTCTGGAGTGTCTGAAGACAGCTACAGTTTACTTATATCTAATAAATACATAAATAAATAAATAAATAAATAAATGAATAAATAAATAAATAAATAAATAAACATTTTTTTAAAAGGATAAGAAAGTAAGAAAGACCGGGCAGGCCTGCCACCCTTATCTCTGTCTGTCTGTCTGTCTGTCTGTCTGTCTGTCTGTCTGATACCCTGGAACTGTAGATGGGCCACCATAGTGTTGCTGGTAGTTGATCCCAGGTTCTCTGGAAGAGGATACAATGCTGTTAATTGTTGAGCCCTTTCAGTGGCGCCACCCATCTTTAAATATTTAGAAGTATATGTGAGGCTGTGTTTATGTACATCTTATGCAGACCATAAATGTGATTTAGATTCTCCAGAATCTGACACCCTCTTCTGGAGTGTCTGAAGACAGCTACAGTGTACTTATATTAAATAAATAAATAAATAAATAAATAAATAAATAAATAAATAAATAAACATTTTTTAAACAGGATAAGAAAGAAAGAAAGACCAGGCAGGCCTGCCATCCTTATCTCTGTCTGTCTTTCTGTCTGTCTACAGTCTGTCTGATCCCCTTGGACTCGAGATGGGCCACCATATAGTTGCTGGTAGTTGATCCCAGGTTCTCTGGAAGAGGAGACAATGCTGTTAATTTTTGAGCCCTTTCAGTGGCCCCACCCATCTTTAAATTTTTAGAAGGATATGTGAGGCTGTGTTCATGTACATCATATGCAGACCATAAGAGGGATATAGATTCTCCAGAATCTGACACCCTCTTCTGGAGAGTCTGAAGACAGCTACAGTGTACTTATATCTGATAAATAAATAAATAAATAAATAAATAAACAAATAAACAAATAAATGAACATTTTTTTAAAAGGATAAGAAAGAAAGAAAAATCAGGCAGGCCTGCCATCCTTATCTCTGTCTGTCTGTCTGTCTGTCTTATCCCCTGGAACTTGAGATGGGCCACCATATAGTTGCTGGTAGTTGATCCCACGTTCTCTGGAAGAAGAGACAATTCTGTTAATTGTTGAGCCCTTTCAGTGGGCCCACCCATCTTTAAATTTTTAGAAGTATATGTGAGGCTGTGTTCATGTACATCATATGCAGACCATAAGAGGGATATAGATTCTCCAGAATCTGACACCCTCTTCTGGAGAGTCTGAAGACAGCTACAGTGTACTTATATCTGATAAATAAATAAATAAATAAATAAATAAATAAATAAATAATTAAATAAACAAATAAATGAACATTTTTTTAAAAGGATAAGAAAGAAAGAAAAATCAGGCAGGCCTGCCATCCTTATCTCTGTCTGTCTGTCTGTCTGTCTTATCCCCTGGAACTTGAGATGGGCCACCATATAGTTGCTGGTAGTTGATCCCACGTTCTCTGGAAGAAGAGACAATGCTGTTAATTGTTGAGCCCTTTCAGTGGGCCCACCCATCTTTAAATTTTTAGAAGTATATGTGAGGCTGTGTTTATGTACATCATATGAAGACCATAAGAGGGATTTAGATTCTCCAGAAGATGAGACCCTCTTCTAGAGTGTCTGAAGACAGCTACAGTGTACTTATTTCTAATAAATAAATAAATAAATAAATAAATAAATAAATAAATAAACATTTTTTTAAAGTATAAGAAAGAAAGAAAGACCAGGCAGGCCTTCATCCTTGTCTCTGTCTCTCTGTCTGTCTGTCTGATACTCTGGAACTGGAGATGGGCCACCATATAGTTGCTGGTAGTTTATCCAATGTTCTCTGGAAGAGGAGACAATGCTGTTAATTGTTGAGCCCTCTCAGTGGCTCCACCCATCTTTAAATTTTTAGAGGTAAATGTGAGGCTGTATTTATGTACATCATATGCAGACCATAAGAGTGATTTAAATTCTCCAGAAACTGACACCCTCTTCTGGAGTGTCTGAAGACAGCTACAGTGTACTTATATCTAATAAATACATAAATAAATAAATAAATAAATAAATAAACATTTTTTAAACAGGATAAGTAAGAAAGAAAGACCAGGCAGGCCTGCCATCCTTATCTCTGTCTGTCTGTCTGTCTGTCTGATCCCTGGAACTGCATATGGGCCACCATATAGTTGCTGGTAGTTGATCCCAGGTTCTCTGGAAGAGGAGACAACACTGTTAATTGTTGAGCCCATTCTTTGGCCCCACCCATCTTTAAATTTTTAGAAGTATACTTGAGTCTGTGTTTATGTACATCATATGCAGACCATAAGAGGTATTTAGATTCTCCAGAATCTCACACCCTTTTCTGGAGTGTCTGAAGACAGCTACAGTGTACTTATATCTAATAAATAAATGAATTAATTAATTAATTAATTAATTAATTAATAAGTAAACATTTTTTCAAATGGATAAGAAAGAAAGAAAGACCAGGCAGGCATGCCATCCTCATTTCTGTCTGTCTGTCTGTCTCTCTATATGATCCTTTGGAAATGAATATAGGTCACCATATAGTTGCTGGTAGTTGATCCCAGGTTCTCTGGAAGAGGAGACAATGCTGTTAATTGTTGAGCCCTTTCAGTGGCCCCACCCATCTTTAAATTTTTAGAAGTATATCTGAGGCTGTGTTTATGTACATCATATGCAGACAATAAGATGGTTTTAGATTCTTCAGAATCTGACACCCTCTTCTGGAGTGTCTTTAGATAGCTACAGAGTACTTATATATAATAAATACATAAATAAATAAACATTTTTTAAAAAGGACAAGAAAGAAAGAAAGACCTGGCAGGCCTGCCATCCTTATCTCTGTCTGTCTGCCTGTCTGTCTGTCTGATCCTCTGGTACTGGATATGGGCCACCATATAGTTGCTGGTAGTTTATCCAAGGTTCTCTGGAAGAGGAGACAATGCTGTAAATTATTGAGCCCTTTCAGTGGCCCCACCCTTCATTAAATTTTTATAAGTATATCTGAGGCTGTGTTTATGTACATCATATTCAGACCATAAGAGTGATTTAGATTCTCCAGAAACTGACACCCTCTTCTGGAGTGTCTGAAGACAGCTACAGTGTACGTAAATATAATAAATACATGAATAAATAAATAAATAAACATTTTTTAAAAAGGATAAGAAAGAAAGAAACACCAGGAAGTCCTGCCATCCTTATCTCTGTCTGTCTGTCTGTCTATCTATATGATCCTTTGGAACTGGAGATAGGCCACCATATAGTTGCTGGTAGTTGATCCCAGGTTCTCTGGAAGAGGAGACAATGCTGTTAATTGTTGAGCCCTTTCAGTGGCCCCACCCATCTTTAAATTTTTAGAAGGGTATGTGAGGCTGTGTTTATGTACATCATATGCAGACCATAAGAGGGATTTAGATTCTCCAGAATCTAACACCCTGTTCTGTATTTTCTGAAGACAGCTACAGTGTACTTATATCTAATAAATACATAAATAAATAAATAAATAAATAAATAAATAAATAAATAAATAAATAAACATTTTTTAAAAAGGATAAGACAGAAAGAAAGACCAGGCAAGCCTTATCTCTGTCTGTCTGTCTGTCTGATGCCCTGGAACTGGAGATGGGCCACCATATAGTTGCTGGTAGTTTATCCAATGTTCTCTGGAAGAGGAGACAATGCTGTTAATTGTTGAGCCCTCTCAGTGGCCCCACCCATCTTTAAATTTTTAGAGGTAAATGTGAGGCTGTATTTATGTACATCATATGCAGACCATAAGAGTGATTTAAATTCTCCAGAATCTGACACCCTCTTCTGGAGTGTCTGAAGACAGCTACAGTGTACTTATAACTAATAAATACATAAATAAATAAATAAATAAATAAATAAATAAACATTTTTTAAACAGGATAAGGAAGAAAGAAAGACAAGGCAGGCCTGCCATCCTTATCTCTGTCTGTCTGTCTGTCTGTCTGATCCCTGGAACTGCATATGGGCCACCATATAGTTGCTGGTAGTTGATCCCAGGTTCTCTGGAAGAGGAGACAACACTGTTAATTGTTGAGCCCATTCTTTGGCCCCACCCATCTTTAAATTATTAGAAGTATACTTGAGTCTGTGTTTATGTACATCATATGCAGACCATAAGAGGTATTTAGATTCTCCAGAATCTCACACCCTTTTCTGGAGTGTTTGAAGACAGCTACAGTGTACTTATATCTAATAAATAAATGAATTAATTAATTAATTAATTAATTGTGGCCTCCCTTCCCCCAGCTTGGAACCTGCCTGCTCTAGGGTGGAGCTACCGGCTCATTCGTCCTGCCACGCCCACTGCTGGAACCTGACTCTGCTGCCTGGAGGCACACACGTGTTTGTCCTGCTACTGGACCCTGAGTTACTTGGCGGGAAATTGGGTTCCCTCCCCCTTCCTTTATAAACTGAGTGTTTGGAAATATTAAATTGAGCCTCGATCAGAACTTGTTTGTCCTGGCTTCATTCTTTTCTTCCGCCCTATCTAGTTACCTCTCTTTGCAGGGAACTGCCATTCTCAGTTGAACCGTTCGTGTTGTGGACCGCGGGCGGGCCGCAACAATTAATAAGTAAACATTTTTTCAAATTGATAAGAAAGAAAGAAAGACCAGGCAGGCCTGCCATCCTCATTTCTGTCTGTCTGTCTGTCTCTCTATATGATCCTTTGGAACTGAAGATAGGTCACCATATAGTTGCTGGTAGTTGATCCCAGGTTCTCTGGAAGAGGAGACAATGCTGTTAATTGTTGAGCCCTTTCAGTGGCCCCACCCATCTTTAAATTTTTAGAAGTATATCTGAGGCTGTGTTTATGTACATCATATGCAGACCATAAGATGGTTTTAGATTCTTCAGAATCTGACACCCTCTTCTGGAGTGTCTGTAGATAGCTACAGAGTACTTATATATAATAAATACATAAATAAATAAACATTTTTTAAAAAGAACAAGAAAGAAAGAAAGACCTGGCAGGCCTGCCATCCTTATCTCTGTCTGTCTGCCTGTCTGTCTGTCTGATCCTCTGGTACTGGATATGGGCCACCATATAGTTGCTGGTAGTTTATCCAAGGTTCTCTGGAAGAGGAGACAATGCTGTAAATTATTGAGCCCTTTCAGTGGCCCCACCATTCATTAAATTTTTATAAGTATATCTGAGGCTGTGTTTATGTACATCATATTCAGACCATAAGAGTGATTTAGATTCTCCAGAAACTGACACCCTCTTCTGGAGTGTCTGAAGACAGCTACAGTGTACGTAAATATAATAAATACATGAATAAATAAATAAATAAACATTTTTTAAAAAGGATAAGAAAGAAAGAAACACCAGGAAGTCCTGCCATCCTTATCTCTGTCTGTCTGTCTGTCTAGCTATATGATCCTTTGGAACTGGAGATAGGCCACCATATAGTTGCTGGTAGTTGATCCCAGGTGCTCTGGAAGAGGAGACAATGCTGTTAATTGTTTAGCCCTTTCAGTGGCCCCACCCATCTTTAAATTTTTAGAAGGTTATGTGAGGCTGTGTTTATGTACATCATATGCAGACCATAAGAGGGATTTAGATTCTCCAGAATCTGACACCCTCTTCTGTATTTTCTGAAGACAGTTACAGTGTACTTATATCTAATAAATAAATAAATAAATAAATAAATAAATAAATAAATAAATAAACATTTTTTAAAAAGGATAAGACAGAAAGAAAGACCAGGCAAGCCTGCCACCCTTATCTCTGTCTGTCTGTCTGTCTGTGTGATACCCTAGAACTGGAGATGGGCCACCATATAGTTGCTGGTAGTTTATCCAAGGTTCTCTGGAAGAGGAGACAATGCTGTTAATTGTTGAGCCCTTTCTGTGGCCCCACCCATCTTTAAAATTTTAGAAGTATATGTGAGGCTGTGTTTATGTACATCATATGCAGACCATAAGAGGGATTTAGATTCTCCAGAATCTGACACCCTCTTCTGGAGTGTCTGAAGACAGCTACAGTTTACTTATATCTAATAAATACATAAATAAATAAATAAATAAATGAATAAATAAATAAATAAATAAATAAACATTTTTTTAAAAGGATAAGAAAGTAAGAAAGACCGGGCAGGCCTGCCACCCTTATCTCTGTCTGTCTGTCTGTCTGTCTGTCTGATACCCTGGAACTGTAGATGGGCCACCATAGTGTTGCTGGTAGTTGATCCCAGGTTCTCTGGAAGAGGATACAATGCTGTTAATTGTTGAGCCCTTTCAGTGGCGCCACCCATCTTTAAATATTTAGAAGTATATGTGAGGCTGTGTTTATGTACATCTTATGCAGACCATAAATGTGATTTAGATTCTCCAGAATCTGACACCCTCTTCTGGAGTTTCTGAACAGCTACAGTGTACTTATATCTAATAAATACATAAATACATAAAAAAATAAATAAATAAACATTTTTTAAACAGGATAAGTAAGAAAGAAAGACCTGGCAGGCCTGCCATCCTTATCTCTGTCTGTCTGTCTGTCTGTCTGATCCCCTGGAACTGCAGATGGGCCACCATATAGTTGCTGGTAGTTGATCCCAGGTTCTCTGGAAGTGGAGACAGTGATGGTAATTGTTGAGCCCTTTCAGTGGTCCCACCTTTCTTTAAATTTTTAGAAGTATATGTGAGGCTGTGTTTATGTACATCATATGCAGACCATAAGAGGGATTTAGATTCTCTAGAATCTGACACCCTCTTCTGGAGTGTCTGAAGACGGCTACAGTGTACTTATATCTAATAAATACATAAATAAATAAATAAATAAATAAATAAACATTTTTTATAAAGGATAAGAAATAAAGAAAGACCAGGCAGGCCTGCCATCCTTATCTCTGTCTGTCTGTCTCTCTGTCTTTCTGATCCACTGGAACTGGAGATGAGCCACCATATAGTTGCTGGTAGTTGATCCCAGGTTCTCTGGAAGATGAGACAATGCTGTTAATTTTTGAGCCCTCTCAGTGGCCCCACACATCTTTAAATTTTTAGAAGTATACATGAGTCTGTGTTTATGTACATCATATGCAGGCCATAAGAGGGATTTAGATTCTCCAGAATCTGACACCCTCTTCTGGAGTGTCTGAAGACAGCTACAGTTTACTTATATCTAATAAATACATAAATAAATAAATAAGTAAACATTTTTTCAAAAGGATAAGAAAGAAAGAAAGACCAGGCAGTCCTGCCATCCTTATCTCTGTATGTCTGACTGTCTGTCTGTCTGATCCCCTGGAACTGGAGATGGGCCACCATATAGTTGCTGGTAGTTGAGCCGAGGTTCTCTGGAAGAGGAGACAATGCTGTTCATTGTTGAGCCCTTTCAATGGCCCCACCCATTTTTAAATATTTAGAACTGTATGTTAGGCTGTGTTTATGTACATCATATGCAGACCATAAGAGGGATTTAGATTCTACAGAACCAGACACCCACTTCTGGAGTGTCTAAGACAGCTACAGTGTACTTATATCTAATAAATACATGAATAAATAAATAAATAAACATTTTTTAAAAAGTATAAGAAAGAAAGAAAGACCAGGCAGGCCTGCCATCGATATCTCTGTCTGTGTGTCTGTCTGTCTGTCTGATCCCTGGGAACTGGAGATGAGCCACCATATAGTTGCTGGTAGTTGATCCCAGGTTCTCTGGAAGAGGAGATAATGCTGTTAATTGTTGAGCCCTTTCAGTGGCCCCATCCTTCATTAAATTTTTTGAAGTATATCTGAGGCTGTGTTTATGTCCATCATATGCAGACCAGAAGATGGTTTTAGATTTTTCAGAATCTGAAACCGTCTACTGGAGTGTCTGAAGACAGCTACAGTGTACTTATATCTAATAAATACATAAATAAATAAATTAATAAATAAATAAACATTTTTTATAAAGGATAAGAAAGAAAGAAAAATCAGGCAGGCCTGCCATCCTTATCTCTGTCTGTCTGTCTCTCTGTCTGAACCTTTGGAACTGGATAAGGGCCACCATATATTTGCTGTTAGTTTTTCCCAGGTTCTCTGGAAGAGGAGACAATGCTATTAATTGTTGAGCCCTTTCAGTGGCCCCACCCATCTTTAAATGTTTAGAAGTATATGTGAGGCTGTGTTTATGTACATCATATGCAGACCATAAGAGGGATTTAGATTCTCCAGAATTGACACCCTTTTCTGGACTGTCTGAAGACAGCTACAGTGTACTTATATCTAATAAATACGTAAATAAATAAATAAATAAATAAATAAATAAATAAATAAACATTTTTTAAACAGGATAAGTAAGAAAGAAAGACCTGGCAGGCCTGCCATCTGCCATCCTTATCTCTGTCTGTCTGTCTGTCTGTCTGATCCCCTGGAACTGTAGATGGGCCACCATAAAGTTGCTGGTAGTTGATTCCAGGTTCTCTGGAAGAGGAGATAATGCTGTTAATTGTTGAGCCCTTTCAGTGGCCCCTCCCTTCATTAAATTTTAGAAGTATATCTGAGGCTGTGTTTATGTACATCATATGCAGACCATAAGATGGTTTTAGATTCTTCAGAATCTGACACCCTCTACTGGAGTGTCTGAAGACAGCTACAGTGTACTTATATCTAATAAATACATACATAAATAAATTAATAATTAAATAAACATTTTTTAAAAAGGATA
Organism: Mus caroli; assembly: GCF_978045245.1. Classification (NCBI taxonomy): domain Eukaryota; kingdom Metazoa; phylum Chordata; class Mammalia; order Rodentia; family Muridae; genus Mus; species Mus caroli. The sequence continues at coordinate 7,752,728 of NW_028227278.1, forward strand.
AGAAAGAAAGAAAAATCAGGCAGGCCTGCCATCCTTATCACTGTCTGTCTGTCTGTCTGTCTGTCTGATCCTCTGGAACTGGATATGGGCCACCATATATTTGCTGGTAGTTTTTCCCAGGTTCTCTGGAAGAGGAGACAATGTTGTGAATTGTTGAGCCCTTTCAGTGGCCCCAACCATCTTTAAATTTTTATTGGTAAATGTGAGGCTGTATTTATGTACATCATATGCAGACCATAAGAGTGATTTAAATTCTCCAGAATCTGACACCCTCTTCTGGAGTGTCTGAAGACAGCTACAGTGTACTTATATCTAATAAATACATAAATAAATAAATAAATAAATAAATAAATAAATAAATAAACATTTTTTAAACAGGATAAGTAAGAAAGAAAGACCAGGCAGGCCTGCCATCCTTATCTCTGTCTGTCTGTCTGTCTGTCTGATCCCTGGAACTGCAGATGGGCCACCATATAGTTGCTGGTAGTTGATCCCAGGTTCTCTGGAAGAGGAGACAAGCTGTTAATTGTTGAGCCCATTCTTTGGCCTCACCCATCTTTAAATTTTTAGAAGTATACTTGAGTCTGTGTTTATGTACATCATATGCAGAACATAAATGGGATTTACGTTCTGCAGAATCAAACACCCTCTTCTGGAGTGTCTGAAGATAGCTATAGTGTACTTATATCTAATAAATACATAAATAAATAAATAAACCTTTTTTAAAATGATAAGAAAGAAAGAAAGACCAGGCAGGCCTGCCATCCTTATCTCTGTCTGTCTGTCTGTGTGTCTGTCTGATCCCCTGGAACTGGAGATGGGCCACCATATAATTACTGGTTATTGATCCCAGGTTCTCTGGAAGAGGATACAATGCTGTTAATTGTTGATCCCTTTTAGTGGCCACACCCTTCATTAAATTTTTTAAAGTATATCTGAGGCTGTGTTTATGTACATCATATGCAGACCAGAAGATGGTCTTAGATTTTTCAGAATCTGACACCGTCTACTGGAGTGTCTGAAGACAGCTACAGTGTACTTATATCTAATAAATACATAAATAAATAAATTAATAAATAAATAAACATTTTTTATAAAGGATAAGAAAGAAAGAAAAATCAGGCAGGCCTGCCATCCGTATCTCTGTCTGTCTGTCTGTCTGTCTGAACCTTTGGAACTGGATATGGGCCACCATATAGTTGCTGGTAGTTGATCCCAGGTTCTCTGGAAGAGGAGACAATGATGTTAATTGTTAAGCCCTTTCAGTGGTCCCACCCATCTTTAAATTTTTAGAATTATACGTGAGGCTGTGTTTATGTACATCATATGCAGACCATAAGAGGGATTTAGATTCTCCAGAATCTGACACACTCTTCTGGAGTGTCTGAACAGCTACAGTGTACTTATATCTAATAAATACATAAATACATAAAAAAATAAATAAATAAACATTTTTTAAACAGGATAAGTAAGAAAGAAAGACCTGGCAGGCCTGCCATCCTTATCTCTGTCTGTCTGTCTGTCTGTCTGATCCCCTGGAACTGCAGATGGGCCACCATATAGTTGCTGGTAGTTGATCCCAGGTTCTCTGGAAGTGGAGACAGTGATGGTAATTGTTGAGCCCTTTCAGTGGTCCCACCTTTCTTTAAATTTTTAGAAGTATATGTGAGGCTGTGTTTATGTACATCATATGCAGACCATAAGTGGGATTTAGATTCTCTAGAATCTGACACCCTCTTCTGGAGTGTCTGAAGACGGCTACAGTGTACTTATATCTAATAAATACATAAATAAATAAATAAATAAATAAATAAATAAATAAATAAATAAATAAATAAACATTTTTTATAAAGGATAAGAAATAAAGAAAGACCAGGCAGGCCTGCCATCCTTATCTCTGTCTGTCTGTCTCTCTGTCTTTCTGATCCACTGGAACTGGAGATGAGCCACCATATAGTTGCTGGTAGTTGATCCCAGGTTCTCTGGAAGATGAGACAATGCTGTTAATTTTTGAGCCCTCTTAGTGGCCCCACACATCTTTACATTTTTAGAAGTATACATGAGTCTGTGTTTATGTACATCATATGCAGGCCATAAGAGGGATTTAGATTCTCCAGAATCTGACACCCTCTTCTGGAGTGTCTGAAGACAGCTACAGTTTACTTATATCTAATAAATACATAAATAAATAAATAAGTAAACATTTTTTCAAAAGGATAAGAAAGAAAGAAAGACCAGGCAGTCCTGCCATCCTTATCTCTGTATGTCTGACTGTCTGTCTGTCTGATCCCCTGGAACTGGAGATGGGCCACCATATAGTTGCTGGTAGTTGAGCCGAGGTTCTCTGGAAGAGGAGACAATGCTGTTCATTGTTGAGCCCTTTCAATGGCCCCACCCATTTTTAAATATTTAGAACTGTATGTTAGGATGTGTTTATGTACATCATATGCAGACCATAAGAGGGATTTAGATTCTACAGAACCAGACACCCACTTCTGGAGTGTCTAAGACAGCTACAGTGTACTTATATCTAATAAATACATGAATAAATAAATAAATAAACATTTTTTAAAAAGTATAAGAAAGAAAGAAAGACCAGGCAGGCCTGCCATCGATATCTCTGTCTGTGTGTCTGTCTGTCTGTCTGATCCCTGGGAACTGGAGATGAGCCACCATATAGTTGCTGGTAGTTGATCCCAGGTTCTCTGGAAGAGGAGATAATGCTGTTAATTGTTGAGCCCTTTCAGTGGCCCCATCCTTCATTAAATTTTTTGAAGTATATCTGAGGCTGTGTTTATGTCCATCATATGCAGACCAGAAGATGGTTTTAGATTTTTCAGAATCTGAAACCGTCTACTGGAGTGCCTGAAGACAGCTACAGTGTACTTATATCTAATAAATACATAAATAAATAAATTAATAAATAAATAAACATTTTTTATAAAGGATAAGAAAGAAAGAAAAATCAGGCAGGCCTGCCATCCTTATCTCTGTCTGTCTGTCTCTCTGTCTGAACCTTTGGAACTGGATAAGGGCCACCATATATTTGCTGTTAGTTTTTCCCAGGTTCTCTGGAAGAGGAGACAATGCTGTTCATTGTTAAGCCCTTTCAGTGGCCCCACCCATCTTTAAATGTTTAGAAGTATATGTGAGGCTGTGTTTATGTACATCATATGCAGACCATAAGAGGGATTTAGATTCTCCAGAATTGACACCCTTTTCTGGACTGTCTGAAGACAGCTACAGTGTACTTATATCTAATAAATACGTAAATAAATAAATAAATAAATAAATAAACATTTTTTAAACAGGATAAGTAAGAAAGAAAGACATGGCAGGCCTGCCATCCTTATCTCTGTCTGTCTGTCTGTCTGTCTGATCCCCTGGAACTGTAGATGGGCCACCATAAAGTTGCTGGTAGTTGATCCCAGGTTCTCTGGAAGAGGAGATAATGCTGTTAATTGTTGAGCCCTTTCAGTGGCCCCTCCCTTCATTAAATTTTAGAGGTATATCTGAGGCTGTGTTTATGTACATCATATGCAGACCATAAGATGGTTTTAGATTCTTCAGAATCTGACACCCTCTACTGGAGTGTCTGAAGACAGCTACAGTGTACTTATATCTAATAAATACATACATAAATAAATTAATAATTAAATAAACATTTTTTAAAAAGGATAAGAAAGAAAGAAAATCAGGCAGGCCTGCCATCCTTATCACTGTCTGTCTGTCTGTCTGTCTGTCTGATCCTCTGGAACTGGATATGGGCCACCATATATTTGCTGGTAGTTTTTCCCAGGTTCTCTGGAAGAGGAGACAATGTTGTGAATTGTTGAGCCCTTTCAGTGGCCCCAACCATCTTTAAATTTTTATTGGTAAATGTGAGGCTGTATTTATGTACATCATATGCAGACCATAAGAGTGATTTAAATTCTCCAGAATCTGACACCCTCTTCTGGAGTGTCTGAAGACAGCTACAGTGTACTTATATCTAATAAATAAATAAATAAATAAATAAATAAATAAATAAATAAATAAACATTTTTTAAACAGGATAAGTAAGAAAGAAAGACCAGGCAGGCCTGCCATCCTTATCTCTGTCTGTCTGTCTGTCTGTCTGATCCCTGGAACTGCAGATGGGCCACCATATAGTTGCTGGTAGTTGATCCCAGGTTCTCTGGAAGAGGAGACAAGCTGTTAATTGTTGAGCCCATTCTTTGGCCCCACCCATCTTTAAATTTTTAGAAGTATACATGAGTCTGTGTTTATGTACATCATATGCACACCATAAGAGGTATTTAGATTCTCCAGAAACTGACACCCTCTTCTGGAGTGTCTGAAGACAGCTACAGTGTACGTAAATATAATAAATACATGAATAAATAAATAAATAAACATTTTTTAAAAAGGATAAGAAAGAAAGAAACACCAGGAAGTCCTGCCATCCTTATCTCTGTCTGTCTGTCTGTCTATCTATATGATCCTTTGGAACTGGAGATAGACCACCATATAGTTGCTGGTAGTTGATCCCAGGTTCTCTGGAAGAGGAGACAATGCTGTTAATTGTTGAGCCCTTTCAGTGGCCCCACCCATCTTTAAATTTTTAGAAGGGTATGTGAGGCTGTGTTTATGTACATCATATGCAGACCATAAGAGGGATTTAGATTCTCCAGAATCTGACACCCTCTTCTGTATTTTCTGAAGACAGCTACAGTGTACTTATATCTAATAAATACATAAATAAATAAATAAATAAATAAATAAATAAATAAATAAACATTTTTTTAAAAAGGATAAGACAGAAAGAAAGACCAGGCAAGCCTTATCTCTGTCTGTCTGTCTGTCTGATACCCTGGAACTGGAGATGGGCCACCATATAGTTGCTGGTAGTTTATCCAATGTTCTCCGGAAGAGGAGACAATGCTGTTAATTGTTGAGCCCTCTCAGTGGCCCCACCCATCTTTAAATTTTTAGAGGTAAATGTGAGGCTGTATTTATGTACATCATATGCAGACCATAAGAGTGATTTAAATTCTCCAGAATCTGACACCCTCTTCTGGAGTGTCTGAAGACAGCTACAGTGTACTTATATCTAATAAATACATAAATAAATAAATAAATAAATAAACATTTTTTAAACAGGATAAGTAAGAAAGAAAGACAAGGCAGGCCTGCCATCCTTATCTCTGTCTGTCTGTCTGTCTGATCCCTGGAACTGCATATGGGCCACCATATAGTTGCTGGTAGTTGATCCCAGGTTTTCTGGAAGAGGAGACAACACTGTTAATTGTTGAGCCCATTCTTTGGCCCCACCCATCTTTAAATTTTTAGAAGTATACTTGAGTCTGTGTTTATGTACATCATATGCAGACCATAAGAGGTATTTAGATTCTCCAGAATCTCACACCCTTTTCTGGAGTGTCTGAAGACAGCTACAGTGTACTTATATCTAATAAATAAATGAATTAATTAATTAATTAATTAATTGTGGCCTCCCTTCCCCCAGCTTGGAACCTGCCTGCTCTAGGGTGGAGCTACCGGCTCATTCGTCCTGCCACGCCCACTGCTGGAACCTGACTCTGCTGCCTGGAGGCACACACGTGTTTGTCCTGCTACTGGACCCTGAGTTACTTGGCGGGAAATTGGGTTCCCTCCCCCTTCCTTTATAAACTGAGTGTTTGGAAATATTAAATTGAGCCTCGATCAGAACTTGTTTGTCCTGGCTTCATTCTTTTCTTCCGCCCTATCTAGTTACCTCTCTTTGCAGGGAACTGCCATTCTCAGTTGAACCGTTCGTGTTGTGGACCGCGGGCGGGCCGCAACAGTTGGCGCCAGAACTGGGACCTGAAGAATGGCAGAGAGATGCTAAGAGAAACGATTGCTGTGTGGAGCTCCACAAGAAAGGAAAGAATCTTCGTATCGGAGGAGGAGCATCGGAGCAACGGACAGGTACACATGCTAGCGCTAGCCCAAAAAAATTTCAGTTTTGAAAGTGTTGCGGGGATGCAGTAGGATACGAAGCAAGTTTGAAGCAGTGCTAACCCAACACTGGTTCTACTTGGGGTCAGCAGTTCGTAAATCGGAACTAGATTCGGAGACAGGCGGTGTGCCGCAGTTTTTTTTTAGAAAGCTGCTTAGGTGGAAGAAAGAAGGGTTCTAAAACATGGATCAGGCAATTGTGTTTAGTTTTCAGGAGTTGCTTAAGGAAAAAGGAGTAAGGCTTGAAGTACAATTAGTAAGAAATTTTTTAGATAAGATAGATAGCTGTTGTCCATGGTTCAAAGAAGAAGAAACGATAGATTGTGGAACCTGGGAAAAAGTTGGTGAGGCCCTGAATATCGCTCAGACAGATAATTTTACCCTAGGTCTCTGGGCGCTTGTAAATGATGCTATGAAAAATGCAACTTCCCCAGGGCTAAATTGCCCTCAGGCGGAGCTTGTGGTATCTCAGGAGGAGTGACTATCAGAGAAGGCCTCCTCAGGAAAAAATCTTCTTAACTCAAAAATTGATAAATGTGGTTCCTATCCTAAATAGTAAAATTTAAGATAAGATATAAAGCAATGCCTCTTTATTAAAGCGTTAAAGCTTGCTTTAATAGGTATTCATAGGTATTAATTGATATCCAAACTTCGTAATATGATAGTAATGCTTCTAATATTGATTTTAACAGTGATAAATTGTTTTAAATATAGGTTTTGCTTTCCCAAAGTTATAGGTATTATCCTAACCTTGCACAAAAAACTTAAAAATTATGGTTAAAACTGCCATTGTTCCATTGACTGCAGCTTGCAGTTTGATTGCAAATTTAAGATTAATGCTCAGATTAAAAAGTATTTTACCTTTGAGTCAATACAGGGCTCTGGGCAGTCCCAGAGCGGCTTGTGGCCTTTTCTTTTGTTTTGCAAACAATGCCTAAAAAAGTTTTTCCCTGTGTTCAAGAAAATTTCTTTTTAACAGTGTTACAGATCTATTCAGATGTTTAAAATAATGCTTAAATTCAAAGATTTTTGCTTCTAGTAAACTGGTAATCACTAGAAAATTTTGCCTCTATGTATGGCTAATATAGCTTTACATTATGTAAGAAAAATGTTTATTGTTTCTGCTTCTTTACGAGAAGCCAAAAGTTTTAATCTTTCAGTATATATTGTTTCCTACGTGGAAAATATTTTATTAACTAATGCTTCTCAAGGGAAGTTTACCTTAAATCCTTGCTCTCACCCAAAAGATTCAGAGACAGTATCCTTTTGTTATTTGGTCTTTTGGTTTGCTGCAAGGGGTTTTGCAGGAAATAAAGAAAGCTTTTATAATTGTTGTTAATTGGTAATTAAAAATTAGTTGTGCCCAAGACAATTCTTTGGCCAGAAAAAACATTATTGTAAAGTCATTTTTCTCATCCTCCCAGCCAATCGTTTGGCCCACGTGGGCCCAACTAGCTGCTGTGGAGCAGAGTCTTAAGACACACAGTTGCCCCTATTCCAGCACAAATAATCTGGTTGTGTGCTGTAGATGGTGTTTTAAAATGCTGAACAATCAAACCTTAATTTATATATTAATAGTCAATGCTATATCTCTGAGCTCATAATTACTTAAAATTGTTCGTTCCTCAGATACTATTAATTCTCAAATTTACAATTGTTTATACATACTTTTAGTTAATAAATAAATAAATTATGCACGTGTGACTCTTAATAACTTTTCTAGCCTTCTAGTTACAACCGTTCCTTAAGAAAAATAATTGAAAGTGCAATTAGTCACTGCCCCTTTACAGCCAAATATTTAAAATGTTTTGTCCAAAAAGTTATTAATTCAAAAGGTTAGATATTGTAAAATTTTAAACTTTACCTCTTAAAAGACAAAAGAAAAAAATTGTATCCCCATATATACTATTTAGTGCATTTCCATGCACACTATTTAAAACATACCTTTATTTTCAAAATTTGAGATTAAAATGTCAAATTTAATAAATGCTTTTTAGTATCTTAAAAGGGTCTACTTATTGGCTTATAGATTGATCCTAAAACAGCTACCTTATTAGGAAAGGGAAAAACAAGTTCTCTCCACAGAACTCTACAGAAGCATATTGGTAATTCGTGTGCTGAGCTGACAGGTAAGTTAACTCAGTGTCCTGATTAAAAGGACTAAAAGATTAAATTCATGTTTTAGATCCATCCTTGCTTGTCATTTTTCCAGTTTGGACTAGCTGCTAGCCTTTTAACTTTATGGCAATAGTACATCAGAGACTGTATATTCAGACTTAGTAAAATTAGTCATTTAATAGAGTCATAATGATTTTTCACTCTTCTTCAGTGTGACCAGCCATTCTAACTCAATCTTAGACTGGTCTAATATTCAGTTCAATTATTAGAGATTCCTATATTCTAAATTACCTAGCAAAGTTAATTCAGAGCAAAGGCTCATCTTGCCTTTACCTTATTTGTCCTAAACTTTTTGCAAACTGACATTAAAGGTCAGTCTGCAGCGGAACGCCACTGGCACCCAGTTACTTCTAATTCTTATGCATTGGCAAAATGGAAGGACCCCCTGACTAATAAATGGAAGGGTCCAGATCAAGTCCTAATTTGGGGAAGAGGGTCGGTTTGTGTTTTTTCACGAGATGAAGATGAAGCACGGTGGCTACCAGAGAGATTAATTCGTCAGGTAAACACAGATTCTGTCTCTCCTCGTAAGTATCACCTTGAGGACTAAAATTCCTCTTGAGCTGGGAGTGGAAGCTCTCAAAAAACACTGTTTCCTCTGAGCCAATTCCCCTACAAAAGGCCGGAGATAAACTTTAGCTTTACAATTTGCATCCAAATAAAGTACCTTGACTTCTCCAAACAGAAAATTTACATTACTACACTCTAACTGTTTAGTATTCTTCCTTCTCTCAAGCAGGTCAATCTACATTCTCCGGTTCTCCGCCCCGCCCCTAAGAGCAAACAGGTGGTTCTGCTAATCTCCCTTCCAAGGACATCCCAGCATGTGGCCTTTCAGTCTAAGATAAGATTTAGATTTACCAGGAGAGCTAGGGAAGTAGAAATTTCATATATATTTACAAAGATTAGTTCTTATTTTGATAGATATAGGCTTAGTCCCTTAACTGGCCTCTGGCTTTTCACCCTTGCTGTTACTGCAAGGTGTCCTTAGTTCCTCAGGCTACTGGGAATAACAGAGATGAAGAGAAAAGACTTTTAGCTCCTATTTTAACCAAAATTAACGGTGTTAATACTGACATAATTCTTGTCTAGGCCTTGCTAAATCTGAGGTTGACAAGTCTCACATAGAGGCCTTGCAATAACTCAGAATTGCGATACTGATTCATAATCATATGAATACGGTATGGGTACCGCTTGGCGCAGGAGATCACTGCGGAGGGAAGGTCCAGTTTGACCGTTTCTGAGTTCCCTGTGCGACACACCTGATTTGAAAGAGGTTGGTATCCGACTCCAGCTAAACACTAAAAATACTTACGGCTCTGCCTCCCCTCCCCAAAAGATACCAAGAGCCACAGATGTGAGTTGTTACTCACGGGAGGAATCAGGTTAATGTCCACCCAAGTCAAGGTTAAAGGCCCACTCATCTACG